>NC_143395.1:118627850-118946243 GCF_052110815.1 Crocodylus siamensis | reverse complement strand
CCTAGCAAACAAGCAGTCAAAATGGAGCTCAAAGGGCATGTCTGCATTGCTATGACAGTGTGTCTAATCCTAACCATTTCTGAGCACATCTACCCCTTGCTCCTATACATACGCTCCAGACACAGGAATACACCTATAAAAGACAGTCTAAGATGTGCACCACACTTCAAGATGGACATGGATAAGCTCAAGATGGTACAAAGAAGAGCCACCCACATGGTCAAGGGCATGGAGAATAGGCCCTACAAGGAGAGACTCGGGGAACTGGGCCTGTTCAGTTTGAGTAAGAGAAGGCTGAGAGACGAATTGAGATACCGCCTACAAGTACATCGGGGTGAACACCAAGATTTAAGTGAGCAAATCTTCAGGAAGGCACCTCAAGGGAGGACAAAGACCAATGGACATAAGCTTATAGAGGGTAAATTCAGGCTAGATTTAAAGAAGAACTTCTTCTCTGTAAGGATCACCAGAATCTGGAATACACTCCCAGCAGAGGTGGTGCAGTCACCATCCTTGGAGGTGTTCAAGAGGAGGTTGGATAAGCACCTTGTTGAGCTTTTCTGAGCCCAATAACTTCCTGTCCATGGCAGGGGACTGGACTTGATGATCTTACAGGTCTCTTCCAGTTCTACAATTCTTTGATTCTATGACTATGTGCTTTTGTGACTACTCAAGACCTCAACCTCTGTCGTGTTTGAGAGTGGCCACTGGGGATGATCCTAGAGTCTCACTAGAGTACTTTAGGTTTGGGGCATGCATGCAGGAGAGAGCCAGTAGGGCATGATACGGAGCTTCATGGATTACACACGCTACCCCCAAATTAACTATGCCAAAACAAACATCCTTGAAATCCAGACATCAAATAGCAACCTTGCAGTAGGAGGCAAGAACATCAAGGTCTCCAACCCTATCTAAATTGTACTATATTAATCAATGGAGACCTCAAGGAAGAAGTGACACTGAGGATAGGAACTACAGCTACAGAATTTACTGAAGTCAACAATGCATGGAAATCAAAGATTTACAGTACCAAAATTAAGCTGAAACTCTTTAACTCAAATTGTCAGGGGTCCTACTAGGCACCCAGTCTGGGTGAATTGCTTCTTTGACAACATCTGCCTGGGGCTCTGATTGGAAGCCCTAACATCAGCATATGATCCAGCTGGCCACTGTAAGGACCTTCTGATTGGCTGCTGGGAAGTGTTCCATCTGTGGCTGCAGCTCTAGGCCAGCTAATAATTTTGCCTGAAGGTTTGCTGCTCTGGTAGGCCTCTGAACCTGTGGCTCCCCGGTTTTCTGGTCCCTGACCCTACTCAAGTATGTTCTTGGACTCTGGTGTTTTGGAAATTGTCCTTGTACATGGTAACTCAGTATACAATCCTTGAACTTTGACTCAGTCTGTCATTTGGACTCTGTCTTTGGATTTCCCACCTTGGATCCGGTAACTCAATCTCTTGAGAACTTTGACTTGGTCTATAACTTAGGTTCTGCTTCTGGAATCCCCCCTGGTATCAGCTAACTTGGATTATATTTCCTGCCCTTCTCCTGTAACCCAATCACTAGGCAAGACTGCCTACAACCTAGCTCTTGCACAAATATAATCCCACTACTAACAAACAGCTGGAGATCTATCAAAACATTTAGAGAGGAAATTAGATTCCTTTCAAAACAACTGCCTACAAAAGATTCTGGGTATTGGCTGGAAAAAAACTTAAAAAAGAGAGAATCATAGAAAAAAGTAGGGCTGGAAGGGGCCTCCAGAGGTCATCTAGTCCAGCCTTCTGTCTGAGGCTGGATACCCCTATCAAAACTACCCTATACAATCCATAATCTGAACTCTACATAAGAACTACCATCAACCCTGACAACACAGACATATCACCCTAACCTGCCACAGGTAAAGAGGGGCACCATGGAAGCTAATGTCCTGCTTCTATGAAATCTTGTCAATATGTGCTCAAGAGATCCTGGGTAAAGGGCATGCCCCCTTGTCTTCTTTCTCCTGAATCATGGAACAAGAGTATGCATTTCTGATATATAAGGCACACCACCACTTTTCTCCCAACCCTACCTTTGCAAACAAGAGTGTAACCCTCCAAGTTGACTTTCCAGTCATAACAGCTGTTCCACCAGGTCTCAGTGATGCCAGTTAGATCATAGTTATTTTCACAGGCTGCAGCTTCCACCTCATCTTGTTTATTCCCCACACTATAGCATTTGTATCCTTGTATCAGATGTATTTTGCATTTTGACCTCACTTCCTTTTTGCACCACTTGCTGCAGTCCTGTAGCTCTCTGACTCTTTCCCAGAGTTAAGTTGTTTCTTTGAGTCCTTTCCCCTCTGGACTGTGGGCTCTCCTGTTGGAGAGTTTTGGTCACCATTCCCCATGGAATCTAGTTTAAAGCTCTCATTACTAGGCTGGTCAGAAGATACCCAAAGATGCTCTACCCCATTCTTGTCAGATCCTATCTCTTGACAGCAGCCATCATCCCAAGAACATCTGCCCATTGTTGAAGAAGCCAAAGCCTTCACCATCTCAGCCACATGTACACTTCCAGCTCACTGCCTGGATTCTTCTGTGGGAAGAATCAACCAGAGCACAACTTGTGCTCCAAGCTCCTTAATCCTCCTGCCAAGAGCTTCATAGTTCCTGCAGATCTGCTCAGTGTAATTCCTGGCTGTAACAGGGTTCTCCTTGAGACCCTGTTGTTAAGGAAAAGGGGGCAGCTGGAAATAATGAGACCATGAGGAGGGCGGGCCCTGGTCCTCAGGTGCCAATGGCAGCTAAACCCCGGAGAATAAAAAGGAGAGGAAGATGAGGAAAGGTGCCTTCGGGCACCACAGAAGAAAAAAGAGAGAGGAGCTGCAAGAGGGACCCTGGCTCCTGACTAGAGGGATCTCAGGATCCAGATCTCATCTGACCTTACCTTGAGTCCACGGGAGCAACGGTGAGTGCGGGGAGAAGCGGAGCCGGGCCACGGGCTGGAGCCGCGCTCAGCATTAAGAATTGGGGACATTCCACTGAGCCGGAGGGGCAGCGGGAGGGAAGACCCCGCCCAGATCCCTGAAGAGACTGGGGGACTTCAGGAACTCCAGGAAAAGGGACACTAAGGGCTGAGAGAGCAAGCCCCAACAGCGGGAGAGCCGTGGAGCCTGTTCACTGAAGCTGCACAATAAAAGGAAACAAGCGGCAGTGGTAACAAGCTGCTAATTAGTCAATTAGCGGCATAATAGAACCAAAAGGAAGGAAACTTTTCTTTTTTCTCTGTCAGTTACGGGGGGGAGCGGGCTAAGACTCAGACATGACTGAGAAGCCCGGAGACTCCCTTTTGCAGGGCAGGGGACGGAGATCCTCTGCCGAATACAGAGGGTGACCCAGTGGAGACCCTGGGGTTAACCCTTAGGACGGTGATTCCCCTCTCCTCTACGAGGGGATTTCCCTGTAAACCGGCAAACCAATGAATAAAAGCAGAAAGAAAAAAAACAAGTTATTTCAGCGTGGCATTTCCAGTGAATACTTCCTTTGGTAATAATCACTTCTTCCCAATTTAATTTCTTTCAGATCTAAGTCGTGGCAGGAGGGAAACACATGCTGGAGGAGGTGTTCCACACATGCTGACGCTGGCGGTATCATTGGTGTCTATATGGACAAGGAAGGGGTAATAATCCAAAGTGGCAGTCTGAATTCAAGCTCCAAGTAGGCAGCATGCCTCCCAGGCCCCCAAATCTGGATGACAAATTGCTGCCCCTGTCTCCTGCAGAAGGGGGCCACCAACCACCACCACTCTTCTCTTCCTTTTGGGTGCAGTGGTTCTGAAGCCCCTGGCCTTGGGGCCTTGCACTTCTTGCTCTTTAGGCTGCTGCATCCTCAGCCTCATGCCTGCAGATGTCCTCTCCTCTGCCTTTTCCTCAGCAGTTCCACTACAGTGATAGAAAGCAGTTGTTGACTTCAGTCTGCTGCTCTTCAATTCTATGTATTCTCCTTCTTCAAGTAGTCACATGCTGCCACTTCTCCTCCTTGCCCTTTTGGCCTCTCCAGGACCAGTCTCTCATAACACTTGTCCAAATAATTTTCCTGATCCTGGATAGAATGCAATGTAAATACCCATGCTTCCAGTCTTTGAATCTTCTCCTCCAGTGCAGATCATCAGCCTGCAGATGAAGTATTCCTGAACCTCTGAGAGGAATGTGAATGTGGCACATCCCAAGCAGGTCACAACAGTTGGAGGTCTCCAAACTCCATTAGTACCTCCTTAGCTCCCTAGAGAACACCTATGCCATAAGGAGAGAAAAAAAATAGAGCAGGAAGGGGGAAAACAGATACACCACAAGAACCTGCACACCTAACACCTACATTAAGACCTTTGCACACACAGTCTCCTGCTCTCTGGCTCCCTTTTCAGGCAAACTCACTCTCTGTTTGCTGCCCTGTATTCATTGTTAACACACAGTTCACTGGGGGCTGCTCTTTCATAAAGCTGCCTATCCTAGCTCCACCCTTCAGTTACCTAAATCAGACCCACCCAAAGCAAGACCTGTCACTCAGGCACTCCAGAGGTGGGGAAGAACAGAAGAGGAAAGAGGGAAGTGCAGGAGGCAAGAAAGCAAACACATACACAGGGGAAAAGGGGGGAAAAAAGGCCAAACACATAGCAGGCACTAGACAAACACTCTAGTATCAATCAGCCACCCTAAGTCACAAGCACAGAGAAAAGCCTCTTCCAGACAGTCCCACACCTGAGCTGTTTATCCCAGAACAACTGCTTTCTGCTCAGCTTGCTCATCACCAACCAGAAGCCTGCCCTAAAACAGGAGGAAGGACTTAAGTGGGGCACATATGCTACAAGACAAGACATAAACATACGGGGATATTAAGCCGTGAAGTGGAAACCAACTGATGTGAGGAAGAGAACATGTAAGAGAAACCTTAAGAAGAACATTTTGCAAGTAGAACAAGCAGCCAATATCAATTCCATCAACCTTCAACCCCATGTACCAGAAGACTGGTGCAGAGCTAGTCCACAGGACTGATTCTGCATGGTGTTGACTCCTATGCACCCAGATCAGACCCCATACACCTAATCTCGCAAATACAGCCAACCTATCTGCCTGCAGCGTTCCCCAAGGTCCGGATGTTTGGCAGCATGGCAGCAACAATTAATGCTGGCACTGTTCCCCTGCAGCCAAATTTTCAGACATGTAAGGAGCCCTGAAGGTCAGATGACACAGCTCTGCAACCTGGATCTGGTGTGCAGGCTGGGGGCAAAAATGCAAAGCAAATGGAGGCAGCAGGAAATAATAGAGGGACAGAAAAGACTAGCTTCTAGTGGGGTAATGGTAACATGGGAAAGATGTAACGTAACAAAGCAATGCATCTATAATGGGCAACCACGCATAAACCATTGCGACTTTCTCCAAGCTTTTTCATCCCCTCTAATTAACAAAAGGAGTAGGTGGCCCTGTTCAGCCTGTACATTTTACTGCTGCCTTTGATAAAAGTAAAGCAGAAACAGAAGGGAGGGAAACTTCAGATACCACCCACCTCCCACAAACACCACCCACACACATGCACCTATGCACAGAAAATACTGAGAGAATCAGAAATTGCATTGTAACAAACAGCATAAACATCGTAACTGAAATCAGCGTAACTGAAATCAAACATTTTCTCTATTTTGAAACATAGCAGGCAAAATCTTGGCCCTGTGTAACTTGATGTAAATCTTTAAAAGGACATCCACACTGATAAGAAAAACACAATTTTTGTATTTCTGATGGACAAACCAATAATCATCTGTCCAAAGACCCTATTCCTCTGCCCACAGAGAATTTATTCCTTGTGGAAAAAGACAGAAGCCCGCTATCCTTGAAGACATTTAAAGCTTGCTGAAACAAAGCTCTTGGAAAGTGTATTATTGAGAATAACAGTCCTACCTAGACAAAAAGACGGATTAGATCATCGAAAAAAATTCCATTCCCATTTGCTACTCTTCTGATCTATAAGAAATATTTGTGGGAATTCATTGACCAGAAGAAGCATATGGCCCTAAACAGTAAGTTGGCAAGTTAAACCTTCAAGTCAAAATGAAAGTTGTTCCTATAACTGAGAGAAATTGGTTTTGCAACACTGAGACATTCAAGTTACAGTATTTTGAAAGTCTTGCCTTTAATGGAACCATAAATTGTATGTGCTTACATTTGTTCTATAAACCTTATGATTCATTCTTTCAAAAATATAGACTATTTTACATAATCTACCCATGTGGTAAAAAAAATGGATAAACTTTAAGGCCGATGGGCTGGCTCTTAAAGAAAGAAATTTTGCAGAAAGCAAATTGGGAGTACATATAATACAAGCACATTCATTTATTGAACATTTTTATTAAAATCTTTTTCATTTTAATTCTCTAAATCACAGATAAATACAAAATGCAATAAAGGCTACTGATCATTAAAGTTCAGTAAAGAACATTAAAGTTCTCTCTCTAAAAATTATATGAGGTAGGTCCCAAGCTTATTTCTCTCAGTGCTTGCTGCTTCAAATTCACATAGTTTATACATTTACAGAATTCCCTTGACTACCAGCTATGCAGACTCAGGCCTGGCTCTGAGAAATCAAGCTCGTCTACACCGTGTACTGACTGCCCGTAAGAAAGGTTCTGTAAGGCAGTGTATACCTTTACTGACACTTATGAACTCCCCTTGTCTTTAGAAGGGCAGCACAGGTATAAGTAACTAGAAGCTATATTCTGAAATACTCTGTTATGTACAGGAATTAATATATATAATCCAGTTCTCACAAGGTTGGCTAGTTCCATAGAGCGAACAGAAACATATGGTAATAAAAACATGCTTGAAAAAATAAAATGGCAGTAGATCTGCTGAGTGAAGCGGTGTCATTTTTAACAGGAGAGCTGTACTATAAACCTGACAGTACAATGCTTGCTGATCTCCTTATCTGTTTTCAATAGAGCCAGGGAACTCCTGGCTAAATCTGTTCCCTGTTAATAATTCAAGCTCACTAAGGGTTCCTAGACTGGATGATCTTAGCTGGAACCAGTGCTGTTTTTTTACCTTTGAACCACAGCCTGCTGTTGTGACCCAGTCATTTGCAAGATTCTTCCTGTCAAGACAGGCAGTGGTGTCATTACACATTCAAGCACATTACATGACACATTACAGCTTCTCTTTCTTTTAAAAGATAGCTTTATGAAGACACTCAAATCCATTATTTGAAGTCTGATGTTTAATTCACTATCAGTGATTCATAATGTAACAATTAGCACAGCCTTCTCTCCTATTTTGTCCTGGGATTTCAGTCTTTGAGATTTCTGACTGTCAGCAACAATCAGACTTCACTGACGTTGGTAACAAATGCGTGCCTTGATATTAATTTGTATAATTAGCAAAATGATTTTATGAGCCACTGCAAATTCAGAAAGCAATTGAAGAACCGTGCAAAATATTGATTTGAGAAAATAAAACATCTAGTATATATTTGCTTTTAGAATTGGCTAGACAATGTTAAAAGATAGGTTAAATGTCTTGCTTGAGTGTCAGCAAAAAGAGTTGTGCAATGCACTGTAAACAACAATTCTAATCCTGCACATTTTTAAGCTCCATAGATCTATTTATTCTAAGTTCTACTGTGGGTCCACATTACTGATCTAAGACATGAACCATTATCAGTAAGAATCTCAGAACTGATAGGTCAATGGCCAAATCCAGTATGGTAAGATATATTCTAAAGGGCAATGTCTTTAACAATCTAATATTATACATGACCACTACACACATTTTAAAAAATTGATAATATAGTTATTTATATTAAAAGGAAAGTGGGGAAGAAAACTGTGATAAAGCTAACGTTACTGGGGCCTTTAACAGATGTTGACAAAAAAATTGAGAGCTATGGGCAGGTGTCTGTGAACAACTCATAACACATTTTCCACAGAGGTGCCCTCTCCAGCCAGGGGATGATATGGGACTGAGTCGTTAGCTCCCCCTGGCCCCAGGAGAGATTATCAATGACTCACTAATAGGCTTGGCTCCATCAGTTGTTGCTGTCATAGAACAGTGGATTGAAGAAACCACTGCTGTCACGGTGCTCTCCAGCCCCAGTTCCTGCCCTTTAAAGTTCCTAATGTGCAGGTAGCCTGAGACCAAGAAGCACCACTGGGGCTGCAGCAGCGTTGTCTGATCTTGGGTTGCCTGACAGCTAGGAACTCTAAAGGGTCGGCAGCTAGCCCGATACTGGAAAGCAGAGATTTATAATAGACTTCCTGCCAGCTCTTTAAAGATCCCCACTTGCAGGCAGTCTGAGATTCAGTAGGATGGCCTTCAGTATGAGGACAGATGATTGGTGAGACTAGATAAGGGGCAGCATGCTTGGTGTTCTGACACCTCACTACTGGAAGGGCTACCAGGGAGTCAGGCACTCTCCCTCCCTCCCCCTTGAAGGGAGGAGTAGAGGGCCATGGGATACTGGGAGTCTTTTGGACAGTACTATAACTAGACAAACATTATTGTTTTTTCGGCCAGCAACTTCTTGGGGGCAGATTCGCCATTTTGGCATTGGATACACTATTTTTACCCCATGACAAACTGCTTTAATGTCTGTTTGGTCACAATTTATTGCAGGGAACTCATATATAGTCACCACAAATGTAATGTCTGACAGAGCCCTGAAAAGTGAACAAACATTCTCTGCTCACTCCAGGAACTCCTTAACATAGTAAGAAATCTGTCCATGATGAAAGGATGGCCCAATGCACAAAGCAAGTCAGGAATTTTCCCTGCCTGCAAATACATGGACTACGAGGTTGATTTTTGCAGTCCATGTGTGCTGGAGGCAAAGTCAGGAGAAAGCCCATAGAAAACACAGAGATGCAGTGGTAAATATCAAAGCTAGGGAAGAAAAACTGGTAGTACTCTGCTTACCATGGATTCCTAAGTCAGGAAATTGGTCCAGCTGCTTGTTTCAACAGCATTTAGGAAAACAGGGTTTTGGGTACATTACCCAAAAGATTATACCAAAGATTATAGCTGAATCATAGAATCAATTTTCCTTCTAAAAGATGCAAATTCTCAAGGCCTCAGTGGAGAAGCAATATATAAAGCAATACAAATTTGTAAAGCTGTTTATGCTTTTTAATTTTCTGTCAGCCACTATGAAGCTCCAATATTTCAACCCAAAATAAAGCCACCACTTGTAATCTCTTACTTAAGTCTGACTTCTTGATCACGGATCTTCTCCTTCAGCTCCCAGTTCTCCTGGAACACTGCCTGTGCTGTGAAATCAGTCTGTTTTTTGGAAGTGGCAAGCACATTTGATTCCTCCTCTGCCTCCTGAACTCGGTTTTGCAGCGATATGAGCAGAGATGATTGTCGAGCATTGTTTTCTTTGTAGCTTTCCACTTCTGCTTTCAACTCTTGGAATGATGCTTCCTTAGAAGCCATTTTAGACCTGAGTTCAAGAAGCTATAGACAGAAAAGGGAGAACAGAAAAAATATACAGAAGGGAACAAGAATTTAGTATAGACTAAAACATCTGATATTAAAATATTTTTGGAATCTAGCAGGAAATACATTGTGGAACCATATTTTCCTATTAGGAACTACAAAAAATGAGATAACAAATAGCTGCCTTTTTTCAGTATTTCCCAACTGCTTTCTGTTAACTTCAGCTCAGGATTTTGAAGCAATAAGTAACTAACACAACCTTAATTAGTACCAGCTTCAATGCTGCAAAGATAACGAAGTAAACAAAAATAGCCACTTTGTTTTCAACAGAACTGACAAAGGCTGCTTGCAGATGTTAAAAAAAACCAAACAAACAAGCTGTGACTTACCAGAAGCAGCAGCACAGTACTTCAACCCGGGTCCGGAGCATCTGTATAGATCAGGCGCATCAGCAGGGCTTTTTGGAGCCTTTACCTAAGCTGAGCTATTAAATAAAAGAACCAAAAAAGCCCCATTAAAACACCCAATCTATACAGACATTGGGAAAGCTGGGTCCAGCTAATGTGTTGCCTCTTCTGGGCATGCGCTGGGCTTGGTACGGGAGCTCTGAAGCTCATAAAGGATCTAGAGTTTAAAGTAAAGCATCATTTTTGTTGGGGTTTTTTAATGTCTGCAAGCAGCCAAAGTTAATAAGAAAAAGAGTATTTTAAATTTCTAAAATACTCTGGAAAAACAGATTGAAAAATAAAAACCAGAAAGGTTACTATTGTCTCTTTAATATAAATTACATTAAAAGGTATATTGGCAAGAAGAGTCATTCTGTAAGTTCTGCGAGAGCAGGAGGTGCTCCTTCTTACTGGAAGAGCACTATGCGGGGACTTTTTATCATTTGATACATCATGTGGAGATGGGATGCTAGAGAATGTTGCTGCCAATCACACCTGTACATGTGTATGACAAAACCTGATTTTCAAAGGCTTAAGAATTCAGCTAAATTCAGATGATTAACACTGGAACAAGAAAAGGATCTTTCTGATCTCATATGAGTACCCCTGTTCCAAGGTATGAAGATGCTAAAGCTTTACAAGACTGAAGATTTTTTTCCGATACCTTCTAAGAGACCAATACTATAGTTCGGAGAGCTATTAGACTAGCCTTCAGGTGTGAAGTGCCCATTCCTCAGGTCCTGATGTTAAAGCAGTTTCTCAAGGGATAAAAACTTAGGTCCTGAAGAAAGGCACCTGATAAAAAGCTTGCACAACAGCTCTCAACTATACAGTTGGTCCAATAAAAGATACTACCAAAAAGCCTTGCCTCAGAGACATTTCTTAGATCAGAGGTCAGCAATGTTTTTGAACAGAGTGCTAAAAACACCTACAACCTCAACTTGTAAGATGTTGGCATGCCAGGGGCAGATGGCAGGGTACCCACAAGGGACCCCAATCCTTGTTGTGGCAGTGCAGCCCCAACCCATTCCCCACCATCCACCCTGAGGTGTGCATGCCAAGCAAAATGCCTTTGCATGCCATGCTCTGGCACCCGTGCTGGGAGTTGCTTACTCCTGTCCTAGACCATCACAGCTACAACACTCCAATCCTACTAAAGCTTTTCAACTCACAGCATTTTGTTGGTGTTTTTCTCCAGTAGGAAATAACATATTTCCTCCCCCACATCACCCAAGTCATTCCTGTAAATGGCTGAGCCATTTCTGCTGAAAATTTCCTCCCAAAAAAATCATCCTGGAGGCAGACATCTTGCATGTAAATTTTCAATCTAACTCTTCAAAGTATGGCAATATTATAAACAACAGAAAGCAGTCTTACAATAAAAAAATGTTAAGCAACATTTAGACATTGTTGCCAGCCCCACTTATAAAGAACAAGATGAAACATGAAGCATTTCATTTTGAACACATGAAGATTACAATTATGCAATCAATTAAACTATGTTGAGTAGTTCTTAGATGTTGTTTCAGGGCATAGGCACAAGAACAAGCAACTGTGATGTAAATCAGGGATAGATTTCCTGTGTGTCAAGCTTCCCTGTGGTAACTGTCTATGTATATGCTTTTACTCCATAGTAAACAAAAACTAATATGTGGTAGTTTAGCCCTGAATGAGAGAGACAGATTAAGTATCTTGCTTATGGTCACAAAGAAGAAGTCTTGTACAACCACAAATACACACAAATATCCTGAGAGCTAGTCCAGTGCTTTATACATAAGATAATCCCTACTGAGTTTACAAAAAGACACAACTGAGGGGACAGGCGCACCAAATTCGAACACTCAATTGGCACCATCGTTCTTTACAGAGCATGTTGTATGCGCCAATGAGTTCCTTGGTGGCCACAGAGTCCGATGCGTGAGTGACAGTCTTGCCCACAAGTAGGGCACACCCATGCACTAGCAATGATCTGAATCTGAGCCACAGATTCTTTCCTCCTCTGACACTGGTCATCACAAAACTTAATCCAGTCCGCCTCACAGCACCTCGCTCGACCTGCAAGCTGACCCCACCAGCCAGGGGAGCATTCTGAACTGCACATCCTTTGGAATCTCTGTGGAAGATTAGGACAGAAGTCATCTTGCAAGCATCCTAAAATTTGCACAGCGGTCTGCCTCTCTTTCAAGACCCTTCGCGAACTTCAGAGTACAGCACATGCTTCAGGATCCTTGAGATCTGGCATTTGCATGACAACCTAACCACCTGAATCTTTTCTTACAAATCAATGTTCCCATAAATGACATACCAGCATGATTTAACACTTTCACATTTATCGCCCTGTCTTGCCATTTTATTCAAAGAAGTTTACACAGGCATCTGATACAAAAGCTGTTTAGTCTTTTGGTATGTTTGGCATAGGTCATCAATGTTTCTGAGCCATATAGAACGGTGAATAAAACATGTCCAAAAATATGGATTTTCACGTTGGTTGATGGTTTGTTATTGTTCAAGGAAGCCAGTCATAGATTTCATAGATTTCATAGACATTAGGGCTGGAAGGGACCTCAGGAGATCATCGAGTCCAGCCCCCTGCCCAAAGGGCAGGAAGTCAGCTGGGGTCATAGGATCCCAGCAAGATAAGCATCCAATTTACTCTTGAAGGTGTTCAATGTAGGTGCTTGAACCACCTCCGCTGGCAGACTGTTCCAGACCTTGGGGGCTCGGACAGTAAAGAAATTCTTCCTTATGTCCAGCCTGAAATGGTCTTGCAGGAGTTTGTGACCGTTCGACCTCGTCATCCCTTGGGGCGCTCTGGTGAACAAACGTTCCCCCAGATCCTGGTGGTCACCCCTGATAAACTTGTAGGTGGCCATCAGATCACCCCTGAGCCTACGCTTTTCCAGGCTAAAGAGTCCCATGGCTCTCAGCCTGTCATCGTAAGATCTGTTTTCCTGACCTCTGATCATGCGCGTGGCTCTCCTCTGGACTCTCTCAAGCTTCTCCACATCCTTTTTGAATTGTGGAGCCCAAAACTGGACGCAGTACTGCAGCTGCGGCCTCACCAAGGCCGAGTACAAGGGGAGAATGACGTCCCGGGATTTGCTCGAGAAGCATCTATGGATGCACGCCAGCGTTTTGGTCGCTTTACTAGCCGCAGCATCGCATTGGAGGCTCATATTCATCTTGTGGTCAATGATGACCCCCAAGTCTCTTTCTTCTGTAGTGCTAACCAACGTAGCACTGCCGAGCCTATAAGGATGCTGCAGGTTTTTCCTCCCAAGGTGGAGAACCTTGCATTTTTCGGTGTTAAACACCATCAGGTTCTCGTCCGCCCATTTGCTGAGCTTGTCCAGGTCAGCCTGGATCACCTGCCTATCTTCTGGCGTGGATGCTTTGCCCCAAAGTTTGGTGTCATCGGCGAACTTGGCCAGTCCACTCCTGACTCCAATGTCCACATCATTAATGAAGATGTTGAACAGTATGGGTCCCAGGACAGAGCCTTGAGGGACCCCACTGGTCACAGGGCACCACGATGAGTGACTGCCATCGATTACAATCCTCTGGGTCCGACCACGGAGCCAGTTTCCCAGCCAGCGGATCGTGGTGGAGCCAAGGCCACAACCGGCCAGTTTGGCCAAGAGGTGATCGTGGGATACGAGATCAAAGGCTTTTTTGAAGTCAAGATATATGACATCAATCTCTTCTCCCTTGTCCAGGTGATAGGTCACCTGGTCATAGAAGGAAATGAGATTGGTCAAACAAGACCTACCCGCAACAAACCCGTGCTGGCTGTCCCTTAGGATGTTAGCCTGGGCCAGTCCCTCAAGGATGGCCTCCTTAATAAACTTTTCTAAGATCTTCCCCAGGATAGAAGTCAGGCTAATGGGCCTGTAGTTAGCTGGATCCACTCTCCTCCCTTTCTTGAAGATCGGCACTTTTCAGTCAATGAAAATGTAAATTGAGGTGTCAGGGGGTGAGGGACAGGCTGGCGAAGGGGGAGGAAGGGGGATGTAGCAGGTAAAAGTGGAGAGGTACCTGGGGAGTCAAATGTCAGGCAGATTATAGTGTGTCATAAATCCAATGTCTATATTGAGTCCATGAGTTTTTATATCCAGTAGATTTATGAAGTGAAGTTTGTAGGCTTGTCTACAAAAGGTGTTTTGTAAATTCAAACAAGCACCAAACCTTTGTAACATCATCACCAGAAGCAAACTTCCTGCAGCCCAAAACACACCGAATGGATCCAGATCATGCCATGGTAAGAAATGCAAAACCTGCCACCATATCTCCAGTATCTTCACAATTATTACACCGCACAACAGAACCATCACCACTCCTGGATCTTACAGCTGCACCTTCAGAAACATCATATATCTCATCCAGTGCACCAAATGCCCTGATGAAAAATACATAGGAGATACCGAGCAACAACTGTGCACCAGAATGAGTGCACACCGGAAATCTATTACAGGCAAGAATACCTGTGGGGGCACATTTCTCACAAGAAAGCCACTCTGTCTCCAATCTCTCATGCCTGATCCTCAAAGGGAATTTACAAACCATCTTTCACAGACAAGCCTATAAACTTCACTTCATCAACCTCCTAGATACAGAAACTCATGGGCTTAATATAGACTGACATTGGATTTATGACACACTATAACCTGCCCGATATCTGACTCCCCAGGTACCTCTCCACTCTTACCTGCTACATCCCCCTTCCCCAGTACCCCTCCTGTCCTGTCGCTCACCCCCTGACACCTCAATTTATATTTTCAGTAACTGGCTTTCTTGTATGCATACTAGCTTCTGGCTTCTTGTATGCTTCTTACTAGCTAAGCTTACCTAGATCCTCAAAACACCACTGCAACCAGCAAGCCTCAGACCTCTCAAAGATCTTACAGGTCTGGGCTGTCCCCAGCCAGGACTGCATGCGTGCAGTAGCTGGAACTTATAAGGCTCCTCCTACCCACCTTTCACCAGGGCTGGTTGTAGTCCTGGCATTTCTTGGGGGCTGCTGTGCCACTGGCAGTCCCACCAGGCCTCCTGACCCTGGCAGAGTCCAGTTTTAGGTCATGTCCAGGACCTGGGGTCTCATTCCCCATAGCCCCAGCCCATACCTCCAGGTTTGTCCTGGTACGGGAGCTCAGCAGAAAGATGTTCTTCCCCTGCTGGCTGGTGATAAACTAAACTGCCACCTCTAGCTCTGAGAGTGGGGCATTAAATGGTTGTCAAAGAAAATTAAAAAAGCAAATAGGTGCAGAGTGAGGAGGGTGGCACTTACTCCATTTGCAGGTGGAGCTTGCAGAACTCCAGCAGCAGGAGATTCACCTTCAGGAACACCTGCTGGTGCACCAAACCAGGATCCAACAAAGTGTGTGCGGGGAGGGGAGTCGGGGGGATCACAACATCCCCAGCAATGCTGAATATCCTCTCACTTGAAACACTGGTCGGTAAACAGGACAGGGGTTCCCGGGCATCCATGGCCAGATCCAGCCACATCTGGCTGCAGGTTGCCCAATAGACCAAGGGGTCACAGTCAAGTGGCTTCACGTCCTCAGCAAGATAGGTAGCCACCAAAGCCTCCGTGCTACTTGCCCGAGGCTGGGATCTGGTGTCTCTGGACCCCAACATGGAAAGCCATGCCCTTGGCCCACATGGTCAGCACCTGTCATGGAGGAGATGGGCTGCTGTTGGCAGTGCTGGCACGGGAAAGTAGATCCCCCTCTTCCACATCCCCCCTGCCTCTGCCCTTTTCCCTCCCTGTTCACCAGCACCTCTGTCCAATGATCAAGGGTTTTGCTGGTGCACATGCTGCCCTTCACCCTCAGATCACACATGGCCACCAGCACGTGACCCATACTGGACCACAATGGATCCACCTGTTTTTTGATGTCTTCCTTCAGCCACTTCACCAGTGCCTGTACCTCTGGTGACAGTGACTTACCCCAGCCAGGAACACTGATTCCCTAGAACTTCTCCATTTGGTTCTCAAGCTCCCTCACTATGGGGAACACTTGGCTAAGGAGGGCACCGCTAGTGCTGAGGGTCTCAGTGGCCTCAAGGAATGGCTTGAGGACCACCAACATCTGGGAGATAGTAACCCACTCTGCTTTGTTAAATGGGCCACTGATCCCAATCTCCCCAAGCAAGGCCATCTCATAGATGGCCTTCTGTTGCTCCACCAGCCTTTTGAGCATCAGGTATATGGAGTTCCACCAAGTCTCCACATCCTGCATGATTCTGTGCTGCGGGATGCTCAGCTCTGCCTGTTCATCCCACAGCATCTTGGCCACCTTGATGCTCCAGTGGAAGTAGCCCGCTACCTTCCTGTATCTTGAAATGAGCTGGCCGGTAGTAACAGTGCCATCACCAGCAGCCCTGTCCCCCTCCAAGGCATCCCTGACTATGAGGTGTGTGCTACACAGCAGATGCCAACAAAGTTGACATCACGGACCACCTTGACCATATTGGCCCCCTTGTTGGTGACTATGAACTCACAGGTGAGCTTGCCCTGCCCAACAAGCCACCTCTACATCATGTGGCTCATGGCTACCATGATCTCCCTTGCCATGTGGGACCCATCCATCACCTCCACTTAAAAGAGAGTCCACCAACGGCCTGACTGATTCCACCAGTGCCTTGTGAGGGAGAGTTACGCATGATCTCCACCCCAGCTGCTCCAGCTGTCCGAGGTAAAGTGCAAGGTTACCTGTGGACCTGCCTTGAGCAGCTCTACCCTCAAATACTCCCTGAATGCCTCATACAAGAAGGGTATCACCTGCTAAAGGCGGGGCATGTGGGCACTTGGTAGGATGGGGCCATGAGCATCATAAGCCTCCTGAACCTGGGATGCTCAACTAAGGAGAAGGGCTAGCCATCCAGAGCAAGCATCTCCCCAATGTCCAGCTGACCTTGCTCACCCTTGCAACGCTCCCCTCTTTGTCTGTGACTTTCCCCAACTGCTCCAAGGTGGCCTGCCTCTGCTTTGTGGGGACGGGGGCTTTGGAGCAAGAGGGGGACTTCCCTTTGGGCATGCTACCACTGGTGATAGGCTGAGGAGGAGCAAGGGTAAGGGGGCGCTGTCTCCTGAGATGCAGCAGCATTGCCATGGTGGTGAAGTATTTCACCTCCTTGCCCCAGCTGATCTGCCTTTGGCAGTGCTGGCAGGTAGCATATCTGGGATCATCTGCCAACTCAGAAAGATTCCACACTACACTACCCACCCCACTTCTGGGTTGAGGGTAGTGATCTTGCCTTATTCTCCTCCTCAGCAGGCAGAGGCACAACATGAAGGGAAGCTAGGCCACCAAGCCCCCACAACCTCCTCCAGAGTGCATTCCAAAAGAGACTTGCCTGTAGGGGAACTTTGTGGGATGTGGAGCACAAACTCAAATTCTCACTTCTTCCCCAGAATTTCCCTGGCTATGGTACTGAGCTCCCCTAGTTCCAGATCCAGCTCCTCCTCTGGCACTGGGAGGTTCACGCTGGGAGCTGAAATTGAGGTAGAGGAGACTGTCATGCTGGTGCTGGTAGCTATTTCTGCTGTTAGTGGAGGTGGTGCAGGTACAAGGACCTCCCTGCTCCCACCTCCTTGCTCCCACTAGCAGCAGAAGCCTCATGGCTGCTAGGGAAGAGGATGAATCTAAGTTTGGGCTCAGGGGAACTTGCTCCCCATACCCTCTCTAGCCCCTCTCCCCCCCTGCCAGAAGACCTGGCACCTGCCTTTCCAGCAAACTTCATAATGTTAGCTGTGCTGGAAAATGTGTGTGTGTTTATTATATCTTCTTCTATCTGTTTACTATATCTTCTATCTGTTTACTAGATAAAAGAGACCACCTAGAGAGACTAGATAGGGAGACTAGCAAAAGAGTGAGGAGGATGACTAGGAAGCCAGCTGTTGCAGCTAGTACCTTTCACAAGCTGCTGCTTCCAGACAAACAGTTCACAAAAGGGACAGAAAGGTTCCACACAGAGCCTTATATGCTGTTTCTACGTCCCTCCCAGAGCACTGTAACTGGAAGGAAACTCAGGGAAAGATCACAGTCACTGGCTAGCTACAGACGTCAATATCAGAGCAGCCTTTCCCCTCCTTCTCCCCACTCCCTCTTCTCAGCTTCTATTTCCCCACAAGACCGCCTCTTCCAAATCGCCAAATCTTTTTCCGAATCGATCTGGAAGCTTCTAATCAATTTGAGCTTTTTATGGGTCTCCCAATTCAATTTGGATTCGGCTGCCAAATTGGGCTGAATCTTCTCTGAACTGAATTGCAACCGAAGCTTTGCAAACCCCTATTAACTAGTGCTAAATGACCATTAGGCATCTTAAAGTTACTCCATTTTGAGTCACGATTATATTTGAGCTGGGATACCTAGCATGAGTCGAGTTAACCTGAAACAAAACCAATTTGCAGTCCTCCAGTATCCCAGGAGACACAGCTGCCAGATGTACTAGTGATCACCCAAGATTCTATGGCCCTGGACTGACAGCTGGGAACAGTTGGGACATAGGTGAGTGGGGAGGGAGAGAAAAGAGGTGAAGGGGGGTAGGGAAGCCAGGGCATGGAGAAGGGGTGAGGGGCAGGACTGAATGGCAAAAGCAGGAGGGGGTAGGAGGAAAGCGGGTGTAGGTATATGGGTACTTGCCCCCTCATCCCCCCCAAATTGCCCCCCCACCCCAAGATAGCTCCCCCGCCACCCAAATTGTCCCCTCCACCCTCCATTTCTCCCTGCACCCCCAGATCAACTGTGATTAGTCCAAAAGTAGTGGAGATGCAGGTAGAGGACTCCCTTCCTGCCTACTCCTTGGGTCCCTCCAGTCCACACTGCCCCAGCACACCCAGATTGAGCCCCCAGCAGGTCCCACAATGGAAAGGAAGGCAGGGGCAAGTGGGTGGAAAGAAAGGGGCAAGGAGCTGCCAGGCACCTGTGAGGCCCAGTAAGGGCTGGATCCAGGTGTGAAGGGTGGCATGGGCTTCAGGAAGCCTGAGAGCACGTAGTGGAAGAGACCTCCCCACTGCTGTCACTACCACTGCTCTTGGGCAGATTGGGGTGGTAGGACATTGATCCAGAGGTTAAAGTGGGGATCGAAAAGCTGATGGGAGGCAGCAGTGTGATTTTGGGGGCAGAGAGGTGATCCAAGTAGCATTGGGGGAGGGCCTCCTCCCTCTCCTCCCCAACCTATACTGTGGCTAGACAGCCCATGACCAGGGCAGGAACAGAGCAGACTTGCAACGCCTAGCCATGCCCCTGCTCATCAGCCCTCTAATACCAACTTTGAGCAGCATACATGAGAGAGGCTATTAACTCCAAATATGCGACTAATCACTAGCACTAATTAATTTTAATGTAGACTAGCATTCCATAGTCTTCTTTCTAAATCTACTGTGTAATCTCACCCTAACATATTGTTACTGTGCTATATTCAACAATTGCTAAATTATAGATTACATGACAAAGGCAACAACATTTCATTTACTGGCAAAGTGATCTCATTTCATTGTATGCATCCCATACAGGTAAATTTTAAGGCACATTAAAAAGTGATAGAGAGAACACGTAACTGTAAAATGCATTATGTGCTTTACAAATCACATAAATTAAAAGTACTATCACATATAAGTGTAATCATTCCTTTCTATCACTGGCAAGCATCTGTCTCAGTTTAATCAAGCACTGAGACAAAGATGGGACAATTCCCATTTGGAAAAAAAGGATAGCAATCTGTATGGCAACATTGGTTCAGTTAAGCTGATCCAGAAAAGAATCTTAGAGTCATTATAAGATGCCAAAATGAACATGGGCCGACAGTGTGGGGATGCGGTCAGGAAGGCCAACCGCACCTTGTTGTGCATCCACAGATGCACCTCCAGCAGGTCCAAGGAGGTGATCCTCCCCCTCTATGCGACACTGGTCAGGCTGCAGTTGGAGTACTGCATCCAGTTCTGGGCGCTGCACTTCAGGAGGGATGTGGAAAACATGGAGAGGGTCTAGAAGAGGGCCACTTGCATGATCAGGGGGCAGCAGGGCAGGCCCTACAAGGAGAGGCTACGGGACCTAAACCTGTTCAGCCTCCACAAGAGAAGGCTGAGAGAGGATCTAATGGCCATTTACAAACTAGTCAGGGGGGACCAGCAGGCATTGGGAGAGTCCCTGTTCCCCCGAGCACTCCCAAAAGTGACAAGAAATAACGGTCACAAGCTGGCAGAGGGTAGATTCAGGCTAAATATCAGGAGGTGCTACTTTACTGTCAGGGCGGCTAGGATCTGGAACCAGCTTCCAAGAGAAGTGGTGCTGGCTCCTACCCTGGGCGTCTTTAAAAGAAGGCTGGATAAATACGTTGCCGGGGTCTTTTGACCCCAGTACTCTTTCCTGCCATGGCAGGGGGTCGGGCTTGATGATCTGCTCAGGTCCCCTCCGACCCTACCAACTATGAAACTATGAAGCTTCCTTCACAAATACAAATGAAAAATAAGCATGTTAAAAGCAACAGGAAAGTATGGGGGACCTGGACCTGATAAATGTTAATGCCACTTAGATAATCAAAAGATTGAAATATTGTTTTGAATTGTAAAATACTGTATTTACTTATTAACAATAAGAAAGTGATACACTCTATGCAGAGAGATTTAGTGGATGTACTCCCTCTACATGGCATATGCACAACTCTCATTAACAGGAACATAACTCTTAGAATTTCAACCTCCTCCCATACCTCTGACTGGGTGCATTCATACTTCACAAGAAGTGCTGCAAGTTCACTACGTGTGGTTTCAGCTGCAGCCCGATAGCGACTTATCTGTTCTCGAATGACAGGGATGTCCGAAAGAAGATGATCATAAGCTCCCTGGGTAGCAGAGTCAAAACAAAAGGGCAAAGTTAAGGCATCATGTTTCTGAACATCTCTGTTTCTGCATATGTTTGCTTCAGTAACTTAACCCCTCCCCACCATATACTCAAAATACTGTATTCCTGCATACTAAATGGTTTAGATAGGTACAAGTCCATACAAATCAAAAAGTTTTATCTCTTTATATAATTTGACCCTGAACATTATTAAAATTGGAAAGTCCAGTACCAGTGATATGTGGCTATTACGTGTTTAAAAATTAAAGACAAAGAATTATTATATAATACCTTTGGCCAGAGACTGAGGTTGTCTACCCCATATCAACTCCCTTCTCTTACCTGTGCATGACTATTTCAGTATTCAGTATACACATATACTGGAATATACTGCATACCGATATTGTGTACAGCTTTCTATTCCCAAAAATAAAAAAATATGTATGTTAGGGAGAAAAGTAGAATGAGAGATTTAAAAGCATCAAAATATAATATATTAAAGTCAGGGAACTATCCACCCTATCCCCATCCTTCCTGTTCCCCTGACGACCCTATAATTCAGTATGAGGACAATGAAGGTAGGGATTCAGCTAATGCCTCCACCTCTATTTCGGAGGTGGAGGCTCTCAACCCTGAGTCTTGTTTTTGTGCTCTCTGAGAACAGCTTGCAGCACTTATCCCAGGAAGCCCAATTATTGTACATAAAACAAGATTAATCTAATTGAGAAAACAAAGCAAACTGAGGAACAAAAAGTAAGTATTCCAATTCATGTCTAAATAGAGGTCTTGGCAACAGGCCCTCTAGATAAAGCAATAGTAACCACAAAATATGCCCTAAATAAGATTGTGTCTAACATCCTTAATATAGAATTGTGTTCAGTTCATTCAGGGATCACAAGGAACGAGAAGACATAAGGTATTTTTCCCTAACTCCATCAGTTTTACTGCCAAACTGGAAGAAAATTGTACTCCTCTTAACAAATACAACACAGTTCAGGACTGCTGCTCAGGAGACACTCCGAGGGCAAAGGAGGAGATAGGATGCAGTCTAAATCACATATTGGCCAGCAAAGCAAATAGCACACTGGTATGTGCACAGTGAACTCCTGTTAAGGCTGTTTTGGAGCTTATGTACATATAGTATCCCTGATGATTAACTATTCCTGATTTATTCCACATACATGGAGTTAAGCAGGAGTAACTCCCTGTGAAGGAGAAACCATATTTGGGACTTATTTACACTTGCATGTTCATACAGAGTAAGGCAGGGCTTGAATCTAAAGTGGGACAACTATTCAAGAATAACTCCATAAAATGTGTGGATACCCACAGAATAAAAATCTGTCATTAGTGCAGGACTACTCTGACCTGAGCAATTATTCTGAGGCTACAGGTTATCTCCACATCAGAGGAGAAAATGGGGAAAAAAATGTTTGTGGCATTTAAAAAAACATAATTGATGAGTGTTGAGAAACACTAGGAGTGACTGATTAGCAGGTATAATGGAAGCAACTATACTGAGTGCAGCTGAAGCAGGCAAAAGTTAAAGGTAAATGTGATAAAGGCTCTGAAATATACCATGCAGAGCATGTGTGCCCATACACATAGGCACATACACACCCACTTTCTCCTATGCATTTTGATTGACAGCCAAAAAACATCAGTGTTCTAAGGATTAAAATAAGAATAGGCAGCATGGAGCACTTATACAAAACAAAACTACAATCATCTACCTCAGGGCTGTGCAGTTCCCTAGCGGCAGTGGCCACATGACTGCAGGCTGCACCAGGGAAAGCCATGGACTCTCTAAGCTGCACACCACATGTCCTGCCCTCCCCCCCACCACTGTGCATACAAACCCCCCCACTGCTGCACCATGTGCCCATGTGGCACCAAGCTCGCCCTTAGCCCCCTGGGCCACATGGCACTAAGCTGCCCCACCAACTGGGGCAGGAGCAAGCAGCAAAAGACAAAGGAAGGAGGGGGAACCCAGAGATTCTGTTTGGTGTTGCTGAAGCAACAGCTGGGTAGGGGCCCAAGGGCCACAACTTACTTAAACCCTCACGAGCTGCATGCGCTCCATCTTTTTAGCTGAAATACTGTCGCATGTAGTCACAGGCCATGTGTACAAACCCTGCACCACACAAAAATAGGGTTGAGAGTTACTCTGGAGCCTAGTAGTTCCACTTCACCATACCCTGAAGGCATGTGAGGATTGGAAAAAGACTGAACAAAGGAGAACCCCAACTCAAGAGGAAACAGGACAGACTGTTGGGGCAATTTCTGACAAAGTGCAGAGCCTATTTCCACCCTTATTGAATGCTCAAGGTCCCAAAGGTGGATGTAGGCAGGACTATTACAAACTATTACTTTCAGGAGTTCATTGCCAATTGACTAGCAAAAGTATCATCACACTCCAGACTGTTCAAGGCTGTAGAAGGAAGGTGAGTTCTCTGGGACTAGTTATTTTGTTCTTACTCTGTTTCCATGTTCTTCTTTTCCTTTTATTTCTCTTTGTTTTCTCAGAGGCCTACAATGGATAAGTTTCCACTCCTAACCAAGGGATGGCAACTGTCCTGACCTGGATTGCCAGAACTTGAATATGTATACAGTTCCATGGCACCAAAGCGATGACAGCCAAATATCACTCTTAACCCAGTAGTGTAAGAGCAGTGTTGTAACCGTGATAGTCCAGAAGTTATACAAGAGCCAGGGATTTCACATGGACCAGCTATGTAGTTCAAATAAAGTAAGACGAGCTTTGGAATACAAGACATTCTTCCGTAGGCCTTGATCTCCCAGTAATCATTTTCTTTTCTTCTGCTAACTGTTTGTCTGCTACTCCTGCCTTCTGCTGTGTCTGGGTTCCTACGATCAGAGACCTGATGAAGAACGTCTTGCATTCAAAAAGCTTATCTAACTTTATCCCAGCTACATAGTTGGTCCAATAAAAGATATCACCCTAAGAAATCTTTGCCTCTCTCAGTAGTAACCCACAAAGAGTTTGTTCTTATTGTTCAACTATGTGGCCCTGATTTGGAGAAACTAGAAAAAAAACAGGTCTTAGGGTAACACTGTATCTCTTCAGTAACTACCTAAAAAGTTAATGTAATTGATATTATTGTGCATATAAGAAGTAAAACAGTCTGTTAATGGCCTGAGTAATTGGTTTTATTTGAGGATAAAACAAGTGCACAAATGAAAACAATGTATTCTAGAGCTGAAAGAACAAATACTGACACAATTGCTCATAAAATATTAAATCTTCATAGAAAACTCTGCCCAGTAATTTAGTTTGTAGGATTATCATATTTTCCAAAAGGCTAAACTGTTGACTCAACAGATCACTGAAATATATTCCAAATGACAAGACAACCCCTGCCTAAACACAAAAGGAACCACAAGACAAAAACCACATCAGCTTCTGCAAAATACATCTCTTACCACATGAATATTTACACCCAGGCACAAATTTCCCAAGCCTCCATCCTTGCCAAACACCTATACAAATAGATGTATGTAAGGCTTCATTCCTTAACCACACTCAGGCTATACTGATCAAGGATGAAGCAAAGTGGAAGGTAATTCCAAGGCTAAGAGCCTTCATGAAGAACTCTCTACTAGCATGTACTCTAGTTTATAGGCTTTCATTTATCCCAACTGTGCTAATGAGGTGAGTCATATTTCAAATCACAAAGGCTTCACAGGACAGACTTACCACCTGAAATTCCATCCAGAAACCTACAGATCAATAGAAACTTCAGCCCACATGATCACTTGCTTACTAATAAGCTACAACATGCTTCTGCTAATTTCTGTATCAACTTCAGTTTCCAGATTGAATTAAAGTATAAATTTAGAAGGCATTGTACAAAGCCAACTCCACATCAGAAAGAAACATAGTCACAATTTCCTGACCAGATGAAGGTAGAAAAAGTCATCTAGGTTACTACAGATATATGGTTGTCTAAACAACATGGCAAGATACCTTCCATACCAACTTGCTAACTGGAGCTGCAGCAGCAGATACACTCCCTCAGAATCACTCCTATGATCCTTTCCACATGTAGCCCGGGTACACCCAGGGGGGTATGCCCTGTCCTCCAATGACAGTGGCGGGGGTCAAGCAGGGTGCTGATGGAGAGGCCAGCTACTAGAGCAGTTCCCTCTCCTCTCTACAAAGCCAGGCCGAGACCGAGTGCTTAATTATATACAATTTATTACTATAATAAATACTTAAGATAAAACAAGAAATATTTACAGTAAAGCTTAGCATATGACACTACATATAATATCCCACAATTCACATAAACCATATAACTTACAAATATATAATAATTAATACATTGAACATGATAGTTGCGGTTACAACACGATAAACATATATGGTGAATCAACTTATATAACCCAAATAAGTTAATACTATTTCCTAGACCTACCAAGTAACAATACAAATATACATATTAACACATTAAGAACATATAAACCATATAAACTGCCTTAAAGAATACCCATAACTATATAGACCGTGACACAACAATCACCCTAAATAGGGTGTGCACTCAGTACCTCCCCTCGCCTTTAGGGCCTTGGGATATGGACACATCCCTCCCGCAATAGAGGTGTCCTGTGCCCACCTTCCCTGCAGGGCCCGCTTCCCCATCAACTCATGCTTCATTTCTGAACCAGCGAAGGCTCATCCCCTGGAGGCCAATCCTGAAAGAGCCTCTCTCCAGTAGTGCCTTGAGGTCTCCTCAGTGGCCTGGCAACCAGCACTGGGCAGCCCAGGGCTCTTTCTCGCTCATGTTCCACTGTTCCACTGTCTCATACCGGGGGTCCTCCCTTTCCTGGGCCCTGCTCTGAGCACCAGGGCTCTTTTAGTTAAAGGTGGAGCCACACTGCGGGGCTCCACTCACTTGGTCTAGGGCCAGGGCTAACTAGGCAGGTCCTCAGTGCACCAACCCACACACTGGGTGAAGCCCGAGCAGCTGTAAGCTGCTCCCAGGGTGGATTCTCCATGTGCTGATCTGCACACTGTGTGGGGCCCGAGCAGCCTTGAGCTGCTCCCAAGGCCAGCTCTCCATGTACCAATCTGCATACAGACTGCCCAGCCATTTGCCAGGTTCACAGACTCAAGCTGCCTCAAGTGCCTCCTAGAGCCTGATGCCCATGTGCCAATTTGCACCCTGCTGAAGCTCAAGCAGGATCCCAAGGACAGCCATCTCTGGAGCTCCTCTCTCCTTGCTATCCCTTGCCATCTCTCCCCAGCATGCTGAGCATGCTTCTCTTTTATACTTCTCAGGGGCTCCACCCCCAAAGTTCTCCGGATCTGGCTGGTGCATTTCTGATCCAGGTCCAGATGCTCCTTGCCCCCTCCCTTTGGAAAAGGGCAGGGCATTGCTTCACTTGCGCTGCCTCCGGGTTGGTGGGCAGGCTCCACCAATCAAACAGCAGACCCTCGAGCCTGGGACTCAACCCAAACCCCAAAAAGGTAAGCCTGCTATACACGTTATCTTGTTTTCAACCTAGCAATACCCCCTCGACACTGCATTAAACATCAATAAGATCACTCCTGGGTCCTCAATCATGGACAGAAACAGTTGAGGAACTTTCACCCTCACACAAGGAGTTTCTACTCATTCACTAAGTATGATCCAAGCTGTCACATATATTATATTACATTCCCTTTTGGTTGGAAGACACATTGATTTCCCAACATCCTGTAGTTACTTTTACTGATACTTATTATAATATACCATTTCTCCAATTGCTACTTCTTATACTGTACCATTTCTCCAAATCCTGATCTTCCTTTATGTTTTACTCTATTGGTTGTCTAACGTAATATATTTAGAGTTTATGCTCTTTGGAGCAGAGATTGTATCTTTACAGCATAGCCTCCCAAAATTCAATGGGAGAAACACCTGTCTAGAATGAGTTTCCTATTACTGTATCTTTTCTTCAGAATAGAGCACAATATAAGGGCAATAAAGAAGATTTATGATCCTCAGCAAGGATTTCAGTAATAATAAAAAAATTCCTGTCCCGAGCATCTAAAACCTGACATATTCAGTTAAAGCCCATAATTTATAAATATGTTTTAATATGCAGATCAGCACCAAGTGGGAATTTACAAAAGTACAAAAGCAGGTCTAACTCCCACTGAAGTTGGTGCAAGTTAGTATCCAACAACTCTTTTTTGTGCTTTTCTAAAGTCCACTACATGCCTATCTGCATCTTTAGATGCTTAAATGTCTTGGTACCTCTAGTCCTTAACCACCCAGAGACTTGGAATGGCAACATTTTCATGTTTCCTGTGTATTCATATGAGATGTTTTGAGCTGAGTATTTGCATTTGTGTAACAATTAAATAGATGTTTTGGGCTGAGCATCTGTATTTGTGCAACATTATATGTTTTTCTCCTGTATTTTGCCAGGTAGCATTCACAAGCCTGTACCAAACAGCTAATCATAAGCAATGTGGCTAGCTTTAAAACAAATATGTTTAAGCAGAGCAAACACCCCTGAATCCAGCGTTAACCAAGCTAAGACTGGAAAAGTGAAAATGTTTAATGTCTCAAATCTACCATTTACTCTGTGCTCTGCAGGCTTCATGCTAACAAAATGAAATCAACAAAATTCAGAAACAATGAGCAGCAGCACCCAAGCAAAGCCTTCTCACATGCTGTACCTTTTCTTCATTTGCTTTATTACTTTGGGTAAAAAGAGGATAAACAAGCATTTGCAAGTTGATCCTTTCCCTGCATATACAACCAATCCTGAAAAGAATTTATGCACACTCTTTTAGTTTAAATATAACTACTACTAGCAACAAAAATGTAAACCTCTCTGTCCTACGTCTCTTGTCCCACAGAATCACTTGCACCTAACTTAAGCCTGGAAGAATTTAGCAGGCTGCATCTGCCACACTATTCACCTTTGCCTGTCTCACTTTTATGTAGGATTCCAGCACGTTCTAAACAAAGTGGATCACATGAAGAATTCCTCTCCTCAACACCCTCCAGCTGCCCACTGCCACTCCCTCTGCCCATCATACTTTCATTCTCCTTTCTCTTCTCACTATTTACAGATCTCCATCCTGCCACTGTTCTGTCACATTTCAATCCAACCATCACCCAAAATCCCAATTATTAGTGAAAACAGATATACGCACATGGAAAAAAAAACAGTAAGACAACTGTTCACCATCATCCCAACTGACTTCTGAGCACAATGCCTTTCCCTCCCCATCCACCCCCACTACACTGTCATCAGATGGTGTGATACTCAGGAAAGGGATTGCATTTTCTTCTGAAAAGTACTTAGTGAATGTATGCTGTCACAATACAAAACACACTGACCTTCTGTAACTCTGTTCTTCCTTTGTTTCTGCAAAACAAGTGGGAAAAAAGGGATTAAAAATACCTGATGTAATACTAAAGTGTATCTGAGAATTCTTATAGATCTGTCCTATTAATCTGTTTCTTCTTAGAGTTCCATCAAAAAATAAAGGCATAACAGCAGGGCACTACAAGGGTATGCAGAGCTTCCTCAAGAGCCTAAGGGAGACTCCAGAAACCACTCTTACTATAGCCAGAATTTATGCACACTCATCATTCATTTTTGAATCCTCATCTTCCACCTCTTACCATAGACATTTTCTCCTAAATTTTTTGGCTATGGTGTCCACTCCAATCACATACATAACCGCTCCTTCCTCTTCCATATTTCCTTCATCCTCTTCTCCCTCCAACTCAATCCCTGCTTCTTTCCCTGTTTCCTAACCCCTAAGGAAAAAACAACCATCAGTAAAATGATTGTGTCGTGGATTGACTTTAACCTTGAGCTCTTATCATATACTGCAGCCATTTCCTCCTTCCCACTTTCCCCACCCCATCTTTAAATTGTGTTTATTTCTTTAAATGAAGACTCCTTCCTAACTGCTCCCTCCTCTTCCATATTTCCTTCATCCTCTTCTCCCCCCCAGGGGCTTAGTAGGTAAATGCACTGGGACCTTGATTTGTTTTGATTTGAAATCATTAAGGCCTTGCTACAAATAAATTGAATACAGAGGACAAAAAATTGAATAGAAGAGTTAAGTCAGAGATTTACTTTCAATCAATCTCAACATCATAGCAGATTCTTACTTAACAAAGTGTCTTCATGAGTTGGTAAATTAATGTCCATGGCTGCTTACATACATTAAAAGGGTCTCATTCTACAAAGGAATTAATATGGGTAAAACTGATTAGATAGAGTGACAAAAAATTTCAAGACTGCTTGGAGAAACTTCTTGTTGTTTCCTAAGTGTTTCTCTGACTAATAAATCAAGAAAAAAAATAATACTTAGATTCTGAACATCCAATTCAACATATAAAGGCAGAACCTTCTAAATGTCCTGAGCCCTCATAAAAATCAGTGGGTTCTATCAGACTCAGTCTTCAAGGTTTCAGTTGCAGGATGAAGGAGCTTATCTTTTCAGATGGGCTGTAGCTACAGCCTGAAACTCCATCTACTATTAACAGCTGTTATCTATGATCTAACTGTATTTCTCACTCTCATGAAATAATCAGTGCCTGCTTTAGAAAGATCACTTTCAAAACTCTTTAACAATTTACACAAAGAAACAAAAATGTTCTTTTAGGATGTAGGAAAGATTTTAGCTTCCATCTATTTATGATGAGACAAACCCTGGATTTTTTTTATATTGAGACTCTTGCTAGAGAAGCAATTTTAGGTAGCTGCTATGCAACTCCATTATTCTTCTAAAGCCTAACAACTTTGAGGAAGTAGTAAACATCTGAGGACAAATTGTAAAGTGTTTTATTGAAATTTTGTCTCTAAAAATAGGCCAGTTCATTGAATCTGAACTACTGAAAGTAGAAAGGCAGGTTCTGAAAACAGAATTCCTGATTAGGTCTCACAACTAGACTAGGAACTCCGTTCAGATAGCATTCTCCCAACCTCCCGTGTAAAAAAGTTTTCCTTCCACCTGCTGTTTTCCTTTAGCTGACTAAGGAAACTACAGTTAGCTCTATAGAAACAAGACAACAGTTGTCTTGCAGCAGGTGTGAGTGCTAAGACATTTGCCGTGTTGCAAGGAAGCATACATACTTTGCTGCTTTTGCTAGTGCTGCATATTCTCACTGTGAAGGGTTCTGTCCGTAGAAAATAAGAACGGGCATGCCAAACTGGCATTTTATTGGCAGCTGCGTATCAGCTGAGGGCTTGTGTTATTTGGAAAGCTACTTTTATTCAGGAGTTTCACTGATTTGCATCAAATCTGTATGCAGTCACAGACAAACCTGTGGTGACAAAGGTCAACTTCTGTGGGCAAAATGTTGCAGTATAGACCAGGCCTTAACTCCAAAATAAGCTCAGGAGAATCCTCAGAGAGGAATAAACAGCTGTCAATAAGCAACATCACATGTACAAATTTAAAAAGTATCAACATTTTATGCATTAGAGTTAAAATAAAATCTGTTTTATAAAGGAAAACAACACCCCAATTTTCCGTGTAAATGAAAAACTACATAAAGTTAACACTTATTTTATTATAGTTTTACATGTTATGACCTTTAGCAGCTCCAAGTTGTTGAACTGCAGTCACTAACTTCTTTTTCACACTAGCATGTCTGTATGAAGTAGGCTACCACCAGCTGACAACATGGATTAGTACTGAAAAAGAAAGCTTGTCCAAGGAGCTAGAAAAGGCACCTTGTATTCAGTGTTTGTTATGCTCTAAGATTTACATCAGTCTTACTTTGTGCACTATGGAATATAAATATTTATATTTATAAGCCATTTTGTGTCCCGCTGGATGTAAAGTAAGACTGTACATGAAGTTTAAGGAACTGTATGATAGAGCATAAAAGCTGGTTGACTTTTCTTTCAGTCTGGTTTCCCACTCCCATACTGTCTCTAGGCTGACAATCATAACACCAGCAGAGGGATTCATGATATCAACAACACCTAGAGAGGAAAAGCAGAACTCCATACTTGAATGCTGGATGCAAAAAGAATATTTGAGAGTATTTTTTTTCAAAACACATTTTTCTTGGAAATTTTTCATGTGCGTACAAAGACATGGATTCAACAGTCTCTCCCTTCTAAAAGCTTTGCAAGTCACCCTTCAGATAAATGAAACCTTCTCCGTAGAGATACAAACTGATGACTGATTATTACTTATTCAAGAGTGCTACTAGATGAAGACAAAGGATAAGACTGTGGGACTGTTTGGAAGTAAACCAGAGAGCCCCTATTTCCATTTTGGATAAAATTATGTATTTTTCAAGCACCATTTCATACCTGAATATCTCAAAACACTGTATAAACATCATCTTACAACTAACATATTAGTATATACAATTCCAATATAAATTCCAAAGTTATGTTTTCATTTCATGTAAAACTGTCATTGGGTTTTGAGGTGTTTTTGCTTTTTTTCCTCAAGAATTTTTTGGCTTTTCCTAGTCTTCCCATATAATTGGTGTCTAATGAGGGCTGAAGGAAACAAAAACAAAGCACTTTTAGCCAATTGTAAAAAACTGAAAAACTTCAATTCTCCAGTTTCCAAAGTTGGGATTTTGTCTCTCTCTCTCTCTCTCTCAAAAACAAAAAAGAATTATTGAAAAACATTTTTATGTAAAAAAATGTTTGGTCTAAATCCATTTTTCATAGGGAAAATCATGTTTCAATCATTTTTTTTTAGCCTGTCCTGTTGACAACATCCCTGTAAGCTAGATCAGGATTTTTACCCCCACTTCATACCTGGGGAAAATAAAGTAATGAGAAATAAAGTGATCTGGACACACCAGACGTCTATGGCAGAGCCCTGCAAGTTTCTAGCAGTCTTGGCTCCCAGGCTTGATTCTAATTTCACTTTCACTGGTATGTTTCAGTACCAAATCATAAACTTCAGTACAGTTACTCCTAGTTTACACATACATAAGTAAAATAATGATCAGGATTTGCTAACTGAAGAAGCAAAGTTATCTGCCATACCAGCTGGATCACTAATACAGCCTCCAAACACCAGCTAGGTCAAATACAAGAAGTGAGAGTCTGAGCTGTACCTCTGAGACAGACAGGACAAAATTCACAGCCCTGAGGATGAGAGCTAAGACATTCTGGTACCACATGGAGCCTGAACTGATTTGGGAGTAGGGAAAGTGTCTAAATTCCAGCAGCCTGTCCCTGCATACCTATGGTAACAGTGCTGTCCAGAAAATGTTGAAAGTGCTACATGCTGTGGCCCCACCCCAAAAAGAGGGTTTGTGAGGGAGGGTCCTGAAGGACAGTCTGCAACTGTTTTCCTCAGCCCCTACAGCTGTCTCTTTCTGTTCCTGTGCCAGGAGAATTCTTCCTCATCCAGCTGGACCCTCGACCTCTAAGTACCCCTTTACACAGCTTCATCCATTTTATCCAGTGCACAGAAGGCAGACAAGGAGGTGATAATCTCACCTAAAATGTTTGAGATTAAAGTAAAAACAACAATATTAATACTAGCAAATCTAGACAAGCACTTCCCAGGCTTTAAAATCTAGCTGATTGCATCAAAAAAATTAGTGTTTCATCCCATGTAATCTTAAATAAATGTAACAACAGTGGATTCTAATTTGTTAACCAACTCATCTAACACCTGACTACAGCCCACACTGCATACAATACTGTCTGAGAAACACTGACCAAGATAAAGTTTTGCCTTATTTAAAGTACTTTTCTGAAGCAAAGAAAGAATTCTTGGCATATTACACAGTATTGCCAACCACCAGGATTCAAAAATCATAAACTTTAACAAACTGCAAGATTCGTTTGGAATCATGAAGTTGTAAAAAATTTGGTACACTCTTCCTTCTGGTTTCTGGTCTTGGTGAAGATACTCATGTCACATTTTCAAATCTTCCTTAGCAAACCAGGAAGGCTAGAGATTTATTCAAAAATATTAAAGTTGAGATTCTTGTTTAACTACTTGACTCCAGAAATGAGGGCTTTTAGGAAACCACCAAAAATTATTGGCCTTGCAACAAAACTGCAAGGATTGGCAACACTAAAGAGTGTCAAATAATGTTGGCTTATTTATTTTAAAATTGTTGATAATACAGCTTTCTTCTCGGAAAAGGCTGTAAACAAAGGTTTGATCATTTTTCTCTATCTCCATCCTAATAAAGTTCACTCACCCTTTGTTAAGTCTTCTTTCCAAAGTGACCTGAATTTCTGCTGATTTTTCCCTCTGCAATTCCTGTCAAACTTTTAATTATTTGTTGTGCATCTGTGTATTTTTTTTCCAAACATACTTTGTTTCAAGAAAATGACAGTAGTCTCTAAAGAAAACACTCCAACTAAATAAAATTAATTATTTCTGGTATTTTTTGTATTTCTCTCCTGAATATACCTATACCCACCCCACTTCTTCTGTAATCATTAAAATGATCATTGAGAGACAAGAATCATTATCCAGTTCTGTTTATTTGATGATTTGCCTCAGTCACCAGTTTTTGAATGAGAAAAATAACATTGCAATCAAACTTTTTCTTACCTTGTAACATTACAAGTAACAGATACATTCTCTCCTTCTTCCATTTGTCTGTCAGTTCCAGTGAACTGATCTTGGACCTAATTATAATAAATCTGTATTCAGTATGGTTAAGGAAGGAGGTTATCTCAAACCATTTATCAGAAAAGTGGCATTTTAGCTTTTATAACCACTTGCAAATTCTGGTAAGACTTACTTATTTAGGAGTTGTAGTAAGAGAATAAAATTTAAGGAAATGGGTCCCCCTGGTGCTTCGTCTCAACAGTTATACAAATAAATGTTTTTAAAAAGCCAAGATTTGTTACTTGTAATTATTTTGAAACATTGTTGAATGTGCTTTACACATAAATAGGGACCTACTGAGATCCAGCATTGCCCACAAAATCAGGCAATGTCTGCAAAACCCGCAAAAAAAAAAAAAACCAAAAAGAAAACTTGCTGGAAATAAAATGCTGGCTTCCCAGAGGGAACCAGCAGTGCTCATGGCACAGCAGCCCAGTCAAACAACTCCCTAGCCCCACCAACAAGGGGGAGCCAAAGATGCCTGCCGCCCCCCCCGCCTTGCCATTGATTGTCTGAGGGCTACCTGTCATGCCGCCCCCACCCCTCTCCACCAATCAGCAGCAAGGGTGGGGCCATATGATGGACAGCCTTCACAGCCAAACAACAGAAAGGGGCAGGGCCCATCAACCAAATGGGGCTGGGTGCCCTGACTAGCCCATGAAAGTGGCAGGTGGCCTTGTGATTTCCCCACAAAATCAGCTGGCCACCTCCTCAAGTTCGGTTGACCCCTACAGGTAACCAAACAAATCACACTCTTGTCCCTTAAGGATCTGGCCACATCCAGACAAAAGTGGGTGAAATTAAATGCAGCAATAGTACATGATTTGCTATGCACTCCTTGCAATTTTACTTGTTTGTTTGCGGGGGGGGGGGGTTTATTAGAAGTGGATGGACTGATTTATAAAGGCCTTTGAGAAGAAATTTGTTTTATTAAGCGATGTGTAAGAAAAGAGACTGTGAAGGTGATGGACTTTCATACCATGCCAATATTCTATTCTAATGCCTTATCTGTACTATGCCTTTCATATCTTGTATTATATGGAACAGATAATAGACATGTATGTGATAACTGTGACTGATCTGATCTTACAGAGAACACAGCAAGGCACAGGATGTGATCGTCAACTTACACCATCAATTTCCACCATTTTTATGCATATTCATAAAAGTACATTATTTTTAATTGGTTGTTCATTCATAAGTTCTCTACTTTCAGCCCAAGAAACCTTTTTTCCCCCTTATTTTTTAATACCATTGATTCATAGAATCATAGAAGTCGGGTCAGAAGGGACCTTGTAGATCTTCAAATCCAACCCCCTGCCTGGGCAGGAGAAAAACTGGGCTCAAATGACTCCAGCCAGGTAGTCATCAAGCCTCTTCTTAAAGACCCCCAGGGTAGGAGCCAGCACCCCTTTCCTTGGAAGTTGGTTCCAGATCCTAGCCGCCCTGACTGTGAAGTAGTTCTTACAGATGTCTTATCTAAACCTACTCTCCAACAACTTGTGGCTGTTATTCCTTGTTATGCCAGGGGCGTGAGGGGAAACAAGGTCTCTCCCAAACCCTTCTGGTCCCCCCTAGTGAGTTTATAGGTGGTCACCAGGTCCCCCCTCAGCTTTCTCTTGTGAAGGCTGAACAAGTTCAGGTCCCACAGTCTCATTGTAGGGTCTGCCCTGTTGTCCCTGGATCATGTGGGTGGCCCTCCTCTGGGCCCTCTCACACTTGGACCCTGATTCTAACACTTAAAAATTGTTTCTAAAAACGGCTCTGTAACAGGTTGAAAGAGCTGTATTTACTTAAATGGTAGTGGGCCTTGGAATGTTAAAAAGTGTAAGTTTAATGAAGGAACATAACACTTTTCTCCAATTCAAAAATAGGTTTTCAGTATTAAACTACGCCAGGTGACAGCTACTCACTCTACTAATAGCTATTTTCCCTATTAAATAAGGCATTGTTAAAAAGGTGAACTTTTGCCTTGGTGACCTTTTTTTGCTATTACTTTAAAAAGAAAGTGGTTGGATAGTCCAGTCTCAATAGCCTTGAGACTCCCCTTTGACTTCAGATCAAAGCCATCAAACCACAGTTTCAAAGGAATGAGTTAGAAGAGAGAAATATAGAGAAGAAAACTTCAGATAACAGTAAATTCCTGATACACCAGAGATACTCCCTTTTGCAACATTTAACAAGAACACTTTTGTCCTTGAATTTGTAAAGATAAGCTCTAATGGCCATTTGAAATGTATTTAAATATCACTGAAGCGAACAACTCTATCATTTTGCAGAGAATTATGTGTGGCAGCTGCTGAAATAGATTAAATGGTGAAATAAAACTAAAATTTGAAAAAAAAAAGGATGATTTGCACCATTATCTCCCATCATTATGATCAGTTATCCTTCATAGAAATGAAAAAATAAATAAGAAGCATGGCATTACTTTTCCTTCTAGGCATATAAAACTGACATGTGACCTGTTTATGGGATTTCCATACATGCTAAAGAGGAAAGATAATGCTGTAAAGTGGCTAAATAATCAAAAGAGCCACTTTTGCAGGAGTTAGAAATTGTAACCCTACTAGAAAAAGTAGGATGGAGGCTTTAGACTAGTGGTTATCGAATTTTCTGACTTTGTTTAAAGTTTGCCAAATTAATGTCCTCACCTCAGATACATAAAAGCATAAATAAAAATGCACTGCTTTGTCTTCCACCACAGCAGTTTTTCTATATGCAAACTGGGCTCCAGACTGTGGATTTTTCCCCCAAAAGTTTGCTAATGCTTTTTAACTAGAATTATCCTAAGAAAAAAAAATAGAAAATAGAAAATAGAAAAAAATGTTTTATTTCAGTTTTGACATTTGGATCAATCTAGTGTCTACCAACTAGAAAAAAAAATCTTCAGAAATATGATGTGGGAATAAAAGTGTACCCTAGCTAGGCTGATTTAACACAGCCAGATGCTTAGGGAGGCTCCAAAGGGGCAAAGGAATTCCACATGACTTTGATTCAACTTTGGAAAGGCCAAGGGCTCTTACATTGCAGATTCACTGCAGTTTGAGAACTGCTACATCACCCACTAGACAGAAGGGGCTTCCATCAACTGCAAACTAAGGGTCTTATCCAAGAACGTCTCCAAGTTATGACACTCCCCACATCAGGAAACTCTGTGGCCCCTGGAGAGACAAATTCCCATCACAGCTATAGTTTTGGGAGGGAGCAGTTATTTTAATACGTTACGTCAGGGGTGGGCAATTATTTTGGGTGGAGGGCCACTTATTGAGTTTTGGCAAGCCATCGAGGACTGCACGACAGGCAGCCAAGGGCAGATAAATATTAATTTTCCAAATTTTTGGGGGCCCCGCAGGCTGGACAGAATAGCCTGGCGGGCTGCATCCGGCCCCTGGGCCGCATTTTGCCCACCCCTGGATTATTTAGATAGAGCGTAACAGGGTGTTGGATTAGTGAAGCATTTGCTAAAATGAAGAGCAGGAAGTCAGAACATTCACTGGGACCCTACAGTGTAGCACAAAGCAAGTGTTTAACAGAGGTCAGAGCCATCCAGGTGCTCAGTGCAGGTCCTCAATCCTACACAGCAGAGCTCTAGATGCCAGTCCTCCCAGCCCCAAACCGTTCCTTTCCGCCAGCCAAGTAGAATCAACACTGCTGAGTGGAAAAGGGGCTTCTGCTGCCATCAGAAGGCAAGCACAGACCTGCCTGCACCTTCTGTCAGCTGCAGCAGCCCACTTGGCAGCAGGTGCCTTTCCAAGATGCACTTCAGGCTGTGGCAGCAGAGCTATGTAGAAGCCCCTCTCCCCCCCACCAAAAAAAGGGGCTTGCGCAGTGGCTGCTGCCTGCCACCAGAAGGGCTGGGGAAAGAGGCAGGTAATGGCCCATGACAGAGAAGCAGGGCTGGGAGGGACCTCCAGAAGTCACCTAGGGCAATCCATAGGCCGTGACCCAAAAGTGGGTCTCAAGAATATATGAAAGGGTGGCAAACAAACTTTAAAAGTGGTTTCTCCTTTCAAGGAGAAAAATGGTGGCTTTTCCCTTGCAGGCTGGCAGAGCTCCAGCCTGTGAGGGGCTGCTTGGAGCCCCCCCCTAGCCCACACACTGGGGGCAGAGGGCAGCAGGTTGGGAGTGAGGGGCACTGTGTTGGGACTGGGCATCCACGTTTACAAATGGGTCCTGGTACACAAAAGGTTGAGAACCACAGATCACCCCGCTGCCAGAGGCGCCATTGCTCCTCTCCAAAGAAGGGCAATGGGGCAGCATCCCTGAGTTGCATAAAAAGAGAAACCGAAGTCGTTCCCCCCCACCCCCCGCAGGCTCCCTTGCTGCTGCTGCCTCCGCACGGAGAGGGGGCACAGGGCGTGAAAGAAGGGGGCCCAGAGCCTCGCCGGCTCAGTGCAGGGACGAGGAGCTGCTACCCGACCCCTGAGCCTTTCCCGTCCCTCCCCCGCCGCCTTCTTTCTCCTCCCTGCTTGGATCCAGCCCGTCAGGCACTGACGCTGCATTGCACCGCAGAGAGCTGCATCCCGGCGCAGGCAGGGGCCAGGTACCTCGGGCGCTAGGGGTACAGCCGCCGCGGCGCAGGGCAGCAGCGCCGCGTTGCTAGTCACGTCTATGAGCCGGGAGGTGGCGGCGGAGCCCACCCGCCAGTTCCCGCCGCTGCCGCTGCCGCTACCGCTGCTGCTACTAGAGCGGCTCATGCCCGCCGCGCGCCCCGAACGCCGACCCGGCCAAGATCCCCATGGCAACGCGTATACACTTCAGGGACAGCGAGCCTGCGTCGCAAGTCTCGCGAGAAGCCTGCAAATCTCGTCGCCGAGATATGAGGCCGAAGAGAGAGAGCACATTCCAGACTCCCCCCTCCGGCCTCATAGGTGGTTGAAGCCGAAGAGAGAACACATTCCAGGCTCCCCCCCTTCCAGCGCGGCCTCAGGTGGTTGAGGCCGAAGGGAGAGCCCATTCCAGGCTTCACCCTCCCCCCCCCGCACGGCCTCACAGGTGGTTGAGGCCGACGGGAGAGTGTATTGCACGCCTGACCAGCCCCGCCAGCCTTCTGCCTGCCCCTTCTGTAGCTGCAATGGGCGCTGCCCCTGCAGTGGAATAATTCCCTGGGAAGCTGAGGTTTACCTTAAACGTGGGCCACGAGTGCATCATTAAAAAAAAAAGGGTGGTGGAGGAAGAAGACCTCCCCACAGACAGCTCCCAAAAACTAGCACAGCTCCAAACACCAATACATGCAGTGATCTGAACCCAGCAGCACCCAATAGCCCCAGCAGCAGCATCCCAGAGCTCCCCCGGCCGTCACCACCAAGCTGCGATGTCCCAACTGCCCTTACGCAAAGCCTAGCACCCTTCCATGCAAGGCTTGTGGAACTTTGGTAGATGCAAGTGAGCCAGCATGGTCCGCTTTTGGGCCGCCACTGGGAAAACTGCTGGCTCAGGGCCTAATTATATAAAGCGGAGTTTATTCCCATCAGCACTGGAAGGGGAAAATAAATATGACTGGGGTGGCAAGAATCACTTATATATCACCGGCATGTATTTCACCATGAGTCAAGTCTGCTCAGAAAATACAGGGCTGAGGCTGTCAGGAGAAAATGAAACATGAACAAGATGCTGCTCCCATACAGATGTGCTTTCTCCTGCGCTGGCAAGACTAGCAGCAGTATCAGCGTTCTAAAGCCAGCAAAAGCAAACCCTGTTTGATGAGTCCAGAGTTTACAGAGATCAAATATGTAGTGCTACAAGCATGACAAAGGACTATGCATAACAAAGGTTTGGGATCAGTTGCTATTGCAGACACACTCAAAATCTAAATACACTTTATGCTTCTGATCTTTGCCATCAAAACATTCAATAGCCAGGATGAAAAAAGTGAACAGTTTTGTTGGCAGGGTATATACTATGACTGGAACTAGATTAAAACTTTTTATCTGCAAAGGTAAATTTGATAACTGGCTTCCTCTAATGCCACAAAAAGTTACCTTGCTTAGGAAGCCAGTCCAGTTGCCATTTAAGTGAGAGAAAAAAAGACTACTGACTTCAGTAAGAATTGGATTCAGATTTCAGAGATTTGCTCTGCAGAACTGAACACAAAACATATTATGACCAGGGATCCCAGTTTTCTCTGATTAAAAAAAAAAAGCCCCAATTTTTGGATTAAAAAAAGTAACTAAAATCCACATTTTTCCATGATCAAAATGAAACACCACTAATATGTATCCAAAATCCACATTTTTCCATGATTAAAACAAAACATATATATTAGTCATATTAGTAGTGTTTCATTTTAATCACAGAAAAATGTGGGGTTCAGATTACTTTTTTAATCTGAAAATTGCGGATTTTTTTTTTAATCAGAGAAAACCGGGATCCCTGGTTATAGTGCATGCAGGGAAGATTGCCTTACTACAAGTAAATTTCAGGTTAGACTTCCAGGCTACATTGTGGTCCCAACAGAGTTCAGGCTGCTTTGATAATTCAAGATAGATGCCACCCAAAGAAAGTAACATGGGAACAAGTCTCTTCCAGTAGAGATGTTTTCTTCTGTATCTTTAAGGTGTTGGAAGTGTACAGTCCTTATCAATTCTTGTTTTCACTTAGCTTCTGTGGCTTCCAGGGCCTGGGAAAGAGTTGCAATACAAAACTGCCTCCCTTTGTCACTTTTCTTAAGATGAAGATAAGAATCGGGGCCAACAGTGCCTCAAGTCATTGTTTAGTGAGCAGAGTATCTCACTGTGGTTCCTGTGAGCTAGTCTCCATTAGTTGAACTCTGTGGAAATGCAGGTAGATGGTTTTCCATACCATCTCTTCTTACCAAGTAGACTTTACTTACTTCTACAGTTACATTGCCTTCACATGCTGATCCTCCCACTGCACCACTGCTTTGCTGTGGCCTTAGAGAAAAACAGAGGAACTACTAATGAATTGGAGTTGTTTACTTCCTTGGTTGTGGCACAGGTATCTCTACACCTCTACAGAATCCAACTTTTGCTTTAAAATAGCTCTTATGGCTCTGTAGCTAAGCACAGCTCCTATAGTGAGGCACATGCAACAGAGTCCTACAAAAACAGAATTAAGATAGAAAATTGTGATTGTATACCCTAGAAAAATGAACTCTCTTCTGATTCCAACAGTATTCTTAGTCCCAAAAGGCAAAATAACGGTAAGTGGCAGGAAAGCTGAAGTGCTGCCTTCTTTTACGCAAAAACCATGACCTTAATTTTAACAATATAAAATAAAATAGGAAGTCCTACTACAAAATCCAAGTTGATTTGTATTCCTATTTGGAAGCCACATAAGAGTCTAACATGCATGCATGCATACGTGCATGCACAGAGTTTAAACTAATCTGAACATTAAAAAAAACCTACAGGGAAAAAAAGAAATGATATTTTGCTCTAGAGGCATTGATACTGAATGAAGACTACAGCCTGATGTACTTTTATCAAAACAATTCTCCCTGGCATTGATTCAATATCATTAGCAATAACACTTTTTTAGTATGGTGAAACCCAGATCATTCATATCCAAATGCTTCCCAACTCGCTTAAATTCACCAGTCCACTGCGAGCAAGACAGAAGTAGGCAACTGTTTGCTGCAAGCTCACAATTGTTCATCTTTGCAGGAGGGATAGGCAAAGCTGACCCTAGGGGTGTGCGGGGCCCAGGGCATATCAGCTTGTGGGGGGCGTGGCACGGCGAGTGGCCGGAGCGGAGAGCCAGCGGTGTACAGAGGGGTGGTGCCCTCAGCACATGCTAACGGTGCTGTCCACGGGGCCCGGGGCAGTCGCCCCAAGTCATGCCCCCCCACCCCACCCCAGGGACAGCTCTGGGGATAGGAAAGTAACCCTGCAAAGAATGTAGGTTCTACTACACAGACAAGCCCCCCCCGATGGCCACCAGCATTGTAGACTCTGCTTTACCTAACTCCACACAGCTAGATAATATAATGTCCAAAAGAGATTTGTCATCTGGAGAACTATCTATACTGAACACTTGCATCATTGCTGTCAGCCTAATGCAGACAAAGCCACATCTAGAGGGTTGGGTCCAAGACTGAGAACCCGTAATACCTAGACTCAAATTTCAATTCCAATGAACAGCAGCCAAATTATGACTGAGGTCGGGGGCCAAATTCTTGGGACCAAATTCCTCAGCTGAGGTGACATAAATCTAGACTAATGTATTTGACTGGCTACAGGGGTGGGGAAATGGGCATTTCAGTGAGGATCTCACAAAAATGTGGTTTCCTCCATGCTGGCAGTGACTCTGTGAAATTTATGGTGCTTATAAACTGATACTGCTGGCTAGGACAGAAAAAATGGTTTCTAAGTTAGAGTATACCATTCATTCAAGAGTTTTGTGGGCTGACAGCACTTCTGATCTAAGAGATAATTTTAAAATTAGAAAAACGACTGAGTATTTGGAATTATAGGGAAGGGAAGAATTGAGAGGAAAAATAGTACATGAAGGGCTACTAAACAAGTGAATAAAATAAAACACACACAAGCAGTGGTTTTTGGCTACTATCTGGGAATATTTCCTTGCAATATTGAAAACAGGTTTTCATTCTCCAAAATATGTTTATAACTGTTATTTTCAAAAAAAGTGACTCTAAGTTAATCATAGACACACAAGAATTCCTTCAACGATTCTAAACTAGTTGCCTGATGCAGTGGATAGTGCTGGATTAGGAGTCAAGAAACTAGTTATTCTTTTCTGGGTCAGCCACTGATTTACTCTGCAGTTCCCATCAGTCAACATACCTAAATTTCCTCATCTATATCATGGAGATTATGAGATTGAACCAGTTCTGTATAGTTCCAGAAAATTTGTAGATTACCTGACCTAAATATTACTCTTGAAGAGAAATGTATGAAAACAGCCATAAGAAAATGTATGTCCCTGAAGCAGAAGTTAAGAAAATAAAAATAGGCCTTGAAGCAATTTAGAACAAAGTAAAGAGTTCAGAGTCATAAAAATCTTTTTCAAAGGACAGACCCTTTCCTTATTTAGCAGTTAAAAAAAAAACAAACAACCCAAATATTTCAGAAGTGGAGCAAAAGATCAAGGATATTATAATAGACTGGAGAAGAATCCAAATTGCATCATGGGCTATAAAAGAAAAGGGTTAGGTTTAGCTAAATCTATCTGAAGTAACTAGACTTCTGGGTCATTTTCATCAGGGACTGTATTTCATCTCAGAAAAACCTATGGATATTCCTAAAAAATAAAGAGCACCTTGCTGAAGTCTATGATTGGTTTTTAATTTCAGAAAAAGATAAACCTATTTCAGCTTTCCATTTGGGCAAGGTCCGAGCTCCCACTGCATGAACAATTAGTTTGTTTTTTGTTTTGTATTTTAATTACAATATAATGAGGAGGGGGGAGGAAAGAGTGTGGGATTTGCATGACCTATTTAGACAAGTTTTAGGCTTCTTTTAAAAGTTTGCCAACTTCCTTTCAAAAATAGAACTATAATTCATAATAAGAGAGAGACCAAAGGCTTTGTTCCTCCTATGGCCTAGTTTTACTTGTCTATGTTGACTGCCAAAATCTTGGACAGGATGTTACATACAGATTAGAAAAGCTTCTGCCAACTACTAAAAATTTAGGCACCGTGGATATATTGCAAATTGGAGTTCTGCCATCAATAAATACACTGAGACTCGTTTATGGAAATTTCATTTACTTTTTCAAAAAACATAATACATTACACTCCTTATCAGACTGTGTGGGGAAAAATGCACCTTTCAGATTATCACATTTGCCCTCAATTAAAATACTGCATCATTGAGACACTATAGGGCAGGAATTTGATTACATACCTTCCCGTTGAAGATGAGGGGCTGCAATAAATATACCTGCTGACATGCTTTGCTTTTTCAAAACAGCTTTCTAGCACTGACTAAGTTCACATTTTTATAGTAAAATGCTTATTATTTGGCTGGTATTCCAACCCAATGACTTTGGAACACCAAACAAAACAAAGTAGATGTGAGAAATGTAAAATGAAAGCTGTGGACAAAATAAACGCTAACTGGAATAACAAAAAGGCCAGTAATGTTCATGCAACCACAAATAACAACACATTCAAATGCACACACACTGAAGAACATTAAAATACTTTATCATGCCCTTCTAAAGCTGCAAGACTCCCAGAGAAAAGCTTGATTCACATCTTTTCAAAATATTGTTCTGGCAGGAGGCACCCATCATTCCATCGCTAAAGGATGAAACCTCAGAGATTATTGATTCTGTATTATTTGAATTGACAAGAGCACTTCCCAATTCTTTTCATTCGTGAATCAATTCTATGGATAACAATATATTTAAGTGTTTATTTCATTTTTGTTTAAATAAAATATCAACAGTTTAATATGAGGATAGATTTTAAAAAGCATATACGGTGCATCTAGACAAGCACAGCCATGCAGTATGTGGCACCACAAACACACCTGAAGCACCACATACCACGCAGTCAGATGTTTTCCATGCTGCAAAGGTGCACTGCCCATGCATGTGCTGCTCCGGATTCTTTTTCCATGGGTTTTTTTGACCCTGTATATCCAGGATTTAAAAAAAAAAACCCACAGGAAAAATAACCCAGAGCAGCACACACATGGGCAGCACGCGCCGATGAAAAGCAGAGCCAGGCCATCCAGAGCCATGCCGTGGCTGCCAGCCAGGCTCCACCCGGAAGAATCACTGCTCCTGCAGTCCCGGGAGATCCCCAGGACCTGAGGTAAAGCTGTTGGGGTCAGCACAATGCTGGCCCCAGCCTTCCCTACTGCCCCTGGGGTAACTTGCTGCATGCCAAAGTGTGCATGACATGGGCATTCCCCAGGGACAATTAGCTGCGGTGCAAAGCGTGCCACTGCTACTTGTCCCCCAGGAATCAAATGTCTGCACTCATCTGGACACAGCCATAGAGTCTAAGTATTAACATTAGTTTTCAGATAAGAAAGCCTTTTGATGGAGTAGTAAGATAGAGGTCATCTTTTTTCAGCTGTTGTTGATAGCCATCAAGATTAATGGTAATACCAAACCTTATCTTCCAATACATACATTTTTAGTGCTTCCTCCACCCCACCCCCCAGAATCTCCAAATCCTTTGTTAAGTGTGTATCCAAATTTCATTCTGCCATCACCAAGACGCAGCTACAGCTCAGTTTAAACACAACAGCTGGTGTACCCAATGAAATTGCTTAGTGTTGCTGGTAAAGTGGAGTCTACTTCTACTAAAGGAACTTCAGAGTGAATTCAAGAAGCAGAATCTTATCCTAATTTTGAATTTGGCTATAACCTGTGGATTAAAAGTGGAAAAGTGTCATGTAAAGCACCTGACCATGAGAAGTCAAGGGTTTTCATTCATATCTCTTCCAAAAGATGTTGGCCTTACTACCTCATGTTGGGTGGTGCTGAGGAATGCCACCATGAAAACATGCCCCATCCACTCACTGCCAAACCACCTGTATGTCCCAAAGACCAAAAAATTCTGTAGCCACTTTTTGATGCATGTCTAGGCGTGCCTAGCACCACTTCCAAGCTAAGTCTTGGGCATGCCCATAAGAGCAATACTGGGCATGCCAAATACTGCTCTAACTGCAGCTATATGACATTTTTCCACCACACAGCACAGGCCTGGCAGAAGCAAGTGAGTGGGGTATGTTTTCATAGCAACGCTTGTTAGCTTTACCCAAAAGTGCCGCATTAACGCCAGCAGCAGCTGTACTGTTCCGTAACGTGTGCTGGCATCAGTCTATCAATGAATCAACAATAGCCTTTCCTGAAGCAGCCAAGATTTTCTTTGGAAGCTTCTCATTTTTCACACACTGACAAAGCTCACATCTGCTTATGAAATTATAGCCACACTCCATTGCTGCAGGATTTAAGTCATAACTAAGCCCCTTTGTTCCTATGCCAAATGATATTGGGACCCCTCTTGGTACTAATGAAGGCAGCAATGGAGTTGCAACAGCAAATCCTACTTCATTGTTTAAAAACATTAATTAAATTAGCCAAGCAAATTATCCTGTCTGAAGAGGACACTAAAGTCGTTAACACAAAAAAGGTTTAAGGCAATAATTAAACTACCCAGAAGAAGTATGCTTTGGTATAGTAAGAGAGAAGACCTGCTTCAGGGTCCTGAGGGTAAGACATTAAATTTTAACTTATAAGGTTTAAACTATTCCACAGGGAAGAATTTGTACCTTCTTCTGACCCCTGTGGGAGAATGTATCCTGTTCAACATCCTTCAACTAGTCTGGCCAGGCTTATGCTCATCTGACTAAATGAACAAAAGCAGCAGCTTTTTTGAAGTATTGGGTTCAGTGCCTCCCCCAAGCCAGAGTCCTATTAAATGTGTTCTCTCCCAGCTCTGCGACCCTAGGAGGCATCCTGCAAGGCATGATAAAGTACAGAAAAAGAAAGTTGACTTTCAAAGTGTTGAAAGATAAAAGAATTGTGGGTTATCAGCTAACAAGAAAAACATGCCGGAAGCACTCAAGTAAGTATTTGCAAATAAGTTTATCCTGGGTAAATATATGTATTTCCAAGGTTACTGTATCCATCTACAGTTTATTCCTAGAATACTTGTAACTGAAAATAGATACATTTTTCTTACTTTATTTGATGAACTCAAGATCCAAATTAAAACAATGAAAGACAGAGCTATGTGGTAGAACAGGGTATCAGAATGCTCTCGTAGAACAGCAAGTTTTGGTTCACTTGAGTTAAATTATTAATAAAAGAAAAGCAAAAAAGTGTAGATACTGAAAAAAACTTTGTAGAAGGTTATGATACCTATACAGAATGAACCACTCAGATTTGGTTTTTGAAAAAGAAGCAGGTACAAGGTTTGGAATGTTAGTAGTTTAGGATTTGCTCAAATATGAATCTAGATCTGATCTTGCTTCCACTAATCTTTCAAATAATCTAACATTTACATGCAAACTTCTTGAATAATTTAAAATGCAACTGTAATTGCACTGTCTTGTTACAAGAAATCAGAGGTCTCACATATGTTTGAAAATCAATGATGTCTATTGCTGATGACAGTTAAACTGGATGTAATGAAATAATTTAGTTTCGCTTTTCATTTCTTAAAAAAATATTATATCACAAGAATCTTAATTGTTTGTGTTAGCTGTCAACTCAGTAAGGGCTGAGGGCAAACCATACCTCACAAGGTGATCTGCAACTCTGGGCTGAATCAGTGGGGCTTTATTTAAATTTTCCTGTGGGCCAAAGCCTTCTTTTTGAATAAGACATGATGTTTCATCTTTTCCATATACTAAAAATACAATGTGTGATTTAGGGCTTGAGATTTACTACATTTGCTCAGTAGGCTCCACTTCTGGATTAAGGCCTCAGCATGTTACTTCAAGACACATGGCTTAAAAAAAAAAGTAAGATGGCAGTCCAACAGATGAGGTTTTTTACTAGTCATCCCTTCCAAAACAGGAAACCCTTCCTGGGTCTCTTCTCAGAACTCAGCTTATACTTAAAACAGGATCAATCCAAGCATTAGTTACTGACGAAGACATCTTTGAGGACCTCAAGTCTCTAACTTCCTGTGCCCCAAATTTAAAGGAAGACATGTCATCATCCCTCACATCTCAATAGAAGTGTTAGGTGGCATCATGAGGGAGTGGCTTTAACCTGTCCGCTCAGGTGCAAGAGCCTTCTCTGAGCAAGGTAAGGTTCTAGGAGCTAGGAACAGGTCTGGCAGAGGAACTAAGGAGAATCTAGTGTGAAGAAGTGAAACTTGTTACCTGTTGTACCATTAAGTGGAGGGGCAATAACCAAGGCCTTAATGGGTTGATCCACGATAAAAAGATCTCCCCCTCCTCCGACCCAAAAGGGAAGGTTAAGTAAATAAAATATGAAGGAAAATGAGTCTCATTATTAGCCAAAAGTCAGGTTTGAAGATATAGCCATTAAAGCAAGTTAAAGAGCAAAGTACTCTGGTTTCACTTGAGGAAGGTGTTGGATAAAAAGGAAAAAAAAAATTCTAAATTGCCTTGGCTTAAAAAGGCCAGGATTTTACCTGTAAGTTGTGGATCTTGATGCTTAGATCAGGGCTTGACAACCAGGGGTACGCATACCCCCAGGGGTACTTAAAAAGTCTTTGGGGGTACACAGGGGCAGGCAGGGATGGAGCATGCCCCAGGGCACAGCAGCAGCATCTCCCCTGATACGTTTGCCTCTTACCCAGGGGAGGGGGAGGCAGGCGGGTGCACCGGGTGCTGCAAGGATCTCAATAGCAAGGGGTAAGTTTGTTTCTATGCCCACTCCCAGGAGCAAGGCCAGGGGGGCAGGCAGGTTTGGGGGGGGGGGGGCAGTCGCACATGGCAGTTAAAGGAATCTTAATTTTGAGACCGTAAGACAGACAGACAGACAGACAGAGTCTTTTCTGCATTACATGGAATAAACAAGTGCAGTACCTTACCTCAGACTCCACTGCTGGAGTAGTGGGTCATGGCAGCAGCTGCCACATACGAGCACCCCCACCCTTGCCCAGCTGCTGTGTGTGACCACATCTCCCCCAGACTCTGCGTCCGGCCGCCACTGGAAGGGGTACACTTGCTAAAAAAGGTTGAAAACCCCTGGCTTAGATTATTAAGCCATTCCTTCCTGCCTTCCAAAAATGCTAGTTCAATTCAGATCTATTTGGATTATGTGGTTGACAGTAAATGAAAGATGTTCTGTGGGTGGAGGACAATAATGGGTATAACTTCAGATCTTGTAAGTTAGAAACTGCCATCTTATTCTATGTACTAAAAATCCATAACATATATTTGTAGCTACAGATACTTAACATTAAATGTCTAAATCAAAGCTAGCACACTGTGTAATGAATAATCCACAAAGAAGACACGCACTGAAAGAGGGCTTTAAAAAAGCACATGGTTCTAATAGGAAGCCATTGTGTGTCACAGTTCCTGGGGATACTGTTGGCTTACAAATTCATCTTCAAGGGAACTGAGGTGCTGTAGACACTTTTTCATGGATTTCATCCAGTTTTGTATAACTAAATACCTGAAATACTACTACAAAATGTGAACAGTAGTTATTATTCGAGTGGTACTCTCACACAAAGCTACCATTTCAGGGGAATATTATATGCCTCTAATCTTAGGAATGCCATCCCCTCATTCTACCTCCTTTTCCTATTCCCCCCCCAAATGCATACAAAAATACCTTTTTGTAAGAACTTTACTTTTCCCCATCCTGATTTTCTTCACTAATAAAGAAAAATACTTGAGGGGGTGCCAAATAGAAATTAGCTGCTCTAACCTTTTCTGGATAGGGTAGGATATAATTACCACTTATAAATGGGAATTTATGGAGAGAGAGAGTGTTTTCCGTCAGGGGAAAGGAGGTCTCTCTAGCCCTGCAAGACCTTTCATTTTCCTATGCGTGTAATCCCATGTCCTGAAAGCCTTTCATGTGATAGCCACCATTGCTCTCCCTGGAGATACGGGCAGTCATTGGACTTATGACACAATTGGTTCCTGAAAACTGCATCTTAAGTCAAAATGTTGCAACTCGGAACCAATTTTCTCATAAGAAACCATGTTATAAATGGAGGATTGGTTCCTGAACCAAGCTTGGCCCGATACCCTATTGTCACTAAAAATACTCCAGAATTTTGTACTCGATCAATTATAAATGAGTAATACAGCTACATGAATTGTAAATAGCAATCATATTGATCTGGAAGGACTTCTTTGAGGTGACTTTTTTGGACTTTTTAAAAGGCTCTTGATTGGACTTTTTAAAGGGCTCTTGGTTGGCGCCTTCTCAGGCATCTTGGCTGCAGGGTTTTTCTGGAGTCTTGTTTGCTTTCTTAAAGAAAGTGTCCACGGAAGTATGGACAGATGTTCTCCGGGGAGATAAGCAACTCAGCGAACTTGTTCACTGGCACGGCATTGCATCGGATCAAGCGTTGTAAAGTTGAAACTGACGTCATAAAGTTGAAACGGTGTCAATTTATAGCCGTTGCAAGTGCAAAACGTTGCAACTCGAAATGTTGTAAGTCGAGGACTGCCTATACCTAGCTAGAATATCCTCAAGAAATTGTCAAGGAAATTTCCACTCAACTGAAGGACTATTGTTCAATTGTTTTTTCAATACAATACTGAAACAATATTACCTCTTATTCAGGAAAGGGGAAAAAAATCAAGGTACTTTACAATGTATAGAGGAATCTTTTTTTACCACTTCAAAAATATAGTCACCTGATACAGAAAATATGGCACCTGCAAAACACGGCTCACAAGATTACACTACTGTTGATGACAGGAAATATAAAATCATCGAATCAAAACTACAGAAGTATGTGGTATAGACAATGGCGTTATCCAAAATAACAGGGTTCACAGCCCTATTGTAAATGAAGTAATGAGATTTTCAGTCTCCATTGAAAACTTTGTACTTTTACCAGCTTAGTTGGCTCTATCATCTCAATGGAGCACTGACTCAGTACTGACTCACAAGGAAGGGAGCCACATAAGTTATCACTACCACTTTCTCAGCACCTTGTATTTTCTCACAGCACCTTTTATTTTGTCAGAAGAAAACCTATCCAAGTATTAATGTGAACTGACATTACATGGCTTGAGAGGACATTTCACTTTGTTTTTATGAAACCCCTCATGAAAATCCAAGTGTCAGGTAAACAAAGTTTATGTTAATTATTTTGTTTCTCATGAGAGAGCAGGACAGGCAAAACGCTTCACTTACTAGCAGCCTAACTTCTAAAAATGACTTTTTTGGCTAAAGAGAGTCCTCTCATTTGGCATCAGCTTGGTTATACAACTTTTAATTAAATGGATCTCAGAATTGTCTGGAATACTATTTATCACTTTTGGGAATATTTTCCTTAAAAGTGTCCAATACTGCAATAAACTACTGTAGTTTACAAGTCAGCTCACAGCCACTTAATAGCTATAAACCTGGGTATGACAGAAGAGTAACTAAACATGTAAATATCATCATCTCTAGGATACTTTCAGACATATGTTTCAAAACAGAGCAGGTATGAATCAACTCTGATATTTAATAGGCTTGGAAACCTTGGAAGAATCAGACAGGAGACTAGGACATTAGTACATTTAGACCAGGAGTGGATAATTATTTTGGCTAGAGGACCGCTTAATGAGTTTTGGTGAGCTGTCAAGGGCCGTGCGGGTAGCCCTGCCCCTTGACAGATGCCCCATCTTGGTCACCATCTTGGGACCAGAAGCCCTGCCCTTTAACTCCTGAACTTTTCCATCAGAAGTCCCACCCCTTGCCCTCCCAGAAGTACTGATTTGAGAGGAGGAAGGAAGAGAGGGGGTTTGCCATCTTGGAACCAAAAAACCCCCAAATCTTACACTAAAAATCAAGCATCTACTATAACACGTTCATTTTATTTCAAAAATATTTTTGTCCTGATTTTGTGCATTTGCATAGTGTATATAGAAGCGATGGCATAAGAGCTCAGAATAAAGTTTTACTCTCATATATTTTTTGGAAGGGTTGTGGAGCATGTGGGTGTGTGTACGGATGAGGTTGTGTATGTGGGGGTAGGATGTGGGGTTTGTGGGGGAGGTATGGGTGTATGCATGTGGGATTACCCCCCTCCCCCCCATGGCAGCTGCAGCAGGTGGCAGACCCTTAGGGTGTTCATGGCCCACGCAGATGGAACCACCTGGGCCGCATGGCTCCAGCAGAGTCCTGGGAGCTACATGGGGCAGGGCCAGGCTGGCACAGCTTCATCACGCAGGGCTCCCTGCAGCCCATGTGATTCCCTGCGGGGTGGGGGAGCGCCGCACAATGGAACCAGCAGCCTGGCCCCATTCCCTGCCACCACATGCAGATCCTGGGACACAGCTGGGAAGGAGGAAGTGGAGCTGAACCAGCCTGGCTCCATCACACAGGGCTCCCCATCACTCCCAGTGGAGTTCCAGGAGCTGCACATGGCAGCAAAGTGGGAAAAGCCACCAGCTCCGTTGCACAGGGCTTCCCTCTAGTGGTGTGCAAGTCTGGGGAGTTGCACATGAGCCATGGGGGAACCCTGCATGGTGAAGCCAGGCCTGCCCGGGTTCTGCAGTCCCACTGCTCCAGGCTCCACACTCCTGCTGGGCAAGTCCCATGCTCCCACCAGCCCTGGTCCCACACACTATGCTCCTGCACAGCTACAGCTTCCTCATGCCCACTACTGCTTCCTCACCTGCTGCCCATAGTACTGCAGCAGTGACAGGAGAAGGAGCCACTAAAGGGCAAGGGAATCTAGCAGCTCCCTGGGTGGCTGCAGCAGTGACAGTTTCACCCAGGGCCAGGGCCTTTCCACAGCCAGGGGTGGGAGCACAGCGCACTGCCCCAGCAGGAACAGGCAGATCTCAGCCCTATGCCAAGTCAAGCAGGGGCAGCTGCAGGCTCGGCCAGATACAACGAATTGGTGGGTGCCTGCCCGCTGACCAGATGAAATCACCTGGTGGGTCAGATGCAGCCCACAGGCCATATTTTGTCTATCCCTGATTTAGGCCAAGTACAGAAAGTCAAAAACCCCAAGGCTGAATAGACTAAATCTTCACAGGTTAGTCTAAGCTGTGCAGATTGAACCAGTAAACAAGTGAACAAACATTCACTTTTGATTCCAGAAATTCAGCTGCATGCCTGCAGTGGCCCAAGCCAGAAGCCAGGGACACAGGGCATGCCTCCCTGCTCAGTTGGAGCAGACAGCTTCGGCCAGGACTAGACCACCCACGGTGGAAGCCGGAAGAAGGGTGCAAAGCATCCTGGGATGCTGGGGGACTGTGAGTTAACTTGAATCTGGAGGGGGTCTGGGACAGAAGTTCAATAAACCTATTTAACCTAAATCAATTAAAGCTGATACTATATCCACCCAAGTCTATCTTAAACTACTTTTTACAGTGGCCAAAACCAGTTTATGTTCACTTAACTTCTGTTGTGTTACAGATTTGAACTGGTTTTGGATCACTTATACTAGTTTGTGTAATTTCTGTCCCCAGCTTTCCATTGCATGTAAACTGTGTTCTAAAACACAGCAAGATGACACTGAATGGGTATGAGAAAAACTTTAAGTATGGTAAATATACCCAAACTCCTGACTCTGTTGTAGCAGTAAAAATATACAACTCAGCTCCAAAGATTTGATAATTTCTAATGAAATAAGCAGCATATGGAGTGGTCCAGTCTACTATGCACTAAAATAAATCCATATGAACAGAACAGAGAAGTGACGTCAACTACCCAAATATTAATCTGGCAAAAGCGAAATCAAAACAAAGTTTAGTAGGAAAAAAAATTTCTGTATCAAAATGGATTCTTCTTTAAAGAAGATAATCTTAAAACATAGAAAATGTGATTCATAATTTAGTTCTCAGAAAGACAAGAGTTGATATAAGAAGAAACCTAAGTATTTCTGGGTTGAGATCAAAAAATAATATTTCTTGACATATCAGAGGCTACGATAAGCTTAGTGTTACCTTTATTAGAGGGAATCATATCAAAAAAACTTTAAAAAAAAAAGAGGAAACTACTCGGACAAATTAAAAAAGGTAAATAGAAAATCTCAGAGATTAAAGCTTACACTGTAACATTGTTTAGATATTGAATAAAAAGTGGACTGAGAAACAAGAAACACAGTGGGCCAATGTCTATCCCATGTACTGGGCATATAAACTGTTTTAGGCCATATACAAAGGTGTTACATGTCTACTAGGAAATGCCACACTCCCAGTAAAAATTACCAGTATAAAGGTGTTCATTCAGTTTCTCATGGATGAAACATGCACTCAGAGATGGAAGGTCTTTCACCTTGAGACTTAGAAGATCACCCTCACAAAAGGAGAATGAAATGCTCTCACTAGAATAAACACCTGTACACTTGACTCCTCTGTGATCAGGAGGAAATTGAGCAGCAGCCTCCCCTGTGACCCCAGCCTGGGAAGGGTGGCAGGGGAGGATCTGCCTGCAACTGGACCTCTCCTGTGCTCTCCCAGTCTTCTCTGGTCTAGGAAAGGAAGCAGGAGAGAGGGGTTATCCACAGGCTGGAACACTTCTATGCTCCCTGTCGTGGGAAGATTTCAAGCACTGCAAATTCCCCAGAAATACACAGCCATAGAAAAGAACTCCTGCCCATGGTCTTGAAAGCTACATGTGATTCTATTAAATCTCATTCAAGTCTGTGAAAATCCATATTGCATCTACTTTTGTAGATGCACTGTCATCCAAGCCATAAAATTGAGTCACCAAAAAAAAAAAGCAGTGATAAAGAGGAGAATCCATGGACCCTCTGTATTAGTTTTTCAGAGATTTAAGCAATGTAGTCTAGAATCAGACTTAGGCAACTATGTCCACATACAGGCCAAATAGGTGGAATAAAATCTGGCCATGTGAGGTTAAATGGCATGGCACAAATAGTATTCAAGCAAAAAGGCATCTTTCCAAAGTGGAAATCCAGCCTCAGCAAAAACCATAGAAAGTACATATTCTGGCAAGCAAAATACAGGAGACAAATCAAAATACAGGAGCCTTCTCTTGAAGGCTCAGATCGAGCGAAAACATTTCTTCTTTACATTTCTTAATTTAAATTAAGTACACTAGAGCTAAGAAACCAGCGACAGGAAATGTGACTGTTTGAAAGTTATACATAGAACAAGCAAGGAGAGTCGAGTTTCTCCATAGCATGCTCAATTTCATTGCATTAATTTTCACCAAAAGATGACAGGGAGATCCCAAACCATGTACTGCTTTTTGCAGGTAGAGAAAGTGAAGAACTCTCTCTCCCCCTCCTCCAAGAACTTGAAAACTGGTATTTTATTCTGTGACAGAGAGGGAAGACATAAATACAAGCTTGCACTAGAAAGTCTCAGGGATACTGAAAGACAGCCTTCATTATGTTAAATACAAGCAAATACAATGTATTAACATTAAAATCTAAAATATACATTACTGTGTATACATTTCCAGAATTCTTTGATTTTAAATAACAAAGTGAAACAATCCTAGAGATAAATGTATGGAAGTATTTCCAAATGGGACAGGGTTTGGTACAGGAAGAAAATGAGACAACCTTTATCCAGTGTGGATCAGCTTTAAAGTAATACTACTTATTTTCAAGGCTGTATCCTAAAATCTAATTTTCAATTAAAATATTTTAGCCTACATAACATTTTGGTTTTGCAACCATTTAAAATGCTAAAGTTCAGAGTTTGGTCAAAAGTTAGATAGAGTTTATTAAAAGAAACATGAATAAATTTTAAAAAGACATTGCTACACATCTGTTTTGATAGAAGGGAAATTCAAGTATATCATAAGTTACAGAAAAAAATCCCATACTCCAGCAGCAAGACATTTTAAGAAAACTGTATATTATACTTTATTCTCATATTTAAGGAAGTTTTTATAAAATGATATTCTAATCTAGTGATTTCTAGAAGATGCATAGTTGGGCTGCAACAAATTAAACCTTGAACTAGAGTGGCCACTCTTACTTCTAACAAAGCCTTCAAGAAAACCAAGAAGTCTGACTTAGAACACTTGTTTTAGAAATGGGATTGACTTCTTATACCTTGGAGATGGTTCCGGAAGCAGTTAAATTCCCTTACTCGTTATAAAAATTCAGATGACAGACAGTGAAACAGAAGAAAATTGCTTTAGTTCTACTCAGGACTATCTTTCTGTGTGTTGGGGGGAAATTATATATATAATAGAGGATTTAGAGTTGATAAGACTCAAAGGACTATGACCCTTCCAGGTTGCACTCTAGTGAAGCAGGATTGTTTGTTGAAAGAGACCTGAAAAATCCCCAATTCAAATAAAAACAAAACCAAAATGATATAAGGATACACTTCTGCCTTTCAGTGTTTATATAAATCCTTTTTTTTACATGCATGTTATCCACTTGTCTTAAAATATTGCTTGTATCTTAACAACCCAAGAGTCCTGAGTAAAACTAAAGCAATTTTCTTCTGCTTCACCTTCTGTCATTTAAATTTTTATAACAAATAAGGGAATCTATATATTTCCCCCAACACAGTTCACAGCCTCAAAGCACTTTATGGGAAAAAAAAAAAAAGAGCTCGGAACACACATGACCACATCCCACAGGGAATAAATAGAGATGATAAATTAAGTGGCACTGCCCTTAAATTAATACAGGCTCAGATGATCCCAGGACAGGGACTATGCCCCAGTGCTCCCGAGCAAAGCAGTCCTTGGCCCATGTGATCTAGGGAAAAAATTCTTTGTTGACTCAGCTTTGACCCTGAGTGTATAAACAAGACCCTCTAATCAGGTATAAGTGGATTATAAAATATGAGTGATCTAAGCGTGCTGCCAAGACAGACTGAATTTTTCAGAAGGCGTGAGACAAAACAGCAGAGAAAACAGGCAAGGCTGCAGACACCAAGACAGCTTTGTCACTGTGGCTTGGAAATTCAAGAGCTAGAAAAATTCCCATATCTGGACCAAGGAAGAAGCAAAACACATAGCTAAGCACCTGCACAAGAAGCACTTTCATCCAACAAAAGGATGGCTTTCTCGAAGGAAGGCAGGCAATGGTTTCACCTCTAGAAAGACAAGGTAAGGGAAAAGGAGGCACCACTTATTCGCTGCTGAGAACTGAACTGCTACCTGACATCCTACCTGTTCTACCAGACATCCTTAAAGCACACAAGACTGAAAACATATGCAGTACATATGAGACATGGCATTTACTATACAGCTGTTCCAGACAGATCACTGACCTTAAAAATAGGACAAAACAGCAGCTTTAAAAAGGCAAAGAACAGACTGACCAGGCTAGCAGCCTGTAACATGGCAGGAACAGACAAACAGTAGCTACTTGTTAGCAAAAGCAACAAATCCAGTCACTTACACAGGAAACAAACTTGTAGATTACTGGAGGAAACTTTCTTAGACTAGCTGAGAGAACACAACACGAACAATGATGCAACTTCCTTCTGTTTGTCGAAGCAATCAATACCCACACCAAGGTAATGCTGCTAAGACTCAGAAAGATCCCCCTCTCTGCTCCCCACTTCCCTCCCAACTATTCAGGCATGTAGCCAGTCATTTAAAAACTTAAGGAACACTATCAAGCCCAGACTGTACAGAGAATTAAGACACCAGTTCATAAATAGGTGACAATAAAATGGCAAAAAAACCCCAACAAAGCTCAACAAAGCCTGAAAAAACATAAAACAAGGTACCATTGCTTTTTTTTTTTTTTTTTGCTGGGCAGGATGTGTGTTAATTATGTTACAAATAAACACCAAGGACTGGGTGGCACAAACAAGGATGCAAATTGTGGCTGCATCAGGAGAACACAAATTAAGAATTTATCTACTGGATTTCCCATAATAAGGACCTGGCCTACTGGAAGGACACCAGCTGATGAAGATGTATGGATGTATACTTCAGGAGGAGACATGGACACAAAAGGTTATTGACAGGGAAGATACCTGACTATCCACCTCAGCAAGTGACACATGTAAAGCTCTAAACCCACTTTACCAATTTGTAGAAGAAAATCTCTATGAAGACTTTGGCTATTTTTATCAAATAAAGAGATCTGGTTGAGAAAGGAACTGTTCACAGAAAAGCCAAGATATCAGTTGCATGAGACCACGTGCTTGTTTTGCTTTTTAAAAACTGTCTTACCTGTTCTGCTGTTTCATACTTCTCTAAGGGAGTTGTGTATGTTGCTGTTGTTTATGCTGTTTTCGTAAGACAAGTGTTTGGGGCTTTTTATTTTTTGCTCTGATGCTTATTGTGCTGCTGCATTATAATAAAACACAACAATAAAACTATATTCTTTGTTGCCTGCAGCACTTTATTTAAAGCCTTTCAAAATTACATTAAGCTCTATCAAAGCTGTTTCTCATAATTATACAACCTGTTTGGTTTTATTTGGTTGGTTTTTGTGGGGGTTTTGCCCAGTTCTTAATTCGCCCTAATTTTCTTGGGGGAAAGGACTATGCCAATACCTAGAACCTACTGTATTGTTCTTTAAAAGTTAAATAATTTGTTCCCTCCTTACATCCTACTCAGGACTTTTGTTTAAAAAAGGAAAGTAATGCTATCCCTTCTCTACCTCTTAGCTTGGCTAAGCTGACATGAATCAAGTTAATAATTTCCTCTTATACTATCACTTTTCTATTCTGCTTTTATTCCTAGTATCCTTCCTTGCTCAGTGTAAAATTCAGCTTTTTTAAATGCAAGACATATGAGCATATAAAACATTCTAAGTAGGGGTCTTACTAATACCTTGTCAAGTGGTATAAATAGTTAACTTTTTCCAATAAAGATCCTATGCCTAATGCATGCTAGAACTGCATTTACCTTTTCAACAGCCACGTTATACTGACAGCTCAGGTCTTTCTAGTATTAACTGGTACACCCAGCTCCCTCTCATCTTATGTGGCCTCCAGACAAAAGTTCTTCCTATTAGTTCCCAGCTGCACAACTTTGGACTTCACACTACTGACATTCATAACAGTGTTTACTACTCAGCTCTATAGGGTTATCCAAGTCTTCTTCTGTAGCAATCTAATTTTTCTTCAGATTGGCAATAACCACAGCTTTATATTATCTGCACATATCACATAGACTTATCTAGTTCCTGCATCAAGGTCTAATGAAAATAAAGAGAACTGGTTCAAAGACTGATCCCTAGAGAACTGGTTCAAAGACTGATCCCTAGAGAACACCACTACTACTGGCCTCTTTGCCTTGTGATAGCTCATTTTTCAATATAACCTTGCTAAAAGAGATTATGACAAGGACTTATCCACCTTGTAATTATGATATTAAACTCCAAACTTCTTCAGGTTAGTTAATAACTTAGGACAGGGCAGCATGTAATACTTAGTTTAAATCTCAACTGGGTTCACTGCATTGTCCTTTGTCTTAGGATACTGGATTAATCTGATGCAAAAACCTTCCTTAGATAAACCCATGTTGTGTTTTTGTCCCTTCTTTGTTTACCTGTATATACTTTATTCTTCTTTCCTTAAGAATAATATTATTGGTTGTAAGACCTTGCAGGATACTGAAGCCTTTAAATGTCTACATCCCTTTTTTGACTATAGATATATTTACTGTTCTCCAGTCAGGGCACTAGTTCCAAATTGACATATTAGTTGAAGAGTTATGTCCAAAGGGTGCTCTAGAGCACACCAGTTCCTTAAATAACTTTGGGACAGAGATTCTCTTGGGCCCTGTATTTGATCACAGTCCACAATTTATGCTTTGCTTTCAACTCACAGAAACCGCTTTTCTAACTTGAACTCTACCATTGTCATCATCCTTACTGAAGACTCAGACAAGGTATTAATTCACTATTTGGACTATTCCTACATTATCCTCAACTTCCATCACATCTTCAGTGTATGGCAGCCCAACTTCTTCCTTCCTAGTTCCCTTTTTATTTATGACAACTTATACTAATTGTTTTAGTTTTCTTTGTAAATCTAACTAAACTAAGTCACTGAAGATCACTAACCAGTAACAATGAATGGAGTAGGGTTCTGGGCTGCCATCACTAAACCCCACACAGTACGTTTGCACAAAATGGTAAAAGAATGTTATACATGAACATAATTCTATGGAAGACACCACTTACTACAATCCCCATAATTGTGCACTCCCTTTTTGGACCATGCCTCGTACAAATGCCTCGTAGCACCTGAGAGATAAGGAAGAACTATGTCCACCCCCAATTTACAGCTAGGAAACTTAAATATCAACCCAGCTGCACAGAAGAATCTGTGCCAGAAATTTTCAACCCGATTTCCTGTGTCTGGGCTACTACCTTAACTTCTAGACCATCCTTATCTCAAATCTTAAAAATTCTGAAGTTTACAATTTTAGCATTCCTTCACTCTTTTTCTTTTTTTAATTACCTGCACAAACCAAAAGCCCATGAGAGTCATTGTGAATGACCATGGGAACGACAAGTTAGAACATTCTGATCCACAGTATCACTGTCACTTCAACATGGTAATTCACAACTGATCGGTAGGTTTCAATGCTCTTTGACACTACAGGATCTTCGTGTCCTATTTCAGGTTTTAAGGACAGTGTAGAGATTACAAATTTTAAAAGACACACTTTCTTTTTCTCGTTCTGTCCTTTCTGTCACTGACCCTACCAGTTTGTTCTTGTCCCAATCCTTCCTCACTTGCACACGCACATGCAGGTCCATGTCTCAATCCCTATATCACTGTTCCACTCCCTCTGCATTCCAGAAAGTCCTCTGCCACTGTCTCTTCACTGCAAACACCAGCAACACAAAGAGAGGAAATTCTCCTTGTGCACAGCTACCATTCCTAGAACAGCAGCTGCATCTGCCAGGAAGAGACTGCAGGAATAGCAACCCAGCAATCCCAGGATGCAGCACATCCAGGACAGATAGAATCTTTAGATAAATTACCTGGCAGCCCCCAAGCAACTTCTCAGCGTGCAGAAACATTTTTTCGCAAGGCTTGTAAACTTGGAAAACTTGCCCAAACAGTACCAAGAAACAGCAAGATTCAAGACACTCATACCAAAGCAACCCCTTTATCAAAGATCAAGTCCTTGCTCCAAACCATGGAGACATTACAGATTCTCCAGAAAATGTACAGATTTTATTAAATGAGAAAAAAATCTTTAACTTCTGTTTCTAGTACACCTTGAAAAATTTTGCTGAAAATCTCTGAAAAAGTTGAGGCAGATACAGCATGTACAATTCCAGCTGAAATAGTTAAGTTTGACAGTTGTTATAAATCAGGAACTTAAAATGGAAGGAATCATACATTACTACATGATCCATTCTTGTATTACAGATGTTGCAACACTAAAATACTGAGTGAATTTAATCAAGATACTTGCTTGCACATAATCATGGAATCAGATAAACAATTCCCTCCACACTCGAACACAGACTCTTTCTCCCCCCATTTCCAAGTCTGCTGGTCATAACAAATGAGACAGGCCTCATATTCCAGGCAAACAGCTGTCTAGTACCACTCACCTGAGTCTTATGGATCTCCCTCATTTATGTCTTCTTCATAGGATGTAATGTCTCCCGCTAAAGGATCCTCCCTTAATCCATTGCCGACTAAACCAAGCTTTCATTATGGTAAAGCCAACAAACAGAACTATTTGCAGACACAAAACATAAGAAACCGTTGTCAGTTTTATGTAAAACAGTATTTGTAAGAGACAACTCAATTTCAACAGCTTTAAAATAAGACCCCAGCTGCAATGATGCAGAAACCCCAAAAATTAGTTTCATGCATTCCAAAAAACATGCATTTCCATGCAATGCGTAGCAATTAAAAATGCTGGCCAAGGCTGCTGGAGTAGCACAAAGTGAAGCCTCTCCCTAGAGCAGACCTGCATTCAAATATCTTTACTGAATAACAAAGAACTTTTGTGGACAACTGAAGCCATATTCATATCTTTGAGATCTTCTGCAGATGTTCTGTAAGACAAATAATCTACATTTTAATAATCTGTTAGCAAGAAAGAACTGTTGCACATCCATATCCTTCATAAAACAATAACAAGCTACTTTGCAAAAGAAGCATAATAGGTAAACTGAAAACCAATGATTTTTTAAAGCCAAACCTGACCAGTAGAAAAAGTCAATACCCATGTAGCTGTCTCTGAAACAGCGCAATTTAAAAAGCTACCCATCTGCCTTTGGATAGTTTATGAACTGCACAACAATCACACAGACGCATCAAATTGAATTATTCCATATTTTCCATTGATCATCCATTCAGATTCAGAAGTTGCAAGTTGTTCACCTTGCCCAGGTTTCAGACCAACCTGAATTTCAGCTTTTAGAGTTCTTATGCTGCAGAGAGGTGCAGGATGAAATTTGTTCAAGGCTTGATGAAATGGAACCGTAAACTCCCATTTTCTATCTCCTGTTAGTTTCCTATAGTTCAGATCACCTTTAAAAATAATTACACTTGATTTCTGCAGTTCAGCATACAAGTCAGGAGCAACCTGAGCCATACTAGAAAATTCATGTGGCAGAGTCCAAAACATGTGATCATGGTAAAACCAAACGCCTTTTTTTAAATTCCCCTCCCAATTCATCCCACATCTAGACATCCACATATGATTAGCTGACTGCAGTTGCTTAAGAGTCCAGTTAAAATCATGCTTTGTGGTATCTGATACAAACCATGGAATACATTTTCCATGGAAGTGGACTTCAGTAGCTAACTTTGATGACGACAAGAAGTTAGCTAGTACTAGATCAGTTATAAGTTCAAAGCCAGCATTATCCAGAATTATGTCAACTCTTGTAATAGATTCTTTGGTGGTTGTCCTTTTCTTGGAATTTAAAAGCAGTGACCAAAGGTTTTCCATGTCATCCACCAAGATGAAAGATTTAAAATCATTTAAGGATTGCAGAAGGCTGGATTTCTGAGGGTTGTCTTCACCAGCTGAAATGGAAAGGTCACACCTATTCCCCCACAAGGAAACCTGAAAAGAAAAAAAAAAAAGTACACATGCTAAATCTTACTGAAACCAGATACTAACCAAGGTCTTCATGTTGTAAAGATACTGTTCTAGAGCATAAAATGCCCTCATCCCCCCAGATCCTATGTTGAGCGTTCTACTAAAAAAACAGATTTCAAGGAAGGGATGAGTTCTGGGAAGGGAAACAAAATAATGCTCTCTATTTCCAAAGACAAAACAAGTATGAGATGAAAGGGGGAAAAAGAAAAACCCTTCTCTCTTCTTTATCTTGGATTTGTTACAGTTAGGTTCAGTAAATATACGGACTCTAAACACAAGAGAGACACACAGAGCTATAAATTCCAGGAAGTCTTGGAATAAAAAGGCTGCGTTACTAATAAAGGGTAAAAATTAGTTTAAAAACCTTTTCAATAAATCAGCACATTTACCTGCAACAGCTTAAAAAATTCCTCCTTAAGTTGATTTTCATTTAGGTCCTGTATGTTTTTAAGGAGTTCCTGCAAGTAAGTGCATATGGCAATAATAGCCTGTTGGGATTCAAAAAAACTTTGAATCTTTGCTTCCATAAATGGATCGAAGTCATCAATAGGTGGACTAAAATAAAAAGAGAAAACAAATATATAAGTATAAAGAATTTAATTTCCAATTTCTTCCCCCACAGAAGACATTCTGAAATTACAACCCAAGTTAAAACTGAAATTCTAAACGTGACCTTCTGCAGTTAACAAGACATACAGGAACCTTATGGGCATGTCCACACATGCAAGCACATGCGCTTACAGCAGCTCAAATAGAAGCGGTGCAAATTTGAGCTGCGGCTTTTTGCCTCAGCGCATGTACCTGGATATGCACTTTGTTGTGGAGCAAATTGTGTCACTTGGGGCAAGATAACCCTGCATGACTCCTCCCGGATCTGCAGCCAGGAGGTACTGGCCCCAGAAGTATAAAAACCTGCCCTGGCCAGCAGCTCAGGGGCTACTTGCCCTCAAGAGATTCTGAGGCCCAGCCACTTGCTATCTGGGGACACTACCCCTTGTGTCAGCTAGACTCTGAAGCAGCATCCCAAATTAACTATGAAATCTATGAAAATACCCCCAAAATCAAGAGAGAGATCAGATGGGCACTGTTTTATTGCTATATTTACAATGTTAGAGCAATCTGGAAGCCTACCAGTGTCTCTGGCATCATAATAAAATAAATCCTAAATATCTGTATGTTTTAATGTTTGCTTTTGGTTCCCTCATCACATGGGGGGGGGGGGGGGGGTCGCTTAGGAGGGGTGAGTCCCCTGTCCCCCACAGGACACAGCCCCACCACACAGCACATAGACTACCCTGCCTGCAGGGTCTCACCCCCCACCCCCAGGGGCCACAGCTCCCCTCCAGCCCCCACGCTGGTCTCCAGCCCCCTTATTTCCCTGCTCCTCTTCAGGCTCCAGAGGCTGGAAACAGCAGGGAAAGTCTCCAGCTCATCTCCAGGGGCTTGTCTCCAGCCTTGGGAGGCTGGACATGAGTAGGGGAATGAGCAGGAGGCTGGAGATGGGGCCCTGGAGACTTTCCCCTGCTGTCTCCAGCCTCTGGCTTATTCCCCTGCTCATCTCGAGCCTCAGGAGGCTGGCGATGAGCAAAGGGAACGTCTCCAGCCTCCTGCTCGGTCTCCAGTCCTCCAGAGGTTGGAGACAAGCAGGAGAACAAACAGAAGAGTGATCAGAAGGCTGGATATAATTCAGGAATTCCCGAGTGGACTCCAGGCTAATTGCTCCCCTACCCAGCTCCAGCCTCCTGCACAGTCCACAGCTTACCAGCAGCAGCAGCGGTGGTGGGGTTTCTTGGGGCCTCATGGCACCGTCTCCTGCATGGCACGAGGCAGCAGGGCTCGGCCCTGGCTTCCTGGCACCCATGCTGCCACATCATGAGGGTGCAGCCCAGCTCTACAGCACACCACACACTGTCTCAAAGCTCGGGAGTGCTGCAGCTGTCACTCGGGGCTCAGTACCACTTAGCTCAAGTAGCCGGAGCTCTGAGAAAGCGCGTGGTGCCCTGCCAGCCAGGCCGCACCGACATGATGCAGCAAGGGTGCCAGGTACCTGGGGCTGAGCCCCACAGTCCTCCGCACAAGGGGACTGTGCCATGAAGCCCCAAACAGCCTTGACCGCTGCTGCTGCTGCTGCTAAGTGGACGGTGGGGCAAGGGCCGGGCATAGAGATGCTCTGGTGGGCTACCAGAGCGTCTCTGTGGAGGACCGAACATCTAGTTGCCCAACCATGCCTTGCCCCACGTATTTCCCCCCATGGTATTGTTTAACCCCTGGATACCCAGGGGTGTAACTTTGCCCCTGTGCTTCAAATTTGCAGTGCAGGGAACGTTTTTTTGTTCCTACACATGCCTCTTGCAGCTTCTCAAAGGGGTTTAAGATGTTGCAAGAAGCACGTGCACACTTATTACTAAGGCCTCGGATACCCACTTATTCAAGCAATATAGACATGTAGAAGTTTACTGTTAAGGAGCACTGTTATAGGAGTGGCCAAATGTCCCAATCACAATGGGCACTACATATATACAGAAACCACCTTTACCCTAGAGGGCTTACAATCTAAAAGGCAAAAGCGTGAAGGACTGAATACATGCTATATAAGTAAACGAATAGTACAAAGAAGTGGAGCAGTTCTGTTACATGCATCTTCTTTATGATTTTTCACCTCACTTTTCACCATAAAGAAATCTAAAACCCTTCAATAGAAAGGTGCTGTTCTTGAAATTTTCAACCAGAACATTTGAAAATTAGTGCACTATAGTATTTGTCTTTTGTTAAACTGAAACAAGAATGTTTAAATTTCTCACTTCCTGCAACAGACAGTATTCCTTTTGACAAATGACTCAATATTCTAAGCAAAGCACAATACAATAATTGGGGGGGGGGGGGGAATCATCCAAGGTTATTGCATTGTTACGAATTTTCCCTGACAGATCATTAACGTGTTCTTTACGTTTCCTGTGGGGACAAAGTTTGGATTATCCTGAATAGCACATTCTTTGAATAACTAAATGTACAAAAGGAATTTTTGGTTTGGAAAATCTGTCCAGGACATTTTACCCCCAACTGACTTCCAGAAATCTTTTTGTAACTTGAAAAGAGAAGTTTTAGAAGGTCTCTTACACACAGTAAACTTGAAATCACACACTCATTTTGGGCACCTTTTTTTGGTCAGAGTTCTCCAGACTATAGCTTAACACTATGTATACAAAGCAGGCAAATATTTTTATATGCAGGCTAATATTTTTAAAAATGCCAGAGTCCTACTGCAAATAGAGAAGATTTCTGGAGTCTTGTGAGAAATGTCATACCTAAAAATATTAGAGGGAAAGGATATTAATATCTGTAACAAACTAATTCTACTCTCACCATCATTTTCCTCTTTTAGTTCCTAACACTCCTCCTCTAAAGGCCATGGAAGAAGCAGCTATCCAGTAAGCAAAGAGCCAATATAAACTCAAAACTTAAAATGTTAGACATTTTCACCTGCTATCAGTTTAACTTTTTAGAGGGATGTGCAGAAGAGAATATGGGGTCAATCTTACATTTCCTTCACAAGAGTGGTGCAGTTGAAATTAAACTAAGGGGTGGAAAACTTGATAAAATACCATGCTAAGAAGTCTAGCACTGAAATTAACAGAAGATCCAGAAAGCAAATCACAGTTCTAAATTCTGCTAAACAGATCTACCTTTTAAACTAGTAAGTCTCTAGGAAGTATTAATAACTTTCATATCACACTGCACTATTTTGCAGAAACCATGGAAATAAACTGCTCTGCAGCAGAGCAAAATAGATGATACTAACTGGAGGACACGAGAGACTAACTTAGCATATACTCCAGTATCTTAAGCATGAAAGGGGAATAAAATGTCCAACTGTCTTGAGGAGGCAGGAGAAGTGAGATGAGAAAATGGTATGCATTTAAGATGGAACAAAATTCTACCTTAAGCCTCAACTATTATCCTTCTTTTTCCTCTGACCATGTTCACGCAGACAACAAAAGAACCACATATAGATTAATACTGTAATAAAACAGAAGTAATACTTCCATAATACTTACTTATGAATTAGTGCTTCATGAATTCTACGGTACATGTAACATTCTACATATAGCCAAGGGGACTGAAACCAGCTTGGCTGTCCATTTCCATTTGATACATTTCTTTGATATTCTAGGTACTGGTTCCATATTGGAGTATCAGGGAGCTCATCACTCAAAGGAATCATTGGTTTGTCCGTTTGCAATTCATTCCGTAATTTAGAGAGGAAAGATATAGCCCTCTTCTCTGCCTCGACACCTTTCTGAAATCAAACAGAACACAAATGTCTCCATTTTGAACACACTTTTTTTTGGAAAGCCACATACTTTATGCCAGCTCAACATTGCTAGAAAGAAAGATTAAATCTTAGTAGTCATAACTGTTACAAGCTCTAAGGACTCTGCACTAAAGTAGTTCAAGCAATGCTCACCAAAGCTTTCATTCCGTATAAGAAATACCAAGATGTTTCATACACATGTAAAAGAGAACTGTACAGCATGAAGCCTATTCACCTCCATTTTCAGCTAGGAACTTTTCCCTCAGATAGTAAGTATTCTGTTCAATCAAGTGGATGGTTCAATAGGGGGACAACAGCAGCTTAAAACATTGGCTACCCACCCAAGGCCTAAGATGAACATGTGGACAGGGGAAATCAATAAAGTCACAGAAGAAAGACCACAGAAAGGTTTATGTGGCAAGAAAAAAATGAAATAAACAAAAGGGAAAAAGCAGCATCCAGGAATGTGTAGACAGAAGGAAAAAGAATTAAGAGGCTACATGGGCAAACTGTGGAAGAAAAAAAAAAAGAGAAAAGAATGGGAATAGAAGGAAAGCAGAGAAGAAAAATATGTTCAGAAAGTTCTCAGTGAGACAGTGGTAAAAAGACAACACTATTCTTACCTCCCCGTGTTTTTCAAAGAATTCATTTTTATGTCGGTGTAAAGTATCAATAACTCTGGTTAAGATCTGGGGTAGTCTATCTTTAATTGTAAAATATGCAAATGATCTAGAAAGAAAAAGAGCAAAGTAGTACATTGTTTACACTCATATTAACAAATTAATGTCTCCTCAGTAGTCATTTTCTCTAAGAAGTGCCCACGCTTAAAAGGATACCTAACAGCTGCTTTTTCCAAGTGCCAAAAAAAATGCCATATTTGGAAATCCTCCCTCTCTCCCCAAAATGAGCTCAAGCTTAGCTTTTCATTGTATTCACCTTTGGCAAATACAAAAATGAATACCAAAGGAATGTGTGCTTGCCACACATCCCCACTATCTGGATTAGCTTGTGACTCCTTCATTCCTATGGAAATATTAATGTTTGCCTCTTCCAGCGCTCCCCACCTTTCCCCTCTTCAGACCCCCACCCTCCTACCTACACCCTGCTATTCTGTACTTCCTTTCACATCTTCTAAGTGAGCTTCTGCTCAGAAAAGCATATGTATGTAGGTAGGTAGGTAAGGTAGATTTGCACCTCAGGGACCAACTGTCACAAACTAAGAGGTACAAACCTACTCTGCCTAACTGAGAGAGAGAGCCAGAGGTGGAGATTAGAGATAGCAAGCTAGCTAGCTTGTGCCATCTCAGATCTACCCTGCCTATCTAACTACATAGATGAACAGCCAGATTCCTCTACCTTGGTTAGTCTGTAAGATGCAAATCTACCCTGCCCACCAATCTACATTGATCAATACAGCACAACCTAGCTACCTAGATGGATATAGCATGAGCTAGCTAGCTAATTAAATCCACCTTGCTTAGTCCGCAAGTGGACTATGGAAATTGAGACTATGCGATTTCCACAGAAATTTGGATTTTGAGTAGCATCCGTGAAAAATGGAAGGCTCACTGCAAAACATTTACCAGCCAGCAAACCCTGCAGCATCCCAACAGAGCAGGACTCCAGCTTCAAGCAGCCCTCCGGCCCTGCTCCAAGACCGCAGGGCTTCCCTTCTTTTTCTCTACCTGCAGGCAAGGTTTTATTTGTTTGCTTGTTTGGAGGGGGGGGGGGGGTTGCAGCGAGCCTGCCAAAGTCATGAAGCCTACTGCTTAGGTACGACCCGAAACTGCGGCTTAATAACCCTGATTAAGCCTGGGGAAGCCATTAACCCATGCTTAATAAATCACACAATCCACTTCCGCACCGCGTCCAGCCCCATTTTACCGCCCCCCCAGTTCCCTGACGGACCCCTTGAACCTGCCCGACAGCGAAACCGCCACCGACGCCGCCATTTTCTTCCTCCTCACCGCCCCGGCACCCCTCCCGGAAGTGACGTAGTCTCCCCGCCCCCGCCGGACAGTTGGGAGGCAGGGGCGGGGCCGGGCTGAAGGTCGCGCTTGGCGCATGCGCAAGCACCACAGTCATTCAACGGGTGCCGCAGATCAGTTCCTCTGTGTCAGGTCAGTTTTCCGGGCCTTCTAGGCAGCGGCCCAGCGCCGGGAAGCGGGGTTCGTCTGCCTCGTAAGGCGCCCTAGGCCGGCCCGTTTTGCCCCGTGCAGAGCTCTCATCCTGCCACAGGGAGGGACCCTACACCCGGGCTTAGCCCTGGACACATTCCTTCCCATGCCTTTTTCTGATTGGTTGGCTAGGCGCATGCCTCGCCTCCGGAGATGAAGCAGCTAATCAGGGCAGGGCTTTCCTTGGCACCCTTCTATCGGGAGGGAGCGCCCTGGACTATGTGCGCATGCGCCTTGTGCCTTTTCTGATTGGTGGTTCTATCTCTGGGGGCAAGCAAGGCAGCCAGTTAGGGCAGGGTTCTACCTAGGCACCATTCAGGCCCTGGATTCGGTGGGCATCGCCCTGTGCCTTTTCTGATTGGCTGTTTTGCCCGCTCCCCGGGGATAGAGCATCTAATCAGGGCAGGGCTTTCCCTTGATTGCATTCCCTCAGGAGGGACCAGCAGAAGCTCTTCAGGCAGAGCTGATCCATGGGGAGAGGCCCTCTACTGCCCACCACAGGGCCTGGAGCGGGCTGGGCACTAGCCACCCTGAAGGGACCCAAACTGGGGAGACAGATGCTGGTAAGCCCCGTTGGTAGGCTTCAGGTGTGCCAAGGGCAGAATTAATTGCTGGGCATGAGGGTGGCTGATGCGGGCATTTGAGTTCTTGAAGTGCAGGCCTCTATCGCCATATTGGGTGCATCTGGTTACAGGCATAACACTGAGGGCCTCACCTGCTGGGGATAAGGGGCGGCCTTCCAAAAGGGAAAACAAATGACAGGTTTTAAGGTGCAAATCTACCCTACCCCGGGTTTTGGCAGCAGGCCCACTCCGAACCTCAAATCCCCAGCCCTCGAGGAACCAGCAGGCCAGATGACACAGCTACACGGGTCAGATCTGGCCTGCAGCCCATATATTTGACGTCTTTTCTGGATGCGCAGGATTCAGAAATTTTTACATGAGGTTTAGCATCTCTGCAGCTTCACTCACGCTGGCAACTAGAAGATATACTAGTGTGGATGGAAAGTTAATCGTCTAACTTCTGTTTATCTGTCTGCTCTATGGTAACATTCCTGCTGTTGCTTCTGCTGTTAGAGCCACAGTAGCGTTGTCGCATGTAGGAAGACTTATAGAAAATGCTTGGTAAAGACCAGGCCCAAACACAGAACAGTACTGCAATAGTAGATTATGGATTAGTCTGTAAAGAGCTGATGTGAGAGAAGCTGGAATCCACCAGTTCATTTGTACATTTTGCTAATCTTACTTAACACATTTGAATAGCGGCTGTTTCTGGCTGAAGATGCGATTTGAATTCTTATTTCTTTTTATATTGGTTCCATCTGCACAGTCTCTAAATAGATCTCAGAACAACCCTGGGTAGTTGTCTGCTGCTAGGTAGGTTGTAGTCCATTTATTTCTCCCATTCTAATAGCCTTTTATTTATCTAATGCAGCTAAATAAAAGTGCCCTGCTAAATGCACGTGTCAGTGTAGATCTGAGTTCAACTGTTAACTATTGGGTGATGGTTACACTGGATCAAGTCTAGTTATTTATTGTTTGTTTGAAACTACAGAGTAAATGTTTTTGCGGATCACTAATGAAGTTACCTCTGTGTGGGTTTAGCTTAGTGTAATCACAGTTTTATTGGCTGTTTTTTGGTGGTAGTTATTTGTATTGTGGTCATACCTTCGCTCCACTCAGAATTAAGGCTGTGTTCCTGATTTTGTATGTTCTTTTTCCATCAAAAAACCCCAGTGATGTAAAGTTATGTTGCAAATGCAAGGGGGGGGATGATTATTGAGGAACTGTCTTCTTGTTCCAGATACCATAATTCTATATCCATGGGAATGTTTGAGAACATTTCTAAAAAGGGGAAAGTTATATTTTAATTTCCTTGCATGTTATGTCCCTAAAAGGAAAAAAGGTCATTAATTCTCATATGAAATCTGAAGACCCTCTGAAAATAAGTCTGCACAGGATTTTTTAAAAAACGTTTCCCATAAAAGCAAATTACAGCATAACCTCAAAAATCCAGAATTCTTGAAAATCCAGCACATCAGGGAGTAGCAGCAGCTGGTCCCAGAGCAACGGAGGGAGAAGCTTGCATGCGGCAGCTGCCTCCGCCGTCCGCCACCCCATGCTGCCACTCTGCATGCGGCCACTGCTCCGGGACTGGCTGCCACAACCCTTCCAGGCCTCTGGCTCTGTGACTTGCCACGGCTTTGGTTTCAGAAATCCAAAATTTTCACGTTTCTGGCAGGTGCTTGGTCCCAGGCATGCCAGATTTATGAGGTGGTACTGTAGTTCTTATTTATCACCTACTGTTTCACTCTTCCTCTGCTTTTTATTACTAGGGTTATTTGTAGGCCTGTGCAAAGTGGCTAGTATTTGCTTTGTATTCGGATTTGGCCAATTCAGGGGACAGCGATTCGATTTGGTGATTTGAATCACTGTCCTGAATCGGCCAAATCTTTGAATCAAACAAGCCCCAGCCCCAGCCCCATCAATGGCTGCCCTGCCTGGCCCCAGCATCCTGGCTCTTTTAAAAAAAAAAAAAAAAAAAAAAAGCCCTGGTAAAGCAGGTGGGGATTGGGGGGGCGCTGGGGGAGCAGGCAGGGGATGGGGCTTGGCAGGGGTCCCCCCGTGGTCCCCTCCCCCCTCTTCCAGTCCCTCCTCAGCCCCTACTTACCAGCATGGAGTTCAGGTCCAGCTCCCTGCAGCAGCAAGCAGGGACTGCCCAAAGCTCTCCGAATGTTTTCTGAATCAGTTTGGACCTTTTTCTTGGTCTCCCAATTCAGTTCGGATTTGGAGATTCAGCTGCTGAATCAGGCCGAATCGCCTCTCAATGGAATTAGCACCTGAAGCTTCACACAGCCCTAGTTCTTTGCCTACAGCAGATTTTTGTGTCTCTGGGCAAATTTCCCCAGTAATAAAATGCAGAAGGAGAAAAAGATTTGAAGTTGTAGAGGCTTTGTAAGTGCTTCCTTAGATGTTTTAAGCAGCACATTAAATCCATTGCCTTCTGACCACTTTAGTAGTTTATGCAGTTGGCACACGTGATACTGCCTGTACTCTTCAGGAACTCAGTCTCATTCTGGTTTAACAGTTCTTGTTTAAACTTTGATCCTACTAATTACTCCAGGCTGGCAAACTTCTATCAAAACCAAGAAGTCGGCACACAGGCACCTTTATTAAATAACTAGCTGTATGACACCTTGCTGAACTGGTATCAGTTCTTTGCTGAGATCCAGTACTTGGAGCCACGTTGAGCCATAGGCAGCGTGCAGTAATTTGTGCTGATATCAGGCTACGCTGCACTCACTGAAGATGATATTCCTGCAGCAGGAATTCATGAACTGGTATTAGAGCTAGAACTCATTTGAACAGGAAGTTCTGTATAGATCCTGACATCCTGTGCAGTGTAAGCAAGTAGCTTACTCCATGACTTACTGAAGCTAATGGGCCATTCAGGGTTTAAGAAGCTACTCCTCGTGATGCAGAAAGGCAGATTTTGGCTGTAATTGCCTCCCTACCTATTAGTACCACAACCATTGCATTTTCCTTCCCTGTCTTCTAGTCACGTGCAAGAAACACATTTTGACGTTAGTCAGGCAGCGTCTGAAACTTAGTGTAGGGAAAGTATTCAGAACTGTTGACGCTCATGCATTTAGAATGCAAAACAAATATCTAGATACTACAAAATATAACATGATTACTTTTCAAGGAACTAATACTTGCATTCTCTTTTTAGGCAGTTCAGCGTGAAGTGATGAAAGTAAAACTTCTGAGAGAGCTGACTAGATCGTCTCACTTTTTAACAAAATTACGACTGTGCCAAGGCCTTCATAAATCTAGACTTTCAACACTGAAACGAAGCGGTGATGCTGAGAAGATACCATACCAAACTCTAGCAACCAGCCGAGGCTTGGACTTGCATGCTCCTGAAATTCCTTCCCTTTGCTTGACAAATCTGTATGCAGGAATCAAGAACTGGCAGATGTCAAGAGGAACTGTAACTACATCAGAAAAGACTGTGAATTGCTGTACTAGGGGGGTGTTGCCTCCATTCAGGGAACATTTTGGTTCTGTTGCTCCTATAAACAACAACCCCTTAGGCTGGAGTGCTAAAAAGCTGTTTGAAATTCCAAAAAGATGTTATTCAGTTGTATCAACTGGTCAGACAATACCAAAACAAAATATTGTACCCTCTAAGAGGCCACCAAAGGCACCTAGGACCAAACAGCCCTCCAGATCTACCAAGCCACTGTTTTCTGAAGCTGAGGTAAAGTATAAAATCTGTGTGGTTTGTGTAATACTCAAGAGCATTTTATTTTAGCTTAGACCTGAACTTGTTTTCATAAAAAGAAATTGCTGGAGGGAAGGGAATTTGTATGTTCACTTATGTGGTTGAAAACATAGACAGTAGGCCTCTGCAAATTGCAATCCATGGACACAAGTGGACAGAAAAGTATTGTCTAAAATGAGAGAAATGTACCAACAGAAGAAAACTATATTCTTGAAACTGAATGAGATTTAATGATTTTTTTTTTCAGTTGAGTTTAGGTGACCTGCTTCTAACCATGTGTGTAATAATGAAAAACGAAATCTACTCTTTAGCATCATTTAAATTTCTCTTGAACATTTTTTTGCTTGCCTCAGTGATTAGCTCTCTCCAGCTAAAAGAAAAAACAGAAGAAAATAGAATTAATTCATTTCTAAAATTTTCAGTTCGATTTCAGTGTTTTGGGGCTTCACTTTGCTGTCCTAGTTTTTAAAAGAATAGCTGCCGCATGCCAAGCTTCAGAAAAACAGATTATGCTAGAGCCTCTATTTCTAGAAGCTTCCTATGTTTTCCCCTGGTCTGTCCGCAGCAATCCTGGTTTTCTCTGATTTAAAAAAATCCCCCAGTTTTTGATTTAAAAAAAATAACCCCAAATCCACATTTTTCCATCATTTAAATGAAACACCATCAACATAGACATATATATAGTGGCATTTCATCATGGAAAAATGTGGATTTGGGATTACTTTTCTTTAACTGAAAATTGGGGATTTTTTAAAATCGGAGAAGACTAGGATTCTAGTATTCTGAAGTGGGGGGAGGAGGAAGAAACATGCTCTAGGTATTGTACTAACTGCTGAAAGCATCAGGAGTAAGATTGTTGCTCTCGTTTGCTTGTAATTTACAGTTATTGACAGGTAACTTCATACAGGTAATGCTTGTGAAGCTGATAAAATTTATTTAGCAAGTCAGGTGAGTGAACAAGCCAGCTGGAATCAGACTATGAATGGGAGTTGCATGATTATATCGTACATTCTTTGATATTCTATAGGAATAAAGTTATCAAAGACAATTCTTTGACAACACTTGCCAAAATTTTATAGACAACATTGTTATTTGTTTCGTAACAAATACAAGACTATTTGCCAAAGGTGAACATTTTCTTCACTTCTAAACTGTTTAGAAATTTACATTTGTGTCCTTACTTAAATCAGGCAGAAAGGTGGTAATAATAAATGTGTTGGAAAATAAAACAGTTTCAATTAATAGGCAAATGATTGAAAATTTAATAGGCTTCAGTAATTATTTAAACATGCATGCAGTTATTTCTTTCAAGAAACACAATGCTTCTAGGTAGAAAAACCTTTTAAATAGTTCCATCACTACTGTCATACAGAAGGAAACTTGCCATGACTGCCAAAAACCCCCCAACTATGGGTTCAGAAATCATCCATCTGAAAGATTCAGATTCTTAAGACAGAAAGCTGTTGTGCTTTTATACAAGCTATAGGGGACCAGAGTATTTCCAAAAGAAGGTATTGGATAGAGCTTGCATTGATACAGCATATCATCTGGGAAGCTTTCTACTGCCAAAATTGAAGCGTTGACACCAACAAACTATTTGTACTGTTTCTACTTTGCCATTTAGACAGCCTTCTAGGATGTAAATGACTAAGCTCGTACTGACAGGAACAGACCATGTAAAAGCCAAAATGGAAATGGTATGAAACATTTGTTAACACTGACGCTTCCATTTAAATGAATACTGCGGGTAACCTCAGTTTTCAGGATCCAGATATTTAACGTACTCATTGTTCCAGAAGAATGTAATTTGGGTTATGAAAGCATTAATACCTGGGGTAGTATGCTAGTGCATTTAATTTCTTACACATTTACTTGGATTTTTCAGTTAGTAAATTGACATATGTAGCTGTAGAAACTATCAACAGAGGTCTGAAAGTACAGACTGCATTAATGTTTGCAGCTTGAGACACCCTTTGAGGTAGAGAATTAGTTCTGGTTACTAATAGGGAAACTGGGGCACTGGTGGAGTGACATCCCTGAGGTCATACAGTTCGTCTATAGAAAATCTATCCCAAGCTCTTGATTCCTAAGCCTGTCATCCTCCCACAATAATGCTTTTCTGGATAAATTGGTTGTGCATGAAACTCCTTGGAACAGACGATGCCTATCGTCCTAACCTTCAAGGAAAGCAGTTACAGTAGACACTGGTGTTAGTAGTATCCATCCCTCTAGTTATCTCTTGTATCTGATCACCAGTGCAGTGTGTGGGGGGGGTACTGCATTGTAATACCATCTGGAATAGGACACCATCTGGAATGGGACCATCCTTTCTTAGGAAGCTTCCACATTTTAAAATGTACAGATCCTGTCTACTCGCAGAAGTTGAAAACTGAGATTTTTTTTTGCAGAGTTTGCTTCAAAGTCATGCAAATGTCAATAAATACTGTATAATTCCTGCCTAGTAGAATGCCCCAGCCACTTTAGAGAGTCCTGGTTTCTCCACTTCTGTCCCTAAACAGTTCTGTGGTATTTCAGCACCACTACTGTAGCCAGCATATCTATCCAAAAGTGTTGCATTTAGTTGTTGGATGAACTGAAGTGATTCATCATATGGTGGTTTATAGATGGCAAATCATAGTGCTTTGAGGTCTAGGAAAGGCACACTAAAATATTAAAACCCCTTAATTTTTGAGACTTTCAAATGTGGAATATTTATGCTAATAATATGTATTGCCACTGTAATTGGGCACAATTTGCTTTGTCTTTTCAGAATAGAAAGCAAAGTACTAAAATAGTTGTGTACTTTCAGAAGCTGTTTGCAGATTGCAAAATGCTGTGCCGAAAGATCTCTCAAACTCGGACTTAATGAACACATGTTCCCTGTTTCAGAGCTGTCTTTTCTGTGATTTTCCTTGGTGCATAGCTCTATCTACAGGAATACTAGTATGCTGTCACTGAGAGGCATACGCTGACATAAAGCACTTAAAGCAAGGACATGCACATTTTTACCACTTTACATACTTCCCTGTAGAGAGCTAGTATAAGGAATTAAAGACATGACTGAGTAAAACTTAAAGACATGACTGATTTCTGCAAGATGACTAACATACCTGACAAATGAAGAATCCAAATTTTTTTCCCTGGTGCCACTTATTGTCTCCCTGAAGTTCTGATCCCTTGAAAAATAAATAGTTGATTCTTTCTGTGTGTATCTTAAGGTTACCTGGATCCTTTCAGCCATAGATCCCATATCACTACAGTTGAAAAGAGAATGTTGCTATAAGTGGCCTCAAGAGAGTATATTTGGCTATAACTTGCCCTTTGTGATGAGAGCTTTAGTCAGGTAATTCATGAGGGGGGTCCAGTTGTTCTAACTCAGACTACTAGCTTTGTTTGTCCAGAAGGGCCTGAAGATTTATAGAATCAGGAAACTTTTAGGAAAAAAAATGTCTTTGTCATCTTTGCCTGGAGGAGAAAATTTGAATGTTACCTGCACTAGAGCTACTACTAAACAGAGTTGGATGCAGGCAAAAATGGCCAAATATTGCCATAACGAAATGGCAGATTTTTTTTGGAGGTAATTAGTTAGATTCAAGGGTTAGTGAAAAGTCCTTTGCTGGTTTTGTCAGTGGATTGGTGATTATTGCCATTATGCTTAGCTGCTGCAGCCTAAATGCACAACAAGTTTCTGAGCCTAACAATGCAGCCAGTAGGATTCTGAAATCCATTAGATGTGGTGGTTCCTGTATCCCTAGGAGGAGGTTCCAGAGGATAAGTTTCTACTCCAGATTTTCTGTTTTTAAATGTTCATATCCTTCAGGTAGGAAGACTGGAGGACAGGGCTTCCATTTATAACAGAGGTCCCCTGCTTTGTTATAGCATTGGCTTTTAGTGCTCACCCATCCAACACAGCTAGTTCCATTATGATCAAGTGATGAACCACAGATGGGTCAGGTGCTTAGACTAATTCCTTCTGGTTTTTGAGTCCAGAAAGTGGCTTAGTGACACATGGAAGAGGTCACTGGTACCTACTCTGAATTCCACCAAGCCTGCACCACCAGAAAGGACAAGAGCATAGACTGGGGGTGGGCAATTATTTCAGGCAGAGGGCCACTTACTGAGTTCTGGCAAGCCATTGAGGGCCACATGACAGGCAGCCCGGGCAGATAAATATTAATTTTTTAGGAGCCCCGTGGGCCAAATAGAATGGCCTGGCAGGCCACATCTGGCCCACAGGCTGCGTTTTGCCTACTCATGGCTTCAACTCTGTCCTTTTTTGCTTTCCAGGTGAAGATAGCCAACAGAACAGCTTCCTACCAAGTGAATCTTGAGGCAGTTAAGGCACTGTGTGCACACTGATGGTTTTATATTGCACCAGACTGTCATTTGAAATAGGGATGTGAAAGGTAAAATGACTGATTATTTACTTGATAGGCTCAGTGATAACCAGTTAGCTAACCATTATTGTTTAGCATGGGGCAGGCCTCACTCTGGCAGGGAAGGGAAATTGTGCAGTGCCCCAACAGGAACCAGAAGGTGGCAGGGCAGGCAGGAGGGAGGAACAAGGAAGGGAGGGCAAGGGGGACTAGTACCCATAGTCTGTGAGGTTAAAGAATAAAACAGAGGTGACCTAATAACTCATCAGTTAAATAATTACCTGCTCCTTCACAGGTGCTTCCTCCCTCCCAGCAAGGGGCTTCAGATGGGCTGTGTTGTCTGGCTGGGCTTGCCACTGCCTTCCCAGCTGCTGTGTTCTCCATTAACCATTTAACCAATACAATTAGAGGAGGTTAAATGGATAATTTTTTAATGATATTTACATCCCTAATTTGAAGCTTGTGACTTAATCAGTTATCCTTTGGTGAGGATGGAGCTGCACATTCTGCCAAAATTGCAAATTCAGATGGGAAAGAGTGTGCTGTGGCACACTGCTAAAACACTGACAAGTAACAAAGAACTGTGGAAGACTGAAAAAAACTAGAGGAATGTAGAGGGCTTCTGACTGACTAGATATAACTGATGGAAATAGGGCCCAAACACCCCTCTGTATAAAGTTGGGCCCAAACATTTGTTCCATGAAGGACCATGGTCATATTTTATAATCAAAAATGTCTAGGACCTTCTGGCAGAGATATAGATTGCATGGGCTTAAAGAGTCTGCTCTGTTGCAAGAAATACTCTACTAAAACTTTTCTTTTTTAATCTAGCAGTTCTCCTGAAAATGCTTTCCATTGTTAACTCAAGCCTTGCATACACTAGTCATGAAAATCTGTTGGAGCATAGACCTCACTTCTCCTTAGTGTAGTAATGATTTAAAAAATAATGTTTTATTTGTCCATCGAGATAAGCTGTTTGTACTAGATCAGGGGTAGGCAACCCCTGGCACAGGTGCCAGAGTGCGGCCTACTAAGGCATGTCACTTGGCACGCATGCTTTGGTGTAGACGGTGGGGAAGGGACCTGGGAAGCTGCCCCAACAAGGATTCGGCTCCTCACAGCTCCCCCACCATCCGCCCCTGAGATGCCAACATCTTACAAATCAAGATTGCAGGTGTTTTTGGCACTCTGCCCAAAAATGTTGCCAACTGTTGTACTAGATGATTGGTGAATTAAAATGAGTGAATTTTAAGTTAATCATGATTGAAATACGATTATGCATAATGAAGATGATGGTTCTGATCAGAAAAATGCTCACAGAAAAGAAAGTTTAATGTACAGATACTGCTTATAACTAGGAATAAGATCTCCTAAGCTAAAGTGATTTGTCAAGCTGCATTGACTTTGGTGAGCACCTATGAATGGTTCTCTTACAATGCATCCATTTTTTTCCCTGTGGATACAAAGCCTTTTCTAGCACCACGAAAAACTTGTAGCCAGTATGAGCATTGTGGGAAGGTCCTTTGCATTTGAAAATAAAACATCTTTTGGATAGGAGTTCTGCCAAATGATTATATTTCTGTTTTTTCTATGTTTATTTGTTTGCAGTGTAGCTCTCTTGGAAATGAGTAGTATTGAGGTCCATTACTTTCTGAATAGCTGCCATGGTGTTAAAACTAACCAGAAAGTAATGTGTTAACAAGACTGGTAAAAAGAGATATTAGCAACATACAAACAAGGGAGGCAGGATGCAGAGAGGGATAGTTTTTGCAAGTCAGTTTATTGTGACATTTCAGTGGTTTTCAACCTGTGGTCTGTGGGCCCTTGGGGGTCCACAGACTATGTCCAAGGGGTCCATGGAAGATGACTATGATTAATCAAAAGTATGTGATTACCCACACTTACAGTGTGAAGGGGTCCGCTATTCCATTCAAAACTTTTTAGGGGTCAGCAAATGAAGAAAGGTTGAAAGCTGCTGACTTCTTCAATTCATCAGGAGGTGTCTTACGCTGGTCACAGTCCAGCTGCTTCCCCATGTGTCTGCTTCATCCATAAGTCTGTGACAGTACTTTTTTTACATCTGTTACACTGTGCCTGTAGTTTTTCTCAATCTGGTATTTTAGATGCTTAGATGTAAGATACTTTTTTATTTTGAGAAATTATAGCAGCTGTTTGCTGTTCTTGATTAAGCACACTGGAGAACACAATGCTGTTGCATGCCTACCATGACCTCTTTGCAAGGGAAAGAGGTCATTGTAGTCACTTCTACAGCTGGTCAGGTCTTTTGTCTGGTGCAAGGCAAGCATATAGCCCAAACTGCACTTCAGACACTTTGGAGGGTGGCTTACATCCTGGGAATTGCAAGTATGAAAGAGGCTTCATGCTCAGAAGAATATGCAGTCTGCAGTAGCAGCTGTCTCCTGGACAGGATCATAGGGTGGGAGGGAACTACCCCCTCACTTTGGAGCCTTTGTCTTTCACCACTGATGCCAGTCACTTCTTTGAAAGCAGGGTTAGGCCTTAAGCCAGAGGTGGGAAAAGTCCAGCCCACAGGCTGTATCTGGCCTACGGCAAACTCCATTTCCCAGCAGCTCCTGCTACCCGGGCACCCCAGCTTATCCGCCCACCTTTGAGGGTGGGACCTGCACAGGAAGGGCACATAGCCAGGCAGCTGGAATGGGGCTGCAACCGGAAGTGCGGTGGGCAGGTGGTGCTGCTGGAAAATGGAGTCCAGCTACTGGCCAGATCCACCATTCTGCTCACCCCTGACTTACTACTGCTGTCACTTTCTTACTGGGATTAAAACAGGAAGGATGGTCTTGCTGTTAAAGTACCAGACTTGCATTCAGGAGATCTGGGTCTGCCTAAGGGGTCTTTCTGTGACTTAACACCCCTTGAGATACTTCTTCATCACCCATCTGCAAAACGGATGGTTGTCAAACCCTGTGTTGCACCTAAAAGTCAGATTCATTAGTATTTGCAAGGCACGTGGCTCTCAGGGTGATGAGTCATCATAGAAAAGCTAATAAATAAACAAATGTTAGTGTGTGCAACTAAATAGGGTACAGAGGTAAGCATATGTCTTTTAAATGTGTCACTTAGACCTTTCCTTAACTCAGGGTTGTATTCCTTCCACACAGGATCAGATGCAGTGCATAGCCTATGCAACAGCCGATGAGTATCATCTTGGTAACCTGTGTGAGGACTTGTCTGCAGAGGGGTATATTGAAATAAGTCTGCCTAAAGGTAGAATTTTCAACCTATTATGACATGTTACCTTATATTGGGACACAACACGCGGGAATATATAGAAAGAGTCAGTTTCAGTAGTAAATTTCTAAACTTTATATATACTGTATCTCTGATATTTGCATCATGTGCTACCTCTCAACTATATTGCCTTCTCTGAAAACTCTGTTAAAAAATAAAAACCTTCTACGGAAACCACATTTCCAACGCTTGCTAATGCCCTGTGGTTTTCAAGAATATATATGTATGAAGCTGGTTCAAAAATGAAGTGTGTACCCTAAAAGCTGATACAAAAAGAAATCATTTTGAAACCTTTTTTTGATTAAAAGAACTGTATGGGATCTTTCAAATGGAAAGTTTCTATTATATTTCAGAACAAAATGTGTGAACACACATTATTTTAGTGTGTTCTCCTTTTCTAGTCTTCTCGTTTCTCTCTCTTTCCAGTAGAAATAAGGGGAGCATAGAAAATTGTATGTTTTCCTACTTTATTTTTTGCATTGTGCATGTGTATTTCCACAGTTATTTATTTATTTTCTTTTACTGTATCCCAACTTTGGGCATTTGGGAAAGAAAGACAAAGTGGTAAAAATATTACTTCCACTCTCAGGATTTTCAGATTCTTTTCAAACTTTCTTTCCTAACTGGAAAAAGTCGGGGGAGAGCCCACTACCTCCAACACCTGTCAAGGCAGCTACCTGCTGCAAGAAACTTCTCACTGAGGCATTTTCTGTAGTCATTGCTACACTTCTTGCCACTTCTTATGTTGGCCCTACATATTTAGTAATTTTTTCTAGCCACAATCTCTGTATAATGAGGAATTTAAGATGTGTCCCTTGAGTATTACAACATGGTTCTAGAGTATTTGTTCTCAACTCTTCTAGACGCAAGGCACCCTCCAGGGAATGCCAACTCTTATTTTCACTCTTTTTTTGCCTTTGGGATTGAGCATAAAATTCCTCAGAGCCTAATCTCATCACTGCCAAGGCATGTAGCTGGGGATCGGGAGCTCCCTAATCCCCAGCTGCACACACTACAACAGGCTCCCCCACCCCGCAGGTAGACAAAGCCCTGCACTGTGGGACAGGGTCCAGGAACCTGGACTGGCTCTGCAGAACTGGGCATGCGGCAGCTGTGTCTTGGACCCTAGCATTGGCCCCTTTCTCATGCTGACAAGCAACTAATTGTTGGCGTCGGGCAGGGGGACAGCCTTAGGTCTGGATAACATGCCACACATTCATTTTAAAGCTGAACAGAAACCACCCACACGGATATTACATATTTTAACATGGCACATATCTGTGGCCATTTTATTGCACCATAAATTTCCTGAATGTTTGGCATGTTACATTTTGTCATGTGACTATGTTGACCGCACAATAAATATAACATCTGCCAGGGGCCCTTGCGAGAGTGCCCAGGAACGACTCCTCAGACCAGTGGATGCTGTCCAATGTTCTCTGCTTGGTTCCCTCATTTTACACCTGGGCCTTCTTTCTGTTCTTGTTGTATTAGCTGGCATCCACAATCAGTTCTCTTGAGTCCTGTGTGCTATATTCAAAAGCACTCAGAGATTCAAAAGGAAATTAGATGGAACAGAATGAAGAATTAAAATCTGGATTGTGTGGGTCACTTCAGAGCACCCCTAAAGTCTTTTATATTGTACTTTTTTTGCATAAGTTTGTGTCCTGAGAATTATTTCCATTAGTAGAACAAATATACAACTTGATTTTGGAAGAATTCGTAGATAAAAATGATTTGTCTGGAATTAAGTAAAGTTTATCGTTAACTTGTTTAAAATACAAAAAATGCACTTCCTGTATTTTAAAGTTGCTATCCCCTCCATTTATTTTTAAACTAGATGCAGCAAACATTTTGGTGATTGGCACAGAAAACTCTGCAAAAGAATACGATTCTGGAATGATCTTTTTATTCAGGTAAGTTGCAAGCCAAGCCTATGACATATGATACATACTTATTTAGTGAGCTGTCTTTCTTTAAAAAAAATAAAATGTGTATTTTTCACTGAAGTTGAAGGAAAAACAATTCAAGCACTAAAATATTTTAATTATTCTAACTTTAAAACTATTTTTTCCTTTTTGTGGTATTAAATTAACTAGTGCCAAAAAACCCACCATTAATGGGGCCTTTTGAAAACCAGTCATTATAATATTCTTGATTCACTGTAGCAGAATTGCCTGTGCACAAAATGAATGTAGCTTTAACATCCAGAAACCAGTGTAATATGCCTAATTCTTCATTCCATTCTATTAACACAGGGAAGGGTCTGTCGTGTTTTGGAATGTGGAAGATAAAACTGTAAGTAGAGAGCTGCATTATTTCAAATTTTGTAAAAGCAGATTAAGGTGAAATTCTTGTCAGTTCCAATGCCTAAGTAGTTGGATTTTGTATAGGTGGTCTGTGGAGGCAAATGGAATATTAATCGGCGCTAGCGGCTTGCTGTCTCATACTCTCCTTAAGTGTGGATTGCTTATATAGCAGTGTAACGTTAAGAAACAAATAATTATTTGGCATATAACACTTGTCTAGTTTACTGCTCAACTCCACTAGCATGACATTGCGGGGCACTGTGCCACATGCCTTGTGCAGATTTTTCTATGTTAATTAAAATGAACTAGAAGTGGAGATAAACTGCTGCCTTTCTGGTCTGTCAGAAAGGCAGCACCCACTTTCCCCCAGTATAAAGGAACAGAAAAACAAGGGATTGGGTCCATTGTATCCATTACTTGGAAAGGCTGTACAATATGATCCAATAGCAGCACTCTGAATTCCAGAAGCTGCACCAGCACTACAGCTTAGGGGGAGCCTGGGGGAAGCAGCAGCATGGATTTAAATGTATTTAATGTAGTTTAACTATGACACAGGCACAGAGAAACCCCACACCACTGACACCGCCAAAGCCACCTGACCTGGGAGGACAGGGAGAAGAGGCATGGGCAGAAGTCCCAGGCTTTTTAAACAACTTCAGCAGGCGAATTGCCTTAATTTTAATTGTTACATACATGAAGACACAAGGGGACTGTGCAGTGTTTGCTACCATTATAATATGCAGCTGCCTTTATTTCTAGGTGAAAAACATAATGCGAGTGCTAGAGCGGCATGAAATTCAGCCTTATGAAATTGCACTGGTCCACTGGGAGAATGAAGAGCTTAACTACAGAAGAGGAGAGTAAGCATTCTTAGCAACCTTTACACATAAGTTAATAGATATTCAAAAGAGATGACTGAAGGGAAAAGCAGCTAGTATAAAAACCTCTTTAGTCACTCTCTAAAGTAGTAAAATAAGGTATTTCAAGAAGAAGAAAGTAGGGGCTACAAATGTTAAACCCAGAAGGTCTTGATGAACTTCTGTGTTCGTAGCGAGCATTTCTTTTAAAAATGGCTTTGCGGTATTATTGGTGAGTTTGATTATATACTGCAAGAGCTGGCAACATGTGACATGCAGAGCCCCAGGACTTTGCCTATGCTAATACCAGTGCCCAGGCTAAGCAGTGAGGAACTTCATCGGAGCCAGGCAACATCATGTTGCAGTTTTGCCACCCCTGCTTAATAGCTCCCCAATCCAGCTATGGCATAGGCTTAGCTTCCAGTCACTGGGGAGCTGCGTTGGGGCTGGGCAGCTGGAAACTGTGTCCACGTGGCTGCTACTTCTACCTCCTTTCTCCACCTCTGCTGCCACTGACTTAGTTTTACAAGCTCTGCATCTGCACAATTAAAGGTCCTTTTTAACAGTTCCAGATGATTAAAAAAAATACATACAATCACTTCCTTATCTTGGCTGCTTGTTAAATCGCATCTTAATTAATGATCTGAAGTTCTTGCAGAGAGAAGTCTCACGGTAGAGGTCAGTGCTGATTCGGAGAATAACACACCCTTATTTATTGGAAGTAGCAGTATTTTGGTAGCACCAAAAGTCCCTAGTCAAAGACCATGTCCCATTTTGTGAGGAGCTGTGTAGAGAACAAAAAGACCATCTATGCCCCAGAGAGTTTGTAAGCGCTCTCTTCTGTAAAATGCCAGTATTTCTGGCTCATGGAAAAATGAGCATGATATAAAGCTATAGAATTTGTAACGGCAGATTTGTTTCAGAGGCTTGGGGGATTTTTTACTATTGCCTTCAGCTGTGTTTATATTAAAATTCTCCCAAACTCTGAAGTGGGACTTTTAAAGGAGCACCTTAAAGCTTGCAGGATTCACATTTCCATTCTGTTCCCTGAACATTTAAGTGTTTTAGGAAGAACACCCCAGTAGCAGCATGGAAGGAACGTGGGGTTGGGCAGGGTATGAGCCTGGATAGCAGGAAATAAAGAACAACAGGAACAAAAAAGCAGAACCAGAGTGAGACCAGTGGAAGGGGAAGCAAGTGGAAAGAAATCTGACTTCCATAGTCCTCTGTTGCTCTGAATTATCTCATTTGTATAGTAATGCTGGAGCTGCCATGGGGAAGTAGTTCTGATTTACTACTCTCACAGATACTGTGGCTGAGCTCTGAAGCAGTGGCTTTCAGTGTCCTTTTTTGTGATTTGAGTCATGACTAAGAGGGAAATGCAGGTGATTGTGGAAGGGCAGTTGCACAGTTTGTTCCATCTTGTGTTTTAAAGAGATGCATAGGTCATTCCCTTTTGTAAAGGACTGTACCTTGACTCTTCCTTTTAGTAGTGGCTTAGTCATTGAAGAGGTCTTAATCCTGTTTTCACAGGGGACAGTCAAAGCTTCATAGAGGAGAAATCTTGTTAAATTCTGATCTGAGTACTGATGAAGATATTCTGGAGAAATTTGCTTTTTCAAATGCTCTTTGTCTGTCTGGTAAGTTAAAGTTATATGTTGTGTCAAGTATCATGCACATGGAAGGTAAGAGGAGGAAGGGGAAGAGATGATCACATTTATCAAGTGGTGAATGTCTGTTTTCCAATTTGGGTATTTGCCATTTTTTATAATAAGAAGTGTGCACGTAAGTTGCCTGTTGCTTCAGTAGAAGAGAATCAGTGCCATAGTTTATAACGTACTTTGTAAACCCTGCTTCAGTTGCTCTGTACATCTTCTGAAAGACTGCAAGTGTGCACAAGACAGCATACCTCTTTTTACCATGTTTTCTTCCCTATTCTCTTTCTCAACCCTACTCTTCAAGCACCTGGTTAGCAACAGCTGTAGTCTCCAAGACTGGAATCACTACCAGTCATCTTGGATAACATACCAAAATAGTATTGCTAGTAGAGAATGCTGTATCCTTACAACAGCAGCCTATAATCTTGATTCTTTTTTTCCCCACAGCTATTTTTAGGGAAAATTGCTATGTAGGGCTGTTTTTAAGGAAGAGCTGTAAATGTAGCATTGATATCAGTTGAAAGAAAAAGGGAATCTGCCTAACTTACTCAAAGAACAAAGTACAGTCCTATAGCTCAGAACCTTTGGCTTTCATTACTGATATCCAATTTTAAGACCATGCAGAAAAGCCTATAAAGAAGAATAGTTTTCAGAAATTCTCTTGTTCACAAAGCAGCCACGTAAAGAAAATTGCTATGAGGCGTATTGGAGGCAATGTTGGTGTCAACATACAACTCTACAGAAGTATTCATGAGAGTTGTTTACTACCATGGACTACGACTGATGTTTTATACCTTGTAAAATTGAACCTTAAAAAAAGTAGGCAGCAGTGCTCAGTAATATTTTTGCAAATGAATGGGCGAGATGGGTTGCAGTTAGACACATGTAAAACAAGGGAGAACTTGGAATTCTCAAATCAACAGTCATTGTTCAAATACTTCTCTGCTTCTTTGAAAAAAATTACCATATTTCACAGTATATAGGTCAACTCGGAAAACTGGTGCGAAAAGTTAGGATTAGGACAGGCACAGTGTATAAATTGGGGCTGGGCTCCACGCTCAGCTGGCACAGTGCCATCTCCTGCAAGTGGCGCTGCATGGGTTGCACCAGCTGAGACCAGCCCTGTCCCAGTCCCCATCCCCTGCAAGCAGCACGGCCGAGTGCCAAGCTAGGCCTGTCTCCTGTGAGCTGGCGGTAGAGCCAGCTGCCTGCCCCACCTCTTGCCTGTGCATGGTGGTGAGGAGCATGGCCTGCCCACCTCACCTCTGTTGCGCCACTTGGAGGGGCCGGGACGAGGCGTGGTACTTGGCTGGTACAGCCCAGGCAGCACCGCTCACAGGGGCTGGAACCAGTGCTACCCAGGCTGCACCAGCCAAGTGCCAATCCCAGCTGTGGCTCCTTCAAGCAGCACAATAGAGACAGGCCAGGCAGGCTGTGCTCCTTGCCACCATGCACAGGCAGGGGGCAGGGAAGGCAGCCAGCTCCAGTGCACACAGCTTACCCCAGTGACGTGCAAGTGCCAGCAGAACTTTGCACCACAGGACAACAGCGACTACATGGGCCACAAGAGCGCACCGCCTGCTGGTTGCTGTGAGCCATGAGGGGGGAGTGTATGGGGGGGTCCTCACACCCTGCCCACCTGCGCTCTTGTCGCTCTGGAGCACAGGCTTCATGCTCGCGCCAGCCTCCACCCCACACTGTGCACTGCAGCTCCTCCATCCCTGCTGCTTCCCTGCCTGATGCCCCAAGCACTGCAGCAGGGGGACAAGGAGCTGCTGGATGCTGGGCAAGCCAAGTACCCCAGTGGCTGCAGCAGTTGCAGCAGCAGCCCTACCCAGAAACTGCACTGGCTGGGACAGACCCTGGATGCAGTGTATGTGTCAAGGTGGAAATTTAAGGTTCAATATTTGAGCTTTAAACTTCAACTTATACACCGTGAAATACAGCATTTTTAAGGGCTTGATGTGTTTTCTATTAAAGTTGAAAGGGTCTCGTTGACTTGACTATAAAATGTAGTAACTGAACCCAAAAAGTACTTGATATTGGATGGTTTTGAAGTAAATTCATGTAAGTTCAGGCTTAATGTGCTAGTGATACTTTGACTATTTGTCATTTATATCAGAATGGTGGCCTGCAAGGGGTGAAGTTGCAGCCCCCAGGCTCCTGCCCAGGCACCACTCCCACCACTTGGCTGCTGCAGCTGGGTTCTCAGGGCTGCCCCTTCCTCCTTGGTTTTTTGTTACCTGTTGCTGCCCCTGGGAACAGGTTAGCAGGACCTGTGGGACAAAGAGCCCAATATTTGGGGACCTGGGAGGCCTGGCTTAGTGAGGGGAATCCAGGAGAGACTACACATTGAAGGGGGGGTGGGCCAGGAGAGCCCACAGAGCAGGGGGGACTGGGAAGCCTGCTTGGTGATGGGAACCTGGGGGGGTAGGGGAGCCCACTGCCTGTGCAAGTTTCCCCTGTGCAATGTGCAGCCCCCAGCTGCTGATTGATATCATTGAACTAATCAGAGTATATGTTTTGTATAATGAAATCTAGAAACACTGGCAAATGAGCCACTGTGTTTAATGATTATTTGAAATCAGAGAGAACTCATGAGATGTTCTTCGTTAACTTTCTGCTTCAGTAAAGCTGGCAATATGGGAGTCATCGTTGGACATGTTTGTGGAATCTATCCAGTCAATTCCTGAGGTGAGGAGTTTCTTTTTTCGGTTTGGTTTGTGTTTCTATTCTTTTTTTCCCCAGTTCTTTTATTAAAGATCAATAGGCCCTGACAGATATAGGGTGGCAGTTGGTCCTGTTTTTAAACCTTTGTCTCCTGTCCATTTCTAAATGAGGAACAGACTGCAAAAAGTCCTACTTTTCAGTTCATTGGTAGAAATATATGTCAGTTCTTTGTCCCCGCAATTCTATTGGCTGTGGCTAGAGGTAGGACGGTGCATAGCCAGGATGATGGGTGTTCTGAGCTGGGGGGTGGGGTGGGAGGAGGGAGGTGATTTTTTTTTTTGTGGTGGCCCTGCCCCTGGCTGCTGATCTGTTGAGGGGCTTAGTGGTCTGACCCATCCCTCTTCCCTTCCTCCCACCACCACCACCAAGGGGACGTCCTGTATTCTGGGGATGTGTCAGTGGCCACCCTAGACAGATATTGGGAAATTATTTGAATAGATTTGACTGCAAAGCCAAAAGCAGGTGTGAAAGCTCAGGACGTCAACCATTGGTGATATAAGAAAGGATGTTAAAAGGTGTTTTAAACGAAGATGGTTGTCTACGTCAGTATTTCTCAACCCATGGGTTGCAAGAATATGTGAAAGGGTGACAAACAAATCAAGGCTACAGAAGACTGAGTTCCCAGAGGAAACTAGCAAATAGTAAATAGGCGGGACAGGAACAGATGAAATGCTGGGCCTAGGCACACCACATACGTTACACAAATACAGTTACTTATGAAAACAAGGAGCAAATATGTGATGTAAACCCCTGTGCTAGGGTATCTTTGTTTAATCTAGCAGTGAATACTCTCAAAAGAATCAGGTAAAATTCCACCAGCGTAAGTTTGCATTTTCTCGGTACAAACAGGCTATTAAGGTCCTACCCTGCCAGCTAGTGGTGAGACTTGGAAATAGTAGCTTACGCTTTGGTACTTCAGTATAAACTGCTTCTCTGTGCCATTGGTTCTCGTTTTAGACTCAAAGCACCCCTTGGAAAATGCTAGCTCTTAACTTTAACTCATTTTTTACTACAGAAAAATAATAGAGCAATTCTTGTGTTGCAAAGAAAAAGCACAACAGGTCATGATGTGTTATAAATTCATAGATTGTTAGGGGCTGGAAGGGACCTTGCAGATCAGTGGGTCCTGCCCACCCCATTCTAGGCAGGAAGAGTGAGGTGACTGTCCAGTCTCCTCTTGAAAACCTCCAGGGTAGATGAGTGCACCAGCTCTGGGAGGAATTTATTCCAGAGTCTGAAGCGGCCTTCCGGGAGTTTGTATGCATTGCTCCTGGCCTTCCCCAGAGGTGCCCTAGTGAACAGTTGTTCACCGAGCTCCTGATGAACTCCTCTGATACAGCAGTAAGCCACTATCAAGTCCTCTCTCAACCTGCTGTTCTTTAGGCTAAAGAGGCCCAGGTCCCTCAGCCTTTCCTCATATGGCTTGCTTTGCAAATCCCTGATCATATGAGTAGCTCTTTTCTGGACCCTCTCAAGTCTTTCCATGTCCTTATTGAAGTGCGGCACCCTGAACTGGACACAGTACTCCAACTGCAGTCTCACCAGTTCTGAGTACAGCAGGAGTATCACTGCCTTAGTTTTATATGAGATGCATCAGTTAATGTATGCCAATGTGTTGTTTTCCCTGCTGGCCACTGCCTTGCACTGACAGCTCATATTCATGCAACGGTCAGTCATTATCCCTAGGTCCCTTTCAGCTGCAGTACAAGTCTAGCTGTCACCACCGAGCCTGTATGTATGTTGAGGTTTTTTTGTCTCCAGATGGAGCACCTTACACTTGGAAGCGTTAAACTTCATCTGGTTCTGGTCTGCCTAACTCCTGGGTCTGCCTAGGTCTGCCTGTATCTGCAGCCTGTCTTCTGATGTGACCACGCTGCCCCATAACTTGGTGTTGTCCATGAATTTGGCCAGCAAGCTTTTCACTCCCCCATCCAAATCATTGATAAAGATGTTGAAAAGCACCAGTCCAAGCATAGACTCCTGAGGAACACCACTGGCCACTTTGCACCAGGACAACATAGATCCATTCATGAGAACTCTCTGGGTCCTTCTGTGCAGCCAGTTTTCCACCCACTGACCCATGGAGCAGCTGAGCCCACAGTCTTCCAGTTTTCCTACAAGGATGTCATGGGATACTAGATCAGAAGCCTTTTGGAAGTCTAGGTATATAATGTCTGCCTCATCTCACATGTCCAGGTGGCAAGAGACCTGGTCATAGAAGGAGATGAGATCGGTAACACAAAACCTACCTGCAACAAAGCCATGCTGGCTGTCGTTCAGAATCTTACCTTCCGCAAGCATATTGCACATAAATTCTTTAATGATCTTTTCTAGGATTTTCCCTGGGATGGAGGTTAGGCTGATTGGCCTATAGTTGCCCAGGTCCTTCCTCTTTCCCTTCTTGAAGATGGACATAATGTTGACCCTCTTCCAATCCTCAGGGATTTCCATGCCCCACAAATTCTGAAAGAGCTTTACCAGGGTTTCTGCGATGACTTCAGCCAGCTCCTTCAGTACTCTCAGATGAAGTCCTGCCGACTTATAAATGTCTAGCTTTTCTAATTGGTATTGTACCCACTCAGCATCCACAGTGGGGAGGCTGTCATTCCTGGCATGCCCTCTATGAGCCTTATCTCGCTTGTCTTTGCCTTTGGCCAGGTGAAATACTGAAGCAAAGTGGGCATTCAGGAGTTCAGTTTTGTCCTGAATGTTTCTGTGTAGGTATTTGCATACCCAACACAGCTAATACTTTACAACACCCTGCAACAACCTTAAAAGGATCTTGGAGCACCCTGTTTGATATCCATTGGTTCTATGCATTTGGGATTCTGTTATAATTTATATTGATGTAAAAAGTTATGTAAAATTCCACCAGAGCAAATGTGTCATGTATCCAGGCCCCCAGTGTTGATAAATGCAAGGTAACAAGAGAAGAAATCATTTGAACTCATAGGGCATGTCCCCACAAGCAGAAATGTGTGTTTCCCCAGGGAGAAATACCAGGAGCACATAATTGACCCTGGGCACACCCCTGCACATTTGCTCTGGCGCACAGCAGATTGCCCTAGGTGGGGTAGGTAAGCTGGATCCAGTACCTGGGCTGGCCCCAGCAGCCTTTGATAGGTTCTGGAGGTCTTCCAGGGCTGCAGCAGCAGCAACTCAGGCACACAGAGCCAGGCTGGCAGCTGGAGTGTGACTGTAGCTGGCCAGGCTCCTGTTTCGGGCAGTGCATGCTGCAGTGACGTGCCACCCTGCTTTTTTCTTTCACGGGTTTTTTTAGGTACTGGGATTTCCTGTTATCTAATTTTGCAGCTGCACTGCAAATATGCAGCACAGAGAACAGAATCACTTGTGCCGCATGCATTCCGCGGCGCCTCAGAAGGCTTTGACACACTGCAAACCGCACATTCTTGCTTGTAGGGACCATGTATGTTACGGAGGGTAAAGAGCTTGTGACTTTTTTAACTAAGCTTACATAAAACGTGGCCAGTAATATTTTATGACTAATACCATTATCTACTCTGCAGAAACTAAAGTCAAGAAAAAAGGTGAAACTCTCTCATGCTGATGTAATGCAAAAAATTGGGGAACTCTTTGCTTTAAGGTAAACTCTTTTACAAAGAACCCCACATTTTTTTTTCATTTTATTTCTAAAGAAATCTTCTGTCCTAGTGCCTGGAAAGTATACTACACCTTGAGTGTATCTACACATGCAGTTAATTCAACTGGATAAACTCCAGCACAGTTTGTGCCATAGTTTATTGCTCCTGGGCACTGCATTTACAGATGCACCTGGGCCTCCAGCATGTTGAACCAGGTCAAAACGGCCCTGGCTGGCTGTAGAAAACTTAAGGAAGGTTGGTTTAATTCAGAGACTATTATAGGACAATAAGAGTTTAAGTCTCTGCTCTAACCCAGTAAATGGTAATTTTTTATGCTCTTATTCTTTAAGTTAATAGAGAAAAGAAATAATACCTTTTGTGTAAGCCTTAGGTTTCATATCTCTATCTTGAACCTGAAGGAGCCTGTTTGAGTGGGCTAGAAAGAAACTAAAAGTTAATGATCCTGAATGCCACAAGGTGGGAGGTTTGAATGACATCTGAACTTTATACACTGTTCAGAGAAAACATCCCAGGCCTGAAGGGGAGCTAGTTTTCTCGTTCTAGTGATTCCAGTATTCAACACCTATTGGGATCAGGGCTGAACATTCTGATATCAAATGTTTGTTTGTTTGATATTGCAGTGGGGCAGGTGACTCATTCATAAAGGTCTCCTGATTTTCAGTATTCTGTGAAAAAATGTAAACTCTGCGTATATCTGTATGTGCTTTCCTGCAGAGTAGACTAATTAGTAACACAGTAAAGCATCACACATGTATTAGGGTGCAGTAAACTAATTAATTCTACCATAAGATAGCCAGGGACAGTAATATATTATAGCAGAGTAATTAACTACAATGAAACACATGTAAATGCTGAGGACATAAATGGTGCGCAGTCAGCACAGCCAGCAGGGGGTGAGACTCCTCCTACCTGCCAAGTAGCCACATGGCTTCACACTTCAACACCACTGTGCCCCAGCCAGCCCCTCCACTGCCCAGTGCCACCACCCGGAGCCCAGGGCTGACCCCCATGTCCCCTGCCAGCCCAGGCTTTCTCCACTACAGCTCAAATTGCTGCTGCCCCAGGTGCACATGTAGATTTTGCGCCCAGAAGCAGTTTACTCCAGCTCAGACCTGCTCTGGAGTTTATTGCTTTGCATTTAAGTGTACATGTAGATGCACCATTTGTTTTAAATTTGGTTTAGTATCCCTCAATTACTATTTTCTGTAGTGGATGAGGTGATAATACTTTGCGCAGCCATATCCAGTTTCCTTTAAATAAAAGAAACCCCATAGCAATTGGTAGAAAACCGAGTAAGCTTTAATTGCTTCTCTGAAATAACAGTATAAAAAAATTGATTCTGTAACTGACTTTGAAGAGCTGTATCTGTCCTTTTTCAGACATCGTATAAATCTGAGTTCAGATTTGCTGATAACTCCTGACTTCTACTGGGACAGAGAGCACCTGGAGCAGCTTTATGACAAAACCTGTCAGTTCCTCAGTATTGCTCGTAGAGTGAAGGTAGGTCTTCTGCTAATCAGACATCCATAAGAACTCATGATCTTCCAGCCTAGCTTATGTTAAGCTAAACTACTCCATCACTTTTAATAAACTTGCCTTTCTATACAGAAGTAGAAATGGAGAGTATATTTTTAAGTTTTAAATATTTTTAGTGGAAAAGTTGGTCAGCATAAGTCCTTCCACCCTCTTCTATGAGTTAGTGACTTTTGCTGTGACAGCTGTGACTCCTCTGTATTTTGGCCACAACAGCCAGCCAGCCTTACAACCTTATATGTACAAGCACATTTTTTTCTGAGTCAATAAATAAGATTTTGAATAGATCTAACTAGAGTCATCTTTTTTTGTTCTAAACTACAGAAGTGAAGTAATTTTTCCTTGCTTTCTGGAGCTTTGCCATGTGTAAAGACTTAAAGATGCAGAATGAGTTGAGACGCAACCACTAGAAACAGCATGGTCTCTTTAATTAATGCAGATAGGGAAAGAGTTCTGTTTATATTTTAATGAACCACTAGAATGAGTGGTATTCATTAGCAGCATAAGCATGTGCTCTAGCTTAATCCAGAGGTCAGCTGCCATCAACTTCATTAGAAGTTGCATGCTACTGTATTTATATTAGTCAGAGTCAACAACAGAAATAAAAGTGAATGAGATGCAATAGAAAGCATAGCAAGGTTCTTGTTGGCATTGTCCCTTAAGAAAGGAATCAAATACCTACAAGCATTTTGAAGGTACTTAAATATTGGACTTAGTTGCTTCTGGGAGTTTTCTTTTTATTATTGTTTTTCTTTATGAATAATCCAGAAAGAATCCTACTGGACCCCTCTAAGCTACCTGCTAGAAAATACTGGTCTCTACTGCTTAATAAAAAGACAGTTAATCACACAATTCTGTATCCTATGGCAAGGGTCAGCAACACTGGCCTGCAGGTCATATCTGAGAATCAGTCTCACAGAGCTGTCACCCATTTTGCATTGCTTCCCTCTGCTGTGGAGTCTGCTGCTCCAGCCTGTGCCAACAAAATGCTGTTGGCCCCATCTGGTAACATGTTGATTGGTATAGGTCTAGCTGTATTCCCTGAAAACTTTTTTTCAAAGTAATGCCCAGAAAGTGCAAGCTTCTGTACAAGAATAAAGAAAGGTAGAGTGGCTGGCCAAGACCTTTACATTTTTTTAAACTAGAAGACAGGGATGACAGCTGAGTATACTTCTAGGATGACCCTTTACTCAAAGTACCTTTCCATTGCTCCCTTTCTGAATCCTCCAGAGATATGCTAAATACTTCTGTTTATCAGCTGCCATAACATCACCTGGGGAAAGTGGCATTATTACAATAGTAATAACCCAAACTACTTCAGAATTTTTAGGTCAAAAGAAATATCTAAAATTTCACCTGGAACATAACAGGAGGGTAATGCCATTTTCCCTGTAAAGGCTAGTCTTACAAATCAGGCTTTTTTACCTTGCCTTTAAAATTTAAATTGGAGTACAGTATTTACAGAAATAAATAAAAATTGGATTTATTTTAAAATTAAACACTAAACTTAGTATTATTCTAATCAATATGATGAAGTTAATGTTGTGTTTAGATTAGGAGGGTCTGGAGCATTCCATTTTTTCCCAGTTGATCAGAAACATCTGTGCTTCATAAGTCAAGGCATTTGGTCCATTTGATTGGTGTTTGCACATCAGCATGCAGAAACAGTTCTGACACCTTCTGAAAGGTGTGCACATTTCTTTTTTTAAATACACTGGTTATTCTAAGTTGTGCTTCCTTGCATTTTCAAGGTTTTAAATTAGATGATTTAACAACGCTATTCAGTTGAGTTCCTGTGAGCCTGCATTTTTATTAAATAACACTTTAAGTTTTCATGTAACCTGTTAAATGAATTGGAATATCTTTAATCAAAAATCTTGATTTGTACTTAGAGGCCCTCTGTAGTGCTTTTGCAAGTTAAGCTGTTTGGTATCCTGGTAGCTAAGCACTAGGATTGATTGCATAAGTGTAGGAATACATTAGACAGGGGCTTGTATGGGATACATTATGATGGGGATGACCCTGCCTTGAGTAGGGGACTGGAACAGATGCCCTCCAGAGGTCTCTTCCAGCCCTACTCTTCTATAATTGACAGCTTCAATTAGTAGAAGTCAGGGTCACTTAACCCTTTTCTGGTTTGTGCTAGCTTTCTTTAATGATTTCATAGAATCATAGAAATGTAGCATTTGAAATGACCTTATGAGGTTATCTAGTCCAATTCCGTACTCAAGGCAGGATCATCTTAGACAAGTGGTCTAGCCTGCTCTTAAAAGCTTTTAATGACAGAAACTCCACAGCCTATCTAGGGAGCCTGTTATGAAATCAGAATGAAGATTCTGCAACCTCTCTGGGAAGTACTATGTCTGTTCAACTTAAGTTCTCCATATACCTGAACTGTTAAATTAAAATCCCCCTTTCCTGCAACAGGTAGTGAATGAGAAACTGCAGCATTGTATGGAGCTGACAGACTTGATGCGCAATCACCTGAATGAAAAGCATGCCCTGCGCTTGGAGTGGATGATAGTCATACTTATCACCATAGAGGTTAGTTGGATATTCAATCACCAAGCTTCTCAGCATCACCCTGCGGAACAAAATAATGAAGCTCTGTGATTCCAAGAGCTATACTTTTGCAGGGGTGTAAATTCAGCTTTATGATTTATAGGGAATGATTTGGAAAAAATCCTACAATGTTACTTTTCTGTAGCTTGCTGTACATAGCAATAACTCTTCACTAGTTATTTCATGCAAAATCTCACCAAAGTTTTTTCTTCTTCTGGGTTGCCATTATAGCCAATTTTTTTAGATAATCTGGATGCTTTCATCTTATTTTTGTAATGTTAAGGAGAATTCACAGTGTACAACTCTTTATTAATAACCTAATTATTCCACAGGTCATGTTTGAACTTGTCAGCAGAGTTTTCTGACCAAAGTGGAAGCTAAGGATTTTGAAAAATATGACAGGATTTTGAAGATCATATTCAGAACTGAAAAATCCTTCCCCCATCTCTAGTGTCTGTATATTTCTGAAAAACTTCTGTACTCACTTGCTAAATATATGCCTGTATATCTATCTGCTTTTTCAATAAAAAATTGAACTTAATGAGTGAATATCATGTTATGTCACCTACTAATATAAGATTTCATAGGAGCTAGGGTCAAGAGGGACCTGAACAGATCTTCTAGCCTGACCCCCTGCCACAGGCAGGAATGAATGCTGGGTTCACAAGACCCCAGACAGGTGATCATCTAACCTCTTTCTGAATTTACCCAAGGTGGGGGCAAGGACTACTTCCCTAGAAAGTTGGTTCCAGATTCGGGCCACCCTAACTGTAAAATATTGCCTCCTAATCACTAACCTAAACCTGTTCTTCAGATTATTACCATTGTTCCTCATCACCCCCGGTGGTGCTGGGGAGCATAGGACTCTATTTGCTGATGATCTCCCCTGAAGAGTTTGTAGGCAGTCACCAGGTCCCCCCTCACCCTCCTCTTCCTGAGGCTGAACAGGTTCAGGTCCCTCAGTCTCTCCTCATAGGGCCTGTCCCTGCTGCCCTCTCACCAAGCAGGTGGCCCTCCTCTGAACTCTCTCCAGGCTGACCACATCCCTTTAATCAAAAATCTTGATATAGAATTTACTCTACATCATACTTAAAAATAAATTTAGCTTTGTTATACCAAGAAGATCCTTAATTTTAAGTTTCTATTTTCTAGATGCTTTTTGCAGTGATTATGGAAGTGAGCACATCTTGGATGAAATTCTAGTTTTGTCTCAAATCATTATTATGGATTGCCTGTTGTCAATTCATACACAATCCTCCCAAATGTTTCTGCCTCTGAAGTTTTTTGCCTTTGTCCTCTTGAAAGCTAAAGACATTGATGCACCTTCCATTTCTGACAGAAGTTTTGACCTTTGGGCCAGAGTCCTTTCTTTCATCCTTGCTCAAAGGCTCCCTTTGGAGCAGTTTTCCTAGCCACACACCACCGTGGAGTAGATACGAACAGACTTCTGTTTTGGGACAACTCAACTATTACTTCAGATCTGTGACTGGGCAAAGGCTTTGAAGGATCAGATTAGGAACATTAACAAAGATGGAGAAAAAAAACCCAACAAGCTATTAATACTACTCAAACAGCTCTTTGGTTTTGAGATTTTGCCTTTTACGCTACACTGCTGAAGAACCTAGTGCAGAATTAGTTTAAATGTCATGAGTACTGATTATAGAATTTGGAGTATACCCAGTCTTTTTTTAAATCTAGAAGCCTAGTTTCTCCCATTCCTAAATATAGTACTTGCTCTATCATAAATCTTGCCAGCATATCATACATTTTAATTCTATGTTTGAATATTTCATCCAGATCTCCCAGTTGTCAAGTACAGATGTTAACAAAAGGGTTTTTTTCACCTGCAGATGAGCACCAAGAAGTCAGAGAAATGACTAATTTCTCCACTTCCTAGCCCTTAAACACAGTTGAAATTGAGTATCTAGCAAGGATGAACTTAAATTTACTGTAGACCTGACTTCAGCACCCTTATGTATAGCATTGATGGTCTTGTTAGAGATCATAGTTTTCTATGATGAAAAGGACAGAAATGTTAAAAAAAGTAAGTGTTTCTGTGGTAAGCTTCCCCCCAGCACTGATTGGCCTTGGGGCCTGTGGTGGCCCCACCCCTTGCTCCTGATTGGCTAAGGGCTGTCATTCATGTGGCAGAGAGGGGTGAGGTCATACAATGGGCAGCACTCTCAGCTAATCAACAGCAGAGGGAGGAGAGGGCAGCTGCCATCTCAGCTGCTTCCCTGTGCTGGTGGCTCCTCCCCCTGGCAGTCTACCTTAAAGGCTGTAGTAACTGCTGGCTCCTCCTAGAAAGCCAACATCTCATTTTCTGTATGGTTCTTTCCCCCCCCCCCCATTCTAAACCTTGCCTATAAAAAGTACACATTCCATGCTTCTCCATGGTAAACTAATTTCTAGGATCCCTGATGATCACCCAACTACACCTTTCCTACAGACTCCCAGCCCCATTGACTAGTCATCTTAACTACTACATATTCTTCTCAATGTGTGACCCTATGCTATATATCTTTCACACCATCCACTGAATATTAAATTTTTTCTTGATTTTTTTCTGATAGTGCAAGTACCACAGGTCTTGACAAATAAAAGTGATCTTCATAAGAATGCTTGAAGTGAGATGGATCTTTTCTGTTTTGGACGTGAGGTAAAATGGGTTGGAAAGTCAAAAATTGCCTGAAAATAGGATTCAAGCAGCCTTGGCCAAATTTTTCAGAGTACTTAACATTTTACAGCATGTTATATGCAGAGCAGAAATCCCACTGAATTTTGTGGCAGCTGAGAGTGCACACTTCTTGCAGAGTTGACCCTAAGTGTTTCAAGTGAAGCAGTCAAGAAACAAGAAACAGGAACTAGTTATTTATAAATATTTTCATTTATATGACTTGCCCAACTTCACATAAAGCAGCCTATGGCAGAGGCAGCATTAAGATACCTTCACCATAACTGCAACTCTTCCCTCACTGCAGTTCCTGTTTCATTCACCACGCCTCTTCAACTTTTGCAATAGAGACAACAGCTACTTTCATGACATATGCTTGATGCATGACAAAAATATGCTAATTCTACACTGGATGGGCAGGGGACCTGTTGGAAAAACAGGATATGTTCATATAATTAAATTCATAACATGCCTTGGGGAGACAGGATTAATAGCTGCCCAAGTACATTAGTACAGACACTAACTTCTGAACATTTTTGCAATTGTTAAGTTTCTGTTATTTAACTGAAAACAAAATGGCAGTATTAAAACAAGCAAGTTAACCCACATGCACACAGGTGGGGATCTTTACATCTACAGCCCTTTTTTCTGCTACTGGGTATTAAAAGCATCTTATCTTCCATCTCAATCTGCCCCCAAAAGGTATGAAAGCTTTGTCAGTTGGTTTCACAACTATCTGCAAGACATCAAAAAAACGCAGAGGCTTAGCATTCCTGGCTTCCAGAGGGGAGCATCTATAGTGGTTACATACCTTCCTGCTCCTCCCCACCTACTCTGTCTCCCTCTCCTGCCCCATAACCATTCCTCATCCTGCTTGTAGCTTGCATCTCTATTCCTGCCCTGTCAGTCACTTTACCTTTCCAGCCCCTATCCTCTCAAACATTTTGCTTCTCTTAAGCATTGTTAGGATGCTTCTGCTCCTTCCCACTACATGGGAAACACCATAAATAGGGCTGGAAGTGGAGCGGCAGTCTCCCTCTTCTCATTTGACTAATACAATAGCAGCCCCTAGCAGCTGGGAGAAGCAATTGCCAGTGAAGGCCCAGCTGGCTCCAGTGAGTAACATTAGAAGCTGTAAAGGGACCAATCAAGTTCAGAGAATTTCACTTAGGCTTGAAGGTTCAGTGCCCAAATGCTAACAAACTATCACTGACTGCACAAGGGTGAGATTTTTTTTTTTTTTTTTTTTTTGCAGAGGCTCATAACATGGGCCCAAAATGAATTTTCACAGGGTTGGCAGAAGGCATACTCATGCCATATAAAAGTTTCAAATACCAGAAAAATCATGAAATAACATGTGCCTGTTTTGGCACAGAACTGAAAACAGCTCTATGAATTTATCACCAGAGGCAAAAGCAAGTGCAATTGTTTTCACCCTAATTTCACCCATGGTATGATACTGAACTCTTAACTGAAACCTTCAGGAAATGCACTTTTTTCAGGCAATCAGAAAAGATATTCAGCCTGAATTATTTAATTGGGCCAAAATTACATGAAAAGTGGCAGGCCATCATAACTATAGGCATAACCACCTGGACAATCTAAACATATATTACTGTCTTCAACTAGACAGCAAATCAGATCTGCTGGTTGTAAATCAGTCACTAAATGTGTGTGTGTGTGGCGGGGGAAATCAGTCATAGGTGTAACACTACCAACAACTGTCAGTTATAAATTCTGAGGTCTTTAGATACAGCAATAATAAATGCAGGATAAAACTCCTAGATTCATATTTTCTTCTCTGGAAGATCCCAAGTTCTTAGCAAACGCATGCCTTGAATTTTATGCAGCCCAAGATTTATTACAAAAGACTCAGGTCACTATACTACACTAGAAACTTGGTTATATGAAACATAATAAAGAATCAGATTTCTGCAAAACCAGCAAGGATACTAGTATTTTTTTCACCTCCAAAACATTAAAAACTTAATGATGGACCAGACTGATTTGGGGCACTTGGAACTACAGCAAAACCTGCATTAAGCAAACCTCAAATATTAAGCAAACCCTTAAATGTTTATTATTTGTTATTAAGCTTCTGAAGATCTGCCAGTTTTTCCCAATTTTGACTACCAACCCTTTTTTGGTAGTCCCTATACGGTACTTTCTACTGTACACGTAAGCCAAGTCACTAAACTTCACACCACTTTCAAGGGGGTAGTTCTCCAAATTTACAACAGAGAATAAACAAGCAGTAACAATGAAGAGGCTATTATGTTTTAACATTTTACTTGTTTCTACAGACCTCCAACAGAAAAGTGGAAATCCTCCCCCCCCCCATTTACTCTGACTTTTGACAGCATTATGGGTACAGCTAGCATTACTTTTCCTCAGCTAGCGTTCAATCAGTTACCTTCATTTAGGCAAGTCCTTCAACAGCTACTGGGCAGGAAAATTATGGTAAAAACCAAAAAAAAATGGCCTGCCACTTTTCATTTAATTTTAGCACAATTAAATAATTCAGGCTGACACCTTTGCTGGTTATCGGAAAAAAGGGCATGCATTTCCTGTAGGTTTCAGCTAAGCATTCAGTATCATTCCAAGGGTGAGGTTAAGAGAAAAAAAAAAACTGCACCTGCTTTTACTCTAGTGATTTGTAGAGCTGTTTTAAGTTCTGTGTAACACCTGAAGTGACTTTTTAACTCTTTAATACTGACCAAACTTAAAATGAGTGCTTAACTAGTGAACATTTATACTTAACAGCTCTGCAGGTACCCAATACAACATTTGTTACTAACTTTATGATACAATTTAAGGAAAACCATATAATTATGTAAAAACATAATATCAACACAATTCAGTGAAGTGCTTTCCCTACTGTACAGTGAAGTAACTGCAAAAGCTTTTTGCCATACAAATATGGAAGTACTCACCAGTCAGGTTTTAATTCTAACCTTTTATTGTGCTGCTTAAATAAATATACAAGTATTTGCCTTCATTTAACACTGTAGAGTGGTTCTATTCTGAAAAAAGTCACTCTATCCAGGACACACCATCATATTTTGAGCTTGTACAAGCAGTTAAAGATAGCTGACGCGAAAGTAATTAGTTGAACTGGGAAGGAGAAGCAAACTGAAGTTGGTCCACTACACAGCAAAGGTTTTACTGGGCAAAGCCTCCTGGTGGACACACCTTTTATACCATGTTGTTTGGTATTATCACTTTAAAATGATCTCTCCAATTGACATAAACTATGTTGACAAAGACACAATCAGTGACAAGTTGCATACAAACTTGGGGGGGAAGGGGAATCACACCCCTACCTAATAACAAAGCAAAGGCCTAGACCTATACAGAGATGAGAATTTTGTTGCTTTCCTTCACACGGCACTTGCACATGAAAGGTGGTTTTAAGCCCTCTATTCTTAGGGCAACCAAAAACTACTCACATGATGAACCTACAGGCTCAGATGCACTCTGCTGGCAGTATCCATCTGGAGAGTGTCCACCCAGAGCAAGAGCATTACAGCAACAGGGGATGGAGGACAAGAATACAACAATACACCAGCTTTTTGCCAGCTAGTAATGCACCTGGGAAAGCGCATCTCCACCGGTGTTACACTTCCACAGCCGTACAAAAAGCAAGAGAATGAAAATACACCTTGGCAAGGAACCTGATATTGGAAGAGCAGGGAGAATATTAGGAGAAAAAGTTATATTTTAAGGCCACTAGCAGTAAGAAGCTATTTCAACTACCGCACTTCCCACCATGATTTCTTTGTTGATTTGGATCACTGTCCCTGATTCGATTTGGCTGAATCTGAAGATGCAATGCTGATCCAGAGAATCAGCGATTCAGACACACACAACTTTAAAAGTTTGTTCTACATAACTTGAGGTAGCAGGTACAGCTCACAGCTGCAATGTGAGGAGGATGGAGAGTCCCACAGGAGTGCAGCAGGGGCCACATGCTTGGTGGCGAAACTGGAAGTGGACCAGAAGTATTTCTGGTCAACATCCAGGTCTGCCAGGGAGTACACTGGGGAGCCCCATGCTTCTGTGGAATGTTCCATGCGCCCCAGCATCACAGCATTCATGAGCCCCTGCTACCTAGAGGTATGTAGAAAAAACATTTCAAGCTGTCTCTATGTCTGAATCACCAAATCTTTCCAAATTGAATCGGAGAGTTCCAATTCAACTGGGAGAGATTAAAGTGTCCTCTGATTCGATTCAAATTCAGCCACCCAATTGGGCTGAATCTCCACCAAATCGAATCGGACCAAAGCTATGCACAGCCCTAATGTATATGCATTAATGCTTTAAATTACCATTTTAGTTCAATTTGACCTATTTCCTTGAAACACAGGAGCTACCGCATTCCAACTACAGAATCTATGGCAAATACCAAATCCATTTTTCTCTTACCCTGACAAGAGTTTTTCCTCAAAAAACATAAATCTGGACTGTTGAAAGCTGACCTGAGTAGAAAAGAACTATTTTGAATAGCAGATTCTTTGTGGCACAGCGATTCTACTTTGTTTGGAAGGTGTCAAGCAAGTTTCCAGTGGTACCTTCAACAATAGATACCAGTTAACTTGATTCTGACTCTAGATCAATTGTAGTAAGGCCAGTGTTGTAGCCATGACGGGCCAGGAAATGAGAGAAGCAAGGGTTTTACTTTGGTGATGTCTTAACACCAAACTTTTTTTTGATAGGCATGCCACAAGTTAGCCCTCCACCTTCCACAACTGCCACTAAGCCCCTTTTCCTGCCAGTTTTCTGCTTCTTTGCCTTGTATTCCCTATCTGACCTGCTGCTGTGCTTTCTGCTCCATCTACCACCATGCTGAATGTCTTCCTCCCCGCCACCCCGATCTACCACATGCTACACACAAACACTGCCCATGCCACTTGTGACATTCATGTTGCAGGCTGACCACCTGCTTTACTGGGCCAGCTGTAAAGCTGGAAGAGCTGTTAGGCAAGCTTTCAGGCACAAAATGCCCACCCTCAGGTCTTCTTTCCCACACCTGAAGGACACTTTGTGCCCAAAGGCTTGTCTAACATCTCTCCAGACTACACAACTGACCCAATAAGATATTACCAAAAAAAACCTTGCTTCTGAAATCAATTGTGCAAAAGAGTTGCACTTGAACAGCATGGATATGTCTGTCTACCCCAGTTTTCCCCATGCTAAACTGAAAGCTTGTTTTGCTTGATGATCATCATCCCAGTAGCACATGTATCACCAGTGGTTAACAGCGTAATGCTTGGTTGGTTTTGGCAATATTTTGGCTTTGAGTAAAAACAGAATAAGGACTACTGCTATGACCTGTTATTTCAATTAAGACACAGGAAACAATCCTGCAGCCCACAGTTGTATGAACAGTCATTCCTATTCTCAAGTCTTGGACTTAAATAAGTAACACTGACAGAACATAATATTTTAAACAGCTTGTTCATTCCTAGCAAAAGTCATACAATTAGGAAAAGAAGTGTTGAGTATATTTATAAAAGACAAGTTAATCATCAACCTGACGCAGGGCAAAAAGCCAGCCTATAACCATTTTAATGCATACATTAGCATTTTTACCACTAATTATTTTAACATAAAACACTTACAGATACATTTCATAGCTTGGCTTGCAGCTGAGAGTTGAAATATTTAATGAAATACAAGAGATTCAGGCAGGTCAGCTTTAAGCAATGCTAAATTTTGTAAAGCCTAAAAATCGATGCATTAAAAAGACCCTTCCATTGGGACCTGAAAAAGATCTCTTTAATACTTGCCAAACCTTTTGCCTATACTTAAAGGTGGAATTATGGGAAGTAATTCTGAAACAAAACAACTTGCTTCTTCTTGCCCAATCTAAAATTTAAAAAAATTGTAAAGAGGAAAACAAACCTAAACAACAACAAAAACCACACACCCACTTTTTTCCTCCTGATTTTAATCTGATATATTGCTACAAATGGGAAGGAAGTCTGCTTTTAGAAATACCACATGGCTTAGCCAGACTAAGTACCTCAGAGCCAAAGCCTGCTAAAGTCCGTGGGAGTCCTACCATTGACTTCAATAGGCTTTGGATCATAACTAATATCCTTTTAAATCAAGATAACATTTCTGGTTTGCTGATAATATGACATCACAAGTTTAATACAATTTTCTTCCATCTTTAAAGCCAGACTGTCTTCTCACCCAGGATGATACAAATCAGGTGTAACCACCTGAAAGCCACACAAGTTATACCAGTGTACATTTAAATAGGAGAATCAGGAGTGTAATTATTAAGTAGAAGGCATGCTTTCCTGTTCAGTGTCCATTCAAAGCACTGCCTATAATTATTTCACTTTAAAGCTGCAATGAGTAAAACGTCTTGTGTAATAAGCTGCTAAATTCAAATATCTAGCTTAACACCTACATTAGTTTTATTTTTCATCTTGTCAAATCAAATATGAAGCGCTGTCACATCCTCCCCTCCCCCACTATTCTGGCAGGTAAGCTAGAAGCATTCCACTCTATTAGTTAAAAACATACTTTCTTTAATCATGTGTTAAGCTGTTACAGTCGATCATAAATATAGTTAGGTGCATGAGAAATGCTCAACCTGCTCTGTAAAGTAACTATTCTTCAAAGTTCAATATGCTGCTTTATTCACAACAGAAAAACATTAATACAAGCTAGAAACTATTAATTTTCAGTCTGGGTAGCACAAGAGACACTGGAATCAATATTTATAAACTAAATTACATGTAACCTGATTAGATTTAACTTGTATTATTTGGATTTAAAAATTAATTTAATTATTTATGGGTGAGAAGCTGTCAATGGACCACACTGTTCCTGCCAGAACTCCACTGGCTTCAGCAGCCCTTCTTCACACATTCCTGGACAGATCTGTCCCAATATCAATTTAGTTCTTGTAAAATGTGATGATAGGTTGCCCTGAAGACTGCAGTAGTCTGCTGATCCACAGATACAGACTGAGACATGCTGTTGGGGAATTTACATCTCAATCACACTTGGCTCTACAGGTAAAAAGTTGGTTTGTTTTCTTGCATTTGTGCACTGCATACTTCATTTACTGAGTGCAAACTGAAGTGCCAAACACTTACTTGGGAAGCTGATGCCCATCTCCTACAAAAAGAGCTCAGAGAAATAAAGCAATTTCACTTGACAGCCATAAATAAATTATTCTTTACTCGATAACAACCAGGACTGACCTTCAAACTATACACATGGGACTGTAACCTACTGCTACTAACAAATGGAAAACTCCCAGTTAAATGATAAGGTTCTAAAGCAGTGATTCATAACCAGGGTGCTGCAGCATCCTGGGGTGCTCTGAAACTCCTTCAAGGCTGCCGTGGGGGGCTGCACAACAGTAGCGCTCTTAGGAATGGAAACATGAGTCAAAATATAAATTCAGAGAAAACAAACAGAAATTCATATTAAAAGCCTTCTGATCTGCTGTGACCTTTCTGAGCTCTTTGCAGCAGCAGAACTGGTCTATTATTTTTCTGTAGTAAAAAAAAAGAAAAAAATGAAAGCTAAGATGACATTTTTAGTGGGGTCCCTTGAGTCCAAAAAGGTTGGGAGCCAATGCTCCAAATCATTACTCCAAATAAAAAAATAAAAAGCTATCAACACTTTTTCAACAAAAAGTGAGTTCTCCCAAGTTCTCGCTGATAAAACATCTGCTTTGTGCCCACACACTGCTTTTCAAACTCAATTTTCAGTAGGGGGGGGAAAAAGTTTTAGGACCAAAATTATTCACAACCCCACCACCAATTTCCTTGAGCTGCCAACTGGTTGGCACATTAATCAGTTCAGGTCTGGACTTTCAGTCTGGCCTACAGCAAAAATGTATGTGGCATGTATAAAAGGGTCCTCCCTTTATTTCCCAGACAAATCCTCTCCCCCTTGCAAAAGGGATTCACCCTGATTCATATAAACAGCTAAAAACAACAAGTAAACTTTGTTGGTCACATTTATTTGTGCTACTTCATAACAGATGCGAGTCCTGTATCGTATATTAGATTTGTCAGCGGTTCTCAAAAAAAAAAGGGGGGGGGCGTGCAAGTATGGAATACAGCAGAGCCAAACGTATTTCCTCAACTACCAAAAAGCACAAATCAATGTTTGCCAACTTTTTCACTTAAGTCTTTAGCCAGCATCAGGATCTGTTACAGGACAGTAGCCATTCCACCCGATTAACCTTCCAGCACCCAGCACTACAGAAACACAGTGGAGTTTCTACTTTGACAGGCCTTTCCCATTTCACCTGCACAGGAGCCTTTCCACCTCCTCCTGCACTAGTGCACAACACTTTGCAACAGGCCATGCCAGCTCCCTCACACCCTTGGTGCTTCATTTTATTTTTTATTTTATATATACACACACACACACATATATATTTCTTTTGTACGGAGAAGCCTGTTGATGACAACTAAAAAGATGAACTAGTTTGCTGACAAGTAAAAAGAGGAGCTGCTTGGCCGGAATTCGGCAGCTTGCCCTTTGACTCCTACGTGCCCCTGGCTCACATCACGGCTAAAAAAATGGGCTTTTTTCCAGCCTCTCAAACGAGCACACCCAGCCCCCCGGTGCAAGCAGCACAGGTGGGGGAGGTTGCAGGGGAGACATAAGGGCAGCGGGTGCCCTTAATCCTCCCCAGCGCAGGAAGCTCAGCTGCCCCCAGCGCCAGGCCCCGGTGCAGGATGCGCTCAAGATGATGCGGCCGGGCGCGGGCGGCAGGCGGAGGCAGGCTCCGGAACAATGCGAGGCGGCCCGGGCCGCGCGGATGGCGGGAAGCGCGGGGGGGAGGAGAGCAGCAAGGCAGGAGGCGGCGGCGGCGGCCCGGTCGGTGCGGCCTGCGGGAGGGGGAGGGGCGGGGAGGGGCTGGGTGGCTCCTGCTGCTGCTGCTGCTGCCGCCGCCACAGCGCTCGCCGCCTCCCCTCCCCCCCGGCGGGGGCTCCTCGCCTCGCTGCAGCCTCTGTGCTCCGCTCGCGGTCATGTGACCCGAACGTAACCGGACAGGAAAAGCCGCCGCCGCCGCCGCGCTGACTCCGTTGTTGCTGCTGCCGCCGCCGCCGCTGCGAGCGCAGAGCCGAGCGCGGCGCGGCGGCACCAGGCCCGGCCTGCTCCAGGTGAGACAGGCGGGGGCGCGGGGCGAGCGGGCGGGGGGCTCCGGGGCGGGGCGGGGGAGAGGGAGGAGGGTGCAGCCCCGGGCGGGCCCGGCTCGGCTCGCCTGCCTCGGCGCGGCGGTTGGGGCCCGCGCGGCCTTGGCGCGCTGTCTGGCGGCATCCGGAGCGGGGAGGGCGGGGGCGGAGGGCGGGGGCGGCCCCGTCTCTCTCGCTCGCTCTCTCTCGCTCTCCCTGTCGGCGCGCGGCAGCAACGGCCGCTCCCGTCTCGCGCGCCCTGGCGGCTCCCGTCTCGCGCTGCGCGTCTCAGTGCGCCGGCTCCGTCCGGCCCCCTCGTGCGCGCGTGGCGGCCGCGTCGCGTCGCGTCCGCGTCGCGTGCGGCGCCGGGGGGGAGGGGAGGGAGGAGCCGCAGCCAATGAAAGCTGCGTCCGCCCTTCCGCCCGCCCTTCCGCCCCGGCGGCCAATAGGAGGGCGCCGTCACCTCCTTCCACTCCCCCCCCCCCCCGCTCGGAGGAGACGTGCTGAGAGGAGAGGAGAGAAGGGCTGGGGGAGGAGGAGCAGGCCCCGCCCCCTCCCCCAGCCGCAGCCGCAGCCTGGGGGTGGGGGGTGAGGTCAGCGCGAGCGGCCGCTCCCAGCATGGGGCCTCTCGCGGCGCCCGGGGGGAGGAGGCGCGGGCGGCTCCCCCTCCCCCTCGGCGCCATGCACCGCGCGGCACCGGCAGCTGCCGCCCCTCCCCCTGCCTGCAGCAGGGCGGGAGGGAGTCTTGGCCCCAGGGCACCTGCTGCGCAGCTCCCGTGTAACCCACCCCCGGCGGCATGGGGAGGCCTCGGGCCTGTGCCGCCGCTGCCCTGCAGCTCCCTCGGGCTGAGGGGAAGCTGCTTGCGAGGCCCGGCGCCAGGGCGGGCCCTTGCAGCCGCTTGGAAACCAAACCAAGCGGAGCGCTTGCAGCCCCTGTAAAGGTCGCGAACAGGCGCTCGGACCGGGCTGTCGGGCTGGCCCAGACAGACAGCCAGTGGCGTCTCTGGGACGGGAGGGAACAGGTGCTCAGCACCATGCTTCACAAGACATAAAGCTGTTACTGTGGCAGGGCAAACTTGGGCAGGTGGGTGGAAACTGAAGAGCACCTCTTTGCTTAGTTGACATTGAGAGAGAGAGAGGAGAAAATAAAGTGCCATCAGCACTACCTTCTTATCACCCTGACATCTACCCCAAGTACAAATAGGACCTGCCCAGCCCAGTCATGAAAGTGAAGCTGCAAGCCAGCCTGCAAGGTGACCCCAAGCTCTGCCTGCATGGCACGTCTTGGAGGGTTGAAGACTGCTTTTGTGTTGTTGGGACAGCAAGGATTTTCTGTTTTGCTCAAGAATTAAATCGGCAGCAAATAGCCAAATGCTAATGTGAAAGGCCTTTCTGGTAGCATCAAACCTCCTCTTCCCTCTCCCACCCCAGTTAGGCAGTCAGTACCTGTAGCGTAAATAGGATTGTTTCTTCTCCCCCTTACCCACTTCTGACTTGTGTTACACAAATTCTGATCTCATGTGAATTAAGGCAGTGGGATATGTTCAGGCCATTGAGTGACTGCCCTTAGTTACAGCATATGAGTTCTGTCATCTTTCAGCCAGTTTGGGAAGTGTCCAACCCCACCTATACCACAGATCTATAAACTCATGTCAAATACGCCACCCCTGAGAGATCCTGAAAGAAATCAACAGCTCTTAGCTTCTCCTGCCTGCTCCAAATTACTGGTTGCTCTCATCAGGTGCTTTTTTTTCAAGCCCTTCCCTTGAGGGTTGTTGGAATTATCTGACTTCTTTTTTCCCCAGTTCCCCTGTAGACAGGTGGTGAGTTTCACTTCTGTCGTCAGTGTTATTTTCTGCCTACATAGGCTTGTTTGTGTACATGACTGAAACCCTAATACAGCATTTTTACTAGCTGAACAGACTAGGACAACAAGTTATGCAGTTGGAAGTCTGAAAAATTTTTTCATTTCATTTCCCTCTCTGTCTCTTGATTCCTTCCCCCCCCCCCCCGTTGGATTTTGATCATTTCTCTCTCATCTAAATCTCATTCTAATGCCTTTTACTTCAATGCCTGACTTGCTCTGTGATCCAGGGCAAATCACTACAACCTGTATCTTATTTGCCATTTTATAACATGGGAATAATTAACCATTTTAAGATATTGTTTATAAAGCACTTTGACATTCTTGCATGAAGGGTACAATACAATTATAGGATACAAATATTGGGGAAAGAGGTTTACATATGTCACTAACTTACATAGGTCATTTCCTTTTCAGAGTGTAAAACATGGATTTGGCCAACCACGGACTTATTCTGCTGCAGCAGCTGAACGCTCAAAGAGAGTTTGGTTTCCTGTGTGACTGCACAGTTGCTATTGGTGATGTCTACTTCAAGGCCCACAAATCTGTCCTTGCATCTTTCTCAAACTACTTTAAGATGTTGTTTGTTCATCAGACCAGGTAACTATAAAAAGATTGACTGTTTAACACGTTATTCAGTTCAGGCAAGAAAGCTTAAATGCATTCTGAAAAACATTTATTTAATTTCTTATTACTGTTTAAAGAAAACCTGGAATCCATTCTTATTTGTGAAAAACCTTTAAAAAGGACACTTCATGTCTGTGAATAAACCGTCGAGGAATCCAGTCTTTTCCCACTGCTACCTATAATTAGTTCTTTTTACTCTTGTTGTCTGCTCAACTTAATGCTAACCCTTTTAATGTCTGTAAAAGAATGGACAAGAGCCAACAACCCCTTAAATAATTGGTTGTGAGAGACTGTAAAATAGGCTGGTGGTTTGATTTGATTTTTACTCCCTCTGGCTTTCAGGAATGGTGTGGCATTAAAGTTTGGTGAAATGATGCTGAGTGATGAAGGATTGCACAGCCATGGAAAATAGGCTGCATCCCTTAGCTCAGGGCGATCCAACTGTCAGCCTGGGAAGTGCAGCCCCTGGGCTCCTATCCAGATTCTGTCTCTCTTGCCTTTCAGTTGGAGGTGCAGTTGTGATCCCTAGGCTCCCCTTCCCTCAGCTTTTGCTTCCTTCTCTCACCCCAGGGGGCAGGGCAGGGCAGTGCAGCCCAATGCACCAGGGGAGCAGCCCCGGAGCTCTATTGGTGTGGCCTGTGCAGCATGTGCAACACCCCCACCACTTAGAAGTTGGACAGCCCTGCCTTAGTTGTTTATTTCACAGACATGCTAACAGGCAGAATTTTTGTAAAGAAAGTAAAATATTTGATTGTTAGCCAGCCTCTAGTAAAACACAAGTTCAACTTTGTCTCCCTTTCTTTTAAATGTTTTCTTTTAATATTTTCCCAGCTTTTTGAATTAGCACTACAAGTTTAATCAAATTGGTATATTAAATCCAGAGGCAGGGAGCCTGTTCAGACCCAATACCCATCAACTTATCATTTTCCCATCCTGCATATTTCAGCAAGGACTGAGGTGGAAGGGTTTTATGGGTAGTCTACGATGGTGAATGAGAAGACTTAGAGCCAGATTCTCTTCTACCTGCTTGGTCTTTAAGCTTAGACACCTGAATGCAATTTTGTACCACCCTGCTTGAGCCTGTGAAAAGTTTGTGTCTGCTTTTGTAACGCCTCACCATCTGCCCATTACGACCAAGTCGCTAAAATAGCAAGGAAGAGGAGAACCCACTAATCTTTAGCATTAAGTTTTTCAATAATTTAGAAAGGGTGGTATAGGATTGGACTTCAGCTTCCAAGTCCACTTACGTGCCTGATATGTGGAATAAAATTTGGTAGTTGAAATAACATCAACCACACAATGGATAAGCATGAATAAGAGCTTCTGCTTATCCCTGTCCCTGACTACCTACTGCCCTCTTGCTTGGCTGCTGGAGAGCCCTTCGTTGCAAGGCCACATAGCATAGTTCCATGCCACTGTTCCTTGCTCTGGGCTATATGCCTCACAATCCTTTGCCCTTCGCTGTCTCCTCCCCAGTGCCTACTGATAGTAAGGAGTAAGCTAATTTATCAATGATATTAAATATTTGTGTATACACACGTGAAAGCAGCTGCATAAGATTTACTCAGCTGTAGCTGCAGAAAAAATGATTAGAGAAAGGAAAAAGAAAATACAGGATAGAGGGATCCAGTTAATTGCCAAAAACACCTGACAATCTTTCTGTATGTGACAGGCTAGAATTTCATTAGCCTCAATGCTGTAAGACCCACTTGTGTGTGCGCCTCACTCTCCAGTCTAAACAAATGACAACAAAAGCAAATGTCAAACAATTTTTGGTTTTCAAAGTTCAAATTACACTTAATTTGGTGGTTTTCCAAATAACAGAAAATAGGTGGTAGAAAAAAGGGGCTTTACTGTAACAGAATTTAGGTTTTAGCAGCGTTAAATTCTGATAAAAAAAAATTGGGGGGAACCTAATATTCTTGTAAGCCACAGGGCAATTGATGTTTGACCAAGAATAAACATGGCAGAAAATGATACATACATACATACATAAAAGGTTACGGTCATTTGGAATACATTATTTTTCAAACCAGTCAGTTTTCTGAGGATAAAACTGTCCAGTTTCAAGTGATCAAAGACAAAAACTTTTTGCCTCATTTTTCAGAGTGCTTCTTTTCTTACATACCACACCCTCTGCTTCCAAGCCAAAAAAAAAATCATTGCCAGACCTGCTAGTTTATATTAACTATACAGTGCACTGTACACAGTGTGATTGTTTTACAGTTTGTTTATGTTCAGGTACCGTTAATCAGAGGGTGGTAACAAGTGTGACTCTCCCTATATTTCCAAGACTAACCACTTACGTGGTTCAGTTAAGGGTCTGCTTAAGATGATAAGAATTTCTGTCCACAGGAGTATCTCACCTGTTTGTTGGAACAGTCATCTGTTATCATTTCAGTTATAGGACAAAGGAGTTTTTTAAGCAAATAATTCTTTTGATATGGTTCTTTGGTATTTCCAGTACAGAGCATTCATTTTTATTCGTGCTTTAGATTAGATTTTAAGAGTTCTCTCATCACTTATATATTACTTTGTTTTATTTTCAGTGAATGTGTTCGTTTGAAAGCAACTGACATACAGCCAGACATCTTCAGCTATCTCTTGCATTTGATGTATACGGGGAAGATGGCACCTCAGCTGATTGACCCAGTTCGATTAGAACAAGGAATAAAGTTTCTGCATGCCTATCCACTAATTCAAGAGGCCAGCCTTGCCAGTCAGGGAACCTTTTCACATCCAGATCAAGTTTTTCCATTAGCATCTTCATTGTATGGCATTCAGATCACAGATCACCAGATAAAACATCCCACTAAAGTTACATCAGCAACTGACAAACTTGGGCGAGACCCAAGGCCACAGACTTCCCGGATGAGCCAGGAGCAAGCATCTGAAGGCTCACAGCTCTCACAGTTAGCTTCAACTCTGCCGCAAGTGACCAGGACAAACATGACTACATCTGACCCATTGCAGTCTTCACTGTCCCCAGAACTGGTTTCCACTGCTGGTAATAATTCTCCTCCAGGAGAGGAACCCAACATGGAAGCATCTTCCTCAGATGAACAGCCCACTTCACTCACAATAGCACATGTCAAGCCAAGTATTATGAAAAGGAATGGAAGTTTTCCAAAATACTATGCCTGCCACCTCTGTGGCCGTCGGTTCAATCTGCGCAGTAGTTTGCGTGAACATCTCCAGATCCACACAGGAGTGCCCTTCACATCAAGCCAACAAGGGGAAAGTAGCATGTCCCTGTCTCTCTGCAACAACACAGCTGACAAAGATGCTATGGAAGTGCCTGAAGCTGGAATGATTAGTGACAGTGAGTTGCAACAGATCTCAGATTCCCCCATAATTGATGGACAGCAGCAAGCAGAAACACCACCACCTTCAGACATTGCAGACATAGACAACTTGGAGCAGACAGATCAAGAAAGAGAAGTGAAGAGGCGGAAGTATGAATGTTCCATCTGTGGACGCAAATTCATTCAGAAAAGCCACTGGAGGGAGCACATGTACATACACACTGGCAAACCCTTCAAGTGCAGCACTTGTGACAAAAGTTTCTGCAGGGCCAACCAAGCTGCCAGACATGTGTGCCTGAACCAGAGCATGGATACTTACACTATGGTGGACAAGCAGACTCTGGAACTCTGTACTTTTGAGGAAGGCAGTCAAATGGATAACATGCTAGTACAGACCAACAAACCCTACAAATGCAACTTGTGTGACAAAACATTTTCAACTCCCAATGAAGTGGTTAAACATTCGTGCCAAAATCAAAACTCTGTCTTTGCTCTAGAAGAGGACAGATCAATTCTGCTAGGTAGTGGGGACACAGAAGTGACAGAGACAGAGAACTCAGTGTTAGCCTCCATCAAAAAGGAGCAGGAAGCAGTGTTGTTGGACTGAATATGAAATCTGTATCAACTTTTTTAAAGTTCCTTTATTCATTTTTACTAAACCAATTCTCTCCCCCTCCCCCTCCAAGCACCAGAAGTACACTGGTATGGTAGAAAATTGGATCTTGCCCCTCCCACCAAAAAAAAATAAAAGGCTTTATATCAGGTCACAACATAATTCATTTTAATGCACAGGAACATGCCTAAAGGTAATTCCGCTAACTTTGTCAATAGTCCTAGTAAACTCAAGTTTGATAATTTTTTTAACAAATTTTAGACTATTTAAAAGCATATTTAGATGCAACGAAGTGTGTACTGAGAAACAATATCATTTTGGTAAACAATAAATACCCAGTTATTTTCCCTGGTGACAAGCCTTTTGAAAAGAACTCACAGACAATGCAGCATGTTTTCTAGAGCAATACCTACAAACTGGGTAAGATCACAACTACCAAAAGGCTTAGAATTTTCCATAATGAACCCATGAATCTTTTTTTTTTCTTTTAGTTTTTACTTTTCCCTCAAGTATACCATTTGGTATCTGCTTCAGGTAGCTTTGTCGACATAATGTCCATTCAAGAAAATGTAGTTACTTAGTCAGCATTGACTATGGTAGCTATAACAATAATGTGATGGCAATCTTTTTATATATGCACACATATATATAAAGTGTGTTTATGCGTGTGTGAGTGATAGATGCAGGGTAACTAGGTGCACACATCCTTTCTAAACAATTGGCCATCTTTCAAGTTCAAATAAAGAGGTCCTTTAGTTATGACTGTTTGACTGATCAGTTGTTACACAAATTCTTTTTTAATTACATGTGAACTGCCCCAGACTGTGTGCATTTTGTATTATCCTGTTGAATGGAAACTCATATAACACTGAAGACATGAAGGAAACTAGAAAATAGAGAAATGATATGCCAGTGAGCACTGTGCAAATACCAGTGCTACATTCATGTGTAGTAGCCATAGATTAGAGTTGCTCCTGGTACAAAAGGAAGAGAGACTTGATCATTGTATTCATGCAAGGAGTCTCCAAGACATTTTTTTGGGTCTAACTGCATGAGTTCAATAAAACAAAACACAAAAACACTGTTTGGCCCTTTATTTAGTACAGGCACCTTCTAATAGAAAGTGAAGAGGGAAAGATGGCTATGGATCATGGTTTTAAAATGAATTTGCAGTGCTGACTGGTAACTGCTGTTATTGAAAGGGACTCCCATTACATAAGACCCCCCAAGACAAAGTACACAACAGCTGAGAGGATCAAGAAGTAGTTTTAGCTATTACTCAGGATGGCGTTGCATCTTTGTGTTTAAAAATCAAGTTGATGATTTTTATTTTTAATTTTGTATAGATGCCCGGAATTTTTGCCAATAGCCTAAAAACTAAGCAGACAGCAGTAAGGAAGCCCACTGAAGAGTTACTGGGCCAATAGAAGGCTTAAGTAGACAGAATAAGCGCTCCATCATAAATGGAGGCAGTGTGTGTTTTGGGGGGGTGCAGTGGGGGGAGGGAGGGATGGAGAGGGCAAGTCATGAACCACAGCTCTGCTCTGTGTATACATTTAAACCAAGTATCATTTTTTGTGTATAGTTAAGTTCGCAAGTTTGTAAGTTTTTTATACATCATTTCATTGAATAAAAATTGAATTAAATTGAATGTGATTTATTTTGAGTCTGATCTTAAAGGTTATTGGCTTCTTGATCTATCCAAGGCTCTTCTTGAAGCTATCCAAGAGCCAAGAGAAGCATACCATATGTCTTATTAAAACCCATTTCTATATAAATGAATAGTGGCTTTCTAAACTTGCTTAAAGTATCATATCAGATTGACAGAACTGAAATTGAGAACTAACTGCACACTATAAACCTCCTTCCAGGAGGACTCCCCCTTTGAACTGATGTATATATCTCATTATCTAAAACATGTCTTTTTCTGTATTTTCTGCTTTCAATGTTGCAAGTTTAAAACTTTGTAAGGGTCTTTACCTGACATCATGGCTGTTTCTTTTTCTGATTTAATCTCTACTTGTTTTAATGGTCTATTTGAAAGGAGAAGAGAGAAAGGAGGGAAAAAACAGATCTTGTCAAACACCAGTCAGAATAAGAGTGGTTTCAAGACAGGAATGGTTTATTAAAAACATCTTTGGCTGTTCAGACTCATTTCTCAGGAGGCAGTACCATCAAGAAGGGAAGCAACCTCACTAAAAAAGGAAATAACTTATTTTGTACATTTGTGTACCTTTTATGCAAGTTTTTTTTGAATACTCATTTCTTGTTTAGAACTGAGCAATTACATCCAAGTTACTGCAGCCTTCAAACACACTAGTGCTTACCTGGCCTAGTCTCATCCTTCGGACTAAATGAAGAACGTTTCAGTTTACAGAATCATTAAATCAGGAGATTACCAGTGGAAAAATCGTTTGCAAGTTATTACACAAACACTATGAAATTTACTTTCTGTATTAATTATACTTTTTATAGCACAGATATAGAAGGAAGTTTCAAAAAAAATTAATTGGTGTTAACATATGTAGTTATAGAAAAACATGTTTCCTCTTCAAAATTCTTTCATTTAATTTAAAGTAATAAAGCTGAGGATCTCTCAAATGAGGGGAAAAGGGTACAGCAGGAAACATTAAATGCCTTGAGCAAAATCCTGGTACAACTGAAGACAACAGGACAGAGTGGCACCAGAATTGCATCCTCACTGTATAATTTAATTATTGCTAGCAGGATGGCATGAATTAGTGACAAAACAAATTGAAATCACCCTGATGGCCAGATTTCAGAATGTAAAGCACCTATACCACCAGTTCCAGTGAATGAAAGCAGGAGAGCTGCTGAAAATTAAGATTTCTGTGCATAATATAAATAATGAGCCAATTTTTGTCATTTTTATGTTAAGAATTCCTTTGGCCATAACCTAGTTTCCCAGCAATGTCACTAGTCACGCAGGGGATGATGATTCATGGGGGTGCTGGAGAGGGGAAAGAGAGGAGATGGTTTTATTAATTTTTAGCAACAACTCAACATTATTGCTGCTCCTTCCTAGAAAAGACCACCACAAATTACTTTAGAAAAGTCTTTGCTTTTTAGTTGTACTATTTTAAGCCCATTAAAGCTGAACATCAGCAAACACTTTCTATTCAACATCTTATTTTTAAAAATAGCTTCTATAAACACTCTAGTTTATTAAAAATACCATTCAACATTGCAAAACAATTGGTGTCTCATAAGAAATGGCCTCAGGTTTGCTACCACTTTAGATGTTTTCTATCTTGCCAAATAGCATAATTCAGCAGTGCTCGACCTATGGACTGCATCCAGCACAGAGGGCCAAGCTGATCTTCCTGCAGACTGAGCCCACCCCATCTGGGATCTAGCCTGCAAACTGACTCCACCCACAGGATCCAGCCTGCAGACCTGCCTCATGTCATTCATCCAGCCCACAGGGCCAAAAGATTGAGCACTACTGGCTTTGTATAGGAGGTATCTTTCTTTCTGGAGAGTTGTACTGGTCCTTCTCTGCACAAGAAGGATAAAAACCTTAAGTGCCCTGCCACGGAGCATGTTACCAGGTTTTTCCACGTTCCTCAAATCTTCCATCCCCTAATATAATAAACCAGATTATAACAAATTAACTTTGGTAAAGAAGCAGGAATTGTCACTTAACTATTCTCTCTTTAAAGGCTAAAGATGTTTCACAGCCATGAAGTATTGGGAGAAGCTGAAGGCAAGGAATTGGACATCAGGAACATACCACAGCTCAAAAAGAGGGGAAAAAAAAGTTACTGTACTGTTTTCATAATGAAATCTCTTAGATCAAGGTTGTCAGTTAGCATAAAAAGCTCAAATGTTTGTAGAGCTATCACCCTACATTTACAACATGACTATGAACAATGAACATGGGTTATCTAAAAGATTCCTGACTGTCAACTCTGGATAATACAATACCAATTAGGCACAGATGGGGGAAGGCATAGTGAAAGGCTATACGTCTTTGCATACTGTCCTAACACACATGCATTACCTTGGTCAGCAGTGAGAGAAATCCATTGTCCATGCCAAATCTTGGTTTCTCTTAAGACACCTTTCCCTGGAACCAGACTGAAGCTACCAGACTAAAGCAAACTTGAGTACTTAGTGCAAAAAATCCCAACAAGTACACCAAGGATATTCACATCATCCCTTCTTCTCTTTGCATATCACTGCCCCCAGTTCATCCTTATCTAGACATTCCCAAGCACCTTTCCCCCATCCTCCTATGGTCTACTAAAAATAAAATGGGAACATCTCAAGAGTTATCATTTCTCCCCCTCATGATAAGTTTATATGGCAGAGGGGACATATGCTAGTGATGTGAGGGCCTGTCTTGAGATGCCCAAAGTTTTAATTAGCAGTCCCAAGAGATATGGTGCCCTGTGGGGTGTTGAGCAGGCCTACAAAGCAGCAGAGGCACCCACATAATGAAACAGCAAATACTGGGATTTTGATTTTTCAGCAAAAGGAAGGCCAAGCATTTTTAAACTACATCAGGAAGGATATATGGTATTCAGGGAAAGGCAAAGTTTAAAGAAGTTGAATGAAACCCCTTGAGAGACTGCACTACTTGGTTTCTCTCTCATTTTTGTTTATTTCAGACAAGTTGTTTCTCTTGGACATACTTCTGAATTTGCGTAGAGTTTTTCCCCTTGAAGCACATCAGAATTTTTCCACTGCTAAACAAGCAACCCATTTGCTTTCCTAGATTTTCCTTTTTTGATTATAGGCCTGAGGAGAGGCTCAAAAGAAGGTCAGGTCAGGCTGAAACAAACTGATTGTGGTCAGGGCAGGAGAAGCTGGAGAACAACTGGACTGTTGAGAAAGCAATACAGAAAATGTTAAGAGACTGACAGGAGACAAGCTTAGAACACATTGATCCTGCATCCTATCTATTTTTTGCATATCTTATTAATACTAAGGGCATATGGTTAATTTATTCTCAGTGAATCAATTCAGTTCATTTCAAATCTTTCCTTTCAGAGTTCTTGCCCTTGTAAGCAGGTTCCTTACCCTGCTTCCTTAGCAAAGAGAGGCAACCTGTTTTAAGCTGCAAAGGTGTTTTCATTCCTTCCAGCTCTGAAGCTTCCTACTCATAATAAACTAATTAACCAACCCAATAACATATACATATACTAACCAGACAAGAAACCAAAACTGTCTATCATCCTTCTCCACTCTTAGCCCTCTGCCTAGCCTCACCCTTATTACCTGGTCAGCAGTTTCAGCTAGTTCCCCACCTTCCAGGCTACTAGCTGCTGACCACCTGCAGCTGGCATTCAACCAGCTGAAGCCTGAGTACCTCCTTATACCACTGCGAGTGGGTTTATAGTTGAAAGACATGGGGAACATTTATGTAATTTCTGGCTCCTGTAGCCTTGTTGCCAGGATGCACTGAGTTTAGTTCAGTTTGCATTCCTGGGGAAAGCAGACTGAAAGTCATCCAAGACAATCACAGAAATTAAAAATGAGAGAGAGATTAGGTCATATATATCCTGTCATGCTACTGGGTTGGAAGTCATTTTCAAAGCCTTCCACAGCCGTGTGCATTTGTGACATGACTTGTGTTTACATCTTCATACCTAATATCTCTGTGCAGCAAGATCACTGGTGTCAGGGGACCCTTACATCATGTCAGTTCCCCAGACACAGCTAGTCCATCGTTCAATCTTTCAGTTAGAAAGGAGCAACACCTACTTGAACAGTGCTCCCGGCCTAGGCAGAGCATGAGTCTGTAGCATAGTTTGGATGCCCCAGCTGCAGCTTGCTTCACTCCCATCCATTTCTGCTTGGTGGGGAACAGCAGCGTTTGCAGGAGGAGTGGTTGGCAGTTTACAGTATGGAGAGGACTCAACAGTTAAACTGTTCAAAGATTCCGTTACAGGCTGCTTAATGAAGGAAGCATGCTATGGACCAGAAAACGAATGCCTTTCTCTCTCTCTGTCTATAGGATATAAACACCATCCTTTGTTCATCCACTTACTCAACGTCTGAGGTTACCAAAGCTTTATCATGGTGTATCATCACTGGAGAGCAATTTTGTTGAGGGATATTTGGATTGAGAGTTTTGTTCATATTAAAGAAAAGAAAAAAAGGCAGCCAAGAGCTCCCTCAGCTTCTAGTAATACACTAAATCCTCGGTCCTCATGAGTTGCTAATATCACACAAGTAGGTACTTGGTGGGAAGGTTTCCCCATCATGATGTGGTAATGTTGGTGGAAGACTTTCATAGATTTCATAGACATTAGGGCTGGAAGGGACCTCGGGAGATCATCGAGTCCAGCCCCCTGCCCAAAGGGCAGGAAGTCAGCTGGGGTCATAGGATCCCAGCAAGATAAGCACCCAATTTACTCTTGAAGGTGTTCAATGTAGGTGCTTGAACCACCTCCGCTGGCAGACTGTTCCAGACCTTGGGGGCTCGGACAGTAAAGAAATTCTTCCTTATGTCCAGCCTGAAACGGTCTTGCAGGAGTTTGTGACCGTTCGACCTCGTCATCCCTTGGGGCGCTCTGGTGAACAGATGTTCCCCCAGATCCTGGTGGTCACCCTTGACATTTGTTTCATTCCACTTCTGTGTTTAGACCAGTTGTACTCAGCCTCCTTAGACTCAAAGCACCCCTCATTAAATTCAAGGCACCCCTCCAAAACTGCCAGCTCACTCCTGTTTTGACTACAGAAAAATGATTGAGCAATTGTTTTGCTGCAAAGAACTCAGAAAGACTGCAATTTGTTTTTAAGACCATAGATTCCTATGTGACATCTCTGGGTTTATCTTGTGACACCTAACAAGGTTAGCATTGTGTGGCACCCCACAGCACTTTTGAAAGGATCTCACCCCAGTTTTAGCACTGGTTCAGCTTCCTAGCTTCACTTTTCACCTGCTCCTAGATTTGTGAGCGCCCACCTCGCTTTTGCCTACTGATAATCTTATGTCCTGTCCTCACTATCTCTAAAATCATGTGAGCTACCCAAGAAAGTTAGCTTTCCTCAGATGCCAAAGTATTGGAAGCTTTTCTAAAATTTTCCCTCCACTGCTGCCCACTTTCTCAGCCATTTATTAACAGAATCACAAGACTGCTGAATGACACAACTGGTGACAGTGAAATCAGATTTTGCTCCCACACAAAAAGAAGACAGAAATATCAAATAGACAAGACAGATATGGATGCTGAGAAAAGAAAGTCTCCCTGAATGAGTTCAGTCCTATGGAAACAGGGGTTAGGCCAAAGGTGCATACAGAACAGGTAGAAAACTCTGACCGTCCATACCCAACAATGGGCACCTAATTTTTTGTGGGCTCCACAAGAGCTTATAACCCTTTGTGGAGTAGAAATAGTTTATGACACGTCTTCAGCAATATCTTGGAAAATCTTTTGTAAATGAACACAATGGAAGGCTTAGGGGAATAAATGCAAGTTAAAAGTTAAAAATTGTAATTACTCACATGCTTTGGTCCACATCTGACATGGCTGCTGAAGCTTGTTTGTGGAATTCTTCCAACTAGTCAGCTCTCCCTTGGCTTGGTACAGGTTTCCTAAACCTCTTCACTTGTAAATTCACTCAAGCATTACAATTAGACGTCCAGAAGTTGCTCATTCTTCTCCAGTGTTTTTCAGTCTATTCTCCACTTTCCCTTTGAATTCTTGGATGTCCACGTAACTTTAGACTTATGGTAGCTACCTCTATTTTTATAGCTGGTTCCTCAACCTCTGAAGGCTAAGGTCCTTTTCTAGCTGAACTTAGTTTCTGTCTTGAAAGGCAAGCAAGATCCAGAAGGCCTGGCCTGCTTGAACCTTTCTTGAGTTCTGCTCTATCCCACTGGGTTGTCAGACTGTCACTCCAAACCCTCATCCAATTCTTTTACCCCTTTTGAAGTTGAGGGAGGAATCTTATTTTAACTGTTTCTTATCCTTCTGCACAACTGCCCAGCTAATCAAGTCTCATGCAGGGACAAATGAGACAAGTGAGCTCCTGTCCTGATCTTAGAATATAAGTATGTTCTTAGTGCATGAGAGTTAGGGCTATTGGGGGGGGTCAACCCCCTATGCACCAGGTTACCAAATAAAAGCCAACCTGATCAGCTATTTGCTGTAGCATCATGGTAGTCCTTTGCTGCTGCTTGCTACAGTTGTATATTCCCTCAAGCTGGTGTGCAAATCATCAGATTCGTTGTAACTAAGGAACCTAGCCCTACAAATGATCCAGATTCTACTCTCCATATATGCTGCATAAGTCTTCTCAGGCCCAGAAACCAAGGCTGTTTCAGGAGGTAAAAACATCCAAAGACCTTTTGCTCAATTAGCTAAAGGCTTCGGCTTGCAGGCACTGCTCAAGTAGAACATTGATTTAATTCACAAGAGTTTCAACTGTGGGGGCAAATCTTCATCCTATCTCCAAGCTTTCTTATTTTTTATATGGATTTCATCACTGTAATATCCGAGGCCAAGCTTTCTAAATATTTATATGGGTTTCAGCACTGTAATAATATTGGAGACCAATACTTAGATATATGGTAGAGCACAGAAAACCCAAAGGCCTTACTCAGAGAAGGCTTTGGATAGTGCACTGTAAATGAGGCATGGGCCCACACACTGAGCAATAAGGATAACCTATAAAAGGGCTGCTCATTTAGTGAATACCATCCATCCTGTGTACTGCATGAAAAAGGGCCTTATAGCAGAGAGCAGACTGAAACCGTACAACCACTAGACAGTCACATGCACAAAACAACAAATCTAATGTTTCCTAATGCAAGCTGCTGGACTTGCAAGGCAGTTTATCCTCCAAGAAAGGCCTTTGGCCCAACCCACTCTCCCCCCTCCACTCTTCAGATCCAGCCCATATTATTTCTCACTTGAATCAGGTAGTTTGCACTCCTCCAGGCCCAGCAGGAAGCCACTGAGCACAGATGGCAAAGGTTTTCTATGTCAGATCCTAAGTACAGTCAACCCTGGGCTGGAGCATGCCCAGTTCAGGCAGGCTGTAATATACTATTGCTAAATTTGGTCCTACTTCTTAAGGCAGACAAATGGTGCACCCCTGCTATGAAGGCTGCTTCTCTGCCAAGCTGCACATTCCTGTCCTAAACTGCTTGCTTGTATTTTTCTCTAAGTCAGGCATTCCCAAACTGTGGTGCACATATCCCTGGAGGTATGCAAGACTTCCCTGCGGGGTACATGGGCGATATTGTGTAATAGTGGATTTAATTTTCATTATAATAATAAATGGCATATAAGGTGTTAAAATATCAAATGTATGCTGGTAGGGGGATGGAGGCAGCTGGTAAATCTGGAAGGGCGGTACACAATTATAAAAAGTTTGGGAATCTCTGCTGTAGATGATAGGCCTCAGGGAGCCTGTAGAGCGGAGTACTTGCTCTCAGTGATGAAATGCTGAAGGAGCTGGTGCTTTGTTCATTATTTAATAAACAGCCATGAAAAACGCCAGCCGGCCCCCAGGGGATGAAGCTCTCCTAGGATCCCACCTACACCGCCTGCTGGGTATGTGGACCTGCGGCGGTTGCCCCATAAATGTTTGTGAAGACCAAGGGCTAGAAAAGCCGCTGGAGGCCCTGTATGTACTTGAAGGAGTAGGGCAATAAGAGCCAAGCCATTGCAGGAGCCCCGGCTCTCATGCACTTTTCCTCAGACATGTAGAGCTGAGTCCTGTAGAAGCAGATGGTGCACATACTGCGTTCAGCCCTCAAAGCCCTGCTCCCACCCCAGGTGGGTTCACATGGCTCTATGGCCAGAGAAGCCCCCAGAAGCAGGGTATCCTTAAAGATAGCTTTACATCTAAATCCAGCTCTTATGTTGGGGGGAGGGGGTTGTCATTCAAATCTCCCCTGCCTTGTTCAATGGCTGTTTTATACATTGGTTAATTAGTTCCCATTTTTCTGAGAATGAGGGTTGTCCAAGTGCAAGCCCATGGGCTAGGTCTAGCCCACAGTGTGGTTTTTATCTCAGCTCCAATTGAGGTCCACAGTTGTGCCTACAGGGCATGAAGCAGCACCAGAGATGCCCCCAAGCTAGCTCTGTGAAGCGGTACGGCTGTAGCGGTGCTGCGTGGTGTCCACTTTAATTAGGTCTGGGCTCCAGGCTGGAGGGTGTGAGAGGCCTGAGCACTGCCTCATAGTTTGACCTTGGAAAAGAGAGTGGAGTCCTATAGTTGCACTAATGCTGAAAGGCAGAGATTTATTATCCCTAATCCTGAGTAGCACTGCCCCTGCAGAGCCAGAAGGGAAGCATCTTTTCCCTTCAACTTCATGTTAGCACCTTCTAGTCAGCCTGTGTGGCTGAAACAGTCCTGCAGGGGTGGAGGTTGGAAGAAACCAAACAGGCAGCCTTCTGCAGTCGCTCTGCAGACCTGCCCTGTTTTTAGAGCCAGTTGTGCTACAGAGCTTTCCTTTCCTCCTTCCTTTGCCACAGATTCCCCATCTGTAGCATGAAAATGGTCCCTGCTGCCAGGGGCAGTAATGCTTACGGAGTATCTGAGAGATTTAGATGGAAAACACTGTGCAAGTGCCAACTCTTATTTAATCAATGATTTAACTGAAGTATTGCTTTATTAACCTAGATCTCATTGTATAACAATACAAAGTTTATTTCCCACCTGGTTGCCACATATGCAGCTAGAAAAATAATTGGGCCTCTGTTGTGAAGAAGTTGTATGGCCTTGATATATATGGACTCCAGAACAAAATGTTAACTGTGAAGGCATTATGGCTAGGGACAGAAATTACACATAAACCAGCATAAGTTATCCTTAACCAATTCAAATCTGTAACACAACTGAAGTTCAATGCACATAAATGTTTTCAAAATGGCCAAACCAGTTTAAGATAAATCTGGGTGGATGTAGTATCAGACCTAAGTAAGTCAGGTTAAATTGGTTTATTGAACTTCTGTCCTAGATCCTCTCCAGATTCAAGTTAACTCAGTCCCCCAGCACCCCAGGATGCTTTGTACTTCCCCTGCAACCTCCCCCTCACAGAGTGGGCAGTCTAGTTTTGGCCCAAGCTGTCTACTCCAGCTAAACAAGGAGGCATGCTCTAGCACCCCCTAGCTCAGGGGTGGGCAATTATTGCTAGTGGAGGGCTGCTTAGTGAGTTTTGGCAAGCCATCGAGGGCCACATGACAGGCAGCCAGGGGAAGATAAATATTAATTTTCTAAATTTTGTTAGGGGCCCAAGAGGCAGACAGAATGGCCTGGCAGGTCACATCTCATCTGCGGGCCACATTTTGCCCACCCCTGCCCTAGCTTCTACCCTGGTCCACTGCAGGCATGTAGATGTATTTCCAGACTCAAAAGTAAATGTCTGTTCACATGCTTATTAGTTCAATCTATGCAGCTTAGACTAACCTGCAAAGATTGAATCAATTCAACATTGGGCTTTTTGATTGTACTTAGCCTATTGGACTAACCTCTCAGCTGACATAAATTGATATACTCCACTGCAGTCGGTCACCATTGCCACACACCACCCTCAATAGCGTATCATAGTGTCCATTCCCATGTCTTATTCTTTCACTAGGAAGTAGTAACATTGGCCTCTGAGAACTGAGGAACGGACCCCATCTAGTGGAATCCAGCTTGAGGTGATTCAGACTAAGAGTGATGAGGATGCTTCCCACTTGTAAAGGAATAACAGTATTCTCGCTAATTGCTCAGAGCCAATGGTGATAAGGTCCATATAACTGCGGAACATTTTCAGTGACAGAGTTTACCATCTCAATGAGCATACCATGGGCTAAGAGGAAGTACCTTCAAGTTACTGTACCTAGCTTGGGAAAGGGAAACAAGTTTCGAAAGTCTTTCCCCTCATACCTCAACTTCTCATCTGCCATTTGATAACCCCATTTTTTATGCCTTTGGGGGCTTTTATCCCTTCTTTTTCATTTTTGTGCATCATTTCAAACAAGGGAGAAAGTGTTTGATGTCCTTGCTGTTCAAATGCATAAGCAAAATTTTGATCTAAGGCACCAGTGCAGGGAAAGCTGCAGATTGGTTGAAACAAGTGAAGGTTTAGCATTCTGTAAATTTAGGACCTGTTCCACAGATATTTCAGCACAGCAATGCAGTGTTGCAAGGCATAACTTACCGGGCCCCTGTAGTGAAATACATGGCCCTGAAATAGGAAAAACAAGCATAGGTATGCTGAGACGAGAAAAAACTAAATTAATCAATAGGAAATTCTGAGGATCAAGCCATTTCTTAGATCCTGAATCTCTCTCTCTCTCTCTCTCTCTAGGGCAAAGGCACCTTATTCAGGACTGCATGGAGGCATCTACATCCACTTGGATTTTATAGTTCTGAATCTTTGTCTGAAGGTTAACCCTCCCGTCTTTTCTTTCAAAACAGACACACTCTTTCCATTCTAGGCATGAATGCCAGGGAATGAAAAGCCACCCCTCTCCCAACACACACCTTGCAGGAGAGCTCCCTAATCCCCAAGCTGTGGTGGAGAGTGGGTAATAGCACTTGCACTCCTTCCTAGTGAATCTGCTTCACTTTACGTAAAGGAAGGGTCATGGGGCCAAAGGGCAGGAAAAAGGTGGACCATGAATCTCCAGTTCAATGGGTGGGGCTCTCCTTCCTCCTGGAACTGTTGTGTATTTTAAATCAGTCATTGATTAAGGTACAATGGCTCCCCTGTGGAGGAGGAGCTGTTCCTTTCCCCTCTGGATGAATGCTATAGTCATTAAGCTATAGACATGCTCTCTCACTCCCTTTTTGTCAGGGGGTGGGCAATGGTCATATTGATCCATTGGTAGATCTCGGAGCCTCTTGGAGTTAATCTGAGGCTAGGGTGGGGGGTCCACATGCATGGATATGTGTGCCCCAGCCCAGCAGGTCAGTCCGTGGGGGAGGGAAGGGGCAGGGGCTAGACTGAGCTCCCACAGTGAGAGACAGTGCTGAAGAGGCAGGAGCAGGGGTAAGTTGAGTGAAGCCCCGGCTGGGTGGGACTTACCTGCTGGAGATACTTGCCCCCAGATATTTTTTTCTCCCTCTGCCTCAATTTGTTCCCCCACCTTTCCTCCACACAGACTTACCTGCTGGGCAGGGGAGGAGGGGGGTGGTGGCAGTGCACGGTAGATCTTGGGTTGCTTTTAAATGCCAAAGGTGAACTCCTACTTAAAAAGGGTGGAGACCACTGGTGTAAGATATGGGGAATGTCAGCATTTGAAGGATAGCTGTACTTCCCATTGTGTAGTGTGCTGAGACAAATGTAGTAAGCTTTCTTTCTCAGAGCACACCCACTAGATTGAGCCCCTCAGGAGAAAGAGGCAAAGGAATGTGTAGTTTGTGGATCCTGCTGGGGCTTTGGTGCTGAATTACTCAGTCCTGTCAAGATTTAGGTGTGTCTGGGCATACCTAAAAACAGAGTTTTAAAAAAAGTTTGTACTTCAGGGCCAGGTACAGACTTTTTCCGATATAAGTGATTGAAAACCAGTCAATGCCCATAAGAGAACAGAAGTTTGGTGCACACAGACTAATTAAAACATGGCAACACCCGGTTTAAGATTCCCACCCCCACCACCAAAGGGTGAATGTGTGTTCTGCTCACTACCAATCTAAACTAAATTGCTGACAGAAAACTGCATAACTTAGATCGATTCTGCTTCAAGGTTTTTGAATGTCTGTATCTAGCACAGAACTTCCGGTACTTCTAGAGTTAAAAACCAGCCAGGATGGATTTGAGGATCTGTTTTGGAAATAAGATACCTTGGGACAGGTTTTTTCAGCCTGTGGTCCGTGGACCCCTGGGGGTCTGCAGACAATGGCTAAGGGGTCTGCAAAAGATGGCTATGATCAATCAAAAGTATGTGAATATCCACACTTACAAACCCGCGCCTCCATTTGGAAGTTTTAAGGGTCTGCAAATGAAAAAGGGTTGAAAACCACTGCCTTAGGATTTTACCAATTAATTTAATGAATCTGAGCTTTAATCACATTGCTGCCTTGTTTTTGCCTAACTTCAGTCACACTAGTAAGGTGCAAAATTTATTTTACAAGTTTTCCTGATCCCTAGATACAGTCACTGATCTTGAATTTAACCTAGGCAATTTTTTTTTCAGATGCAACTTCTTATACAGACCAAACATTTTTCACAGATTTGCATTTGTGCATGCACACACATAGACAATGGATTCAGTCTTTTACAGATTCAATGTTTCCTTCTATTTACATTGAAAGGAAATGAGATGATGTTAAGCAACATTAAATCAGTCAATAGGCAAACCTGAGTCTCCCGTCTGGAGATGAATCAATAATCAGAGAACACATTAGCAAGGACAGCAAAACTGAAACACATACACACATTAGAATGAACTTGTGGTTGTATTTTATTCAGTCAATGTAAATCTACCTTAAAAACACAAAATAGAAAATCAAAATCTTTTTAACCCAATACATTAGATTAGAAGAAGCTGCAAGCCTGGCGCTCAAGCACAACCAAAGGTCGCAGCATCAACTGAGTTTTTCAGAGGCCAAAGCAATACACTGGAACAAAGTAGTATCTGTGTGAAAATATACTCCTTGCACTATTAGGAAAACCTTCAAGTGCAATGTTTTATAGCTGTCGGTTACAAGAAGAAACATGGGTTATACAGTTTACATTTGTTGCACTGCTTACGTAGGCCCCAGATTAATATAAAAAACAAGCAAGATTTAAGCCCTTGCTTCTCAACCCCTACCAACAGACAATTTACATGTTGATAAAGCTAGCTTCATTTAAATGAGCCTTAGACAAGAATTAACTTTACATACTATTAACAGCTTTGGAACTACAAACATTAGAGTCAGGATTACATAGGTCATGCTAGTATTTCCTTTTACCTGTTGCAGTTATTGCAATATGGCTTGCCATACATAGGTATGCAGTTTATACAAACTGAAACCAATTTCACATTTGCATGGTGTTATAACGAGCACAATTAATGCAAGCAACCTAGCCTCTGAGAACCAACAGCTGTTATCAGACTTATCCAAAGACAAGGGAAAAAGCTGCCACTAATCATGGACAAAGATGGTCAGGATCATTTGAAGTCAATTTTAAATGCATATACGTTTTGCTGTGAGGTAAGAAAAGTCTTTATATTTGGCCACTCTTGTGAGAACTCTGATTATCATGCCTCTGCTAATATAGATCATGGACTAGTCATGCCACTGACTGCCAGTTTTTTTGTAGAGAATAGCTGACCTTTTTCATAAGTAAAAACACTTGTCTTTTCAAGAGTCTTTCCAGAATCCAGTCTATTAATGTACCTGCCTCTCTCTAAAATCTGCATATTATGTATATATGTGTATGTGTCCCTGGTGTGGTACTAGGTCAAAGTCCTTATAATGGAGAGTAGATACGCATTTGTTTAAAGTCCAATATCAGATATTCTCGAAGAAACTTTTAGCCCCTAATCTCACATGCATGATTGAACTCTGTTAACTATGATGGAATTCATCAAAAGAATTGAAAGATTCTGAGTATTTAGTTGCTCTTTAGAGTTAGAATAAAGGTATATAAAATTAGATCTTTTTTACTGCAGCAATCACGTCTGTGGTACAAGTTACAAAATAAAGACCGGCTCCTATCTCAGAACAAACAGCCTTTCATGTTTAGGTTTCAAGTGATATTAAACCATGGTTAAAACCTTCAGTAGGAAGGAAAAGGCATAATTTTTTTTTCAGAGAAAAGCATGCAGATAAAATTAATTAATTCTACTAGCTCATGGGTTCAATAATTTAAGCTCTGTTCCATGGAGAAGAGCAGGGAGCCATGAAGTGAGATATGGAAAAATGACAAAAATTATAATTTTTGCTTTTTAAAAGTACAAAGTCTACCTCCCTCAAAATGTTCAGAGAACAACTACGACCACTTAGATGGAGACTACTGCAGAAACTGATTAATAGTCTGTTTGTTACTAATTCCTGATGACCAATACTGTCCTGCTCCAATACTTTGTAGCAATTGTTTGAGCACTTTCCATAGTAATCTGCATAAACCAAGAATCCATTTTTAGGTTCTTCCCTTGGCAATAGAATGGTTGCATAAAAAACTTTCCAGCTCAAGGCATCTTATATTAGCAAAGGTTGTACAAGATGTGGTTTTATACAAATTTTAGGAGACACCCACCATGTCCACTTGCCAGCGGTGAATTAGTTCATTGGCTAATAGGTTTTTTCTGAGTAGTAAGATAAAAGTTACAGAAAACCACCACCAGATGGTGCAATTGCACCAGTGCAATGAGTCAAATTTTGCTTGCTCACAGTGCAGCCCCTGGGAGAGGCAAGCACCTGGCATAACAAGAACATTTGGTACACTGAAACAGCTCATTTTAAAATAAATTACTATACAGATAGGACAGTGAAGCTACTGGTTAACATCTTGCTCAACCTGAATGACGTGAAGTTTACAAAGTGCAAAGTATAACATTTTAGAAATCAGAACAAAAAGTGTATGGACTTGCCTACTATGCATATTCAGTGCCTAGAAGGTCAAGTACAGAATGCTTTCAACAGTTAATTATTGTTCAGTTATTTAATATTTCAAGCCAGGCCTGTTTGGTGACTGTGCTGATCTATACTTGTAACTTTATACAGTAAAAGCTCTGTTATCCGGCATCCCCCGGGAACGGGGGATGCCAGATAACAAAACATGCCAGTTAATTGAGCAGCCCTCCCACAGCATCGCCAATTCTCCCATGGGCCCTGTGCAGCCTGCTATGCCCCCTGGATGTGGGGGCTCAGCAGCTCAAGCTGCTTTGCCCTGGGCTATGCGGGCTCAGAGAAATCAGTAGAGCACTTCCAGTTTCACTTTTCCTTACAAGCTGGCATGCCAGTTAACAGAGCATGCCGGCTTGTAAGGTGCCGGTTACCGGAGAGTTTACTGTACCTGGCAATGAGGAATACTGTGTTGGATGTCTATTAAGTCTTGAAACAAACAGAAGTATAAGCAAAGACTTCATTTAAATCACTCCCCAAAATCACCATTTACTAAATGCACATGAGCATTAGGAAACACACTGCTCTGAAAATAAGTAGGCAAAAATATAAAGTGGGCATAATCCAGTATCTACCAAACCTTTTTTGTTACAGAACAAGTCTCATTTCACAGCATTTATGTGGTCCAGGACACAGGGTAGCATTAGAATGCAAAAAAATATAGGTAAATTGATCCTTTTCTTTACAACTTTAAAACATTTCAATATTTTGTCTCAGATTTAAGCAGAGCAAATGAGGGCCATTTCAGGGTTGATTAACAGTTTGAAATGTTATGATAAGCATAGAATTGTTATGGACTAGGTGTTCTTAGAACTATTACATTGCAAAAAAGCAAACTTTAAATGTTTTCAATATAATTATAGTGCACTCACTCCCGGTACTTAGAGGAGATCATTCAAAATTAATTTCTGCTTAATAACTTACATCAGTAGGTTTCCAAATAGGAATTTGTACCTTTTGACCACAAATGTTCTTTAATGGAATCAAGAACAACTACCAATGTATTGCCTTAAATATCCATTCTCACATCCTTTAAATGTATGTCACCATTACCACTGAAAGACTGCTCACGCAGATATACCTAACCTAGCTATAAAATTAGCAAGCTCAGGAACGTATAGCAGGATAAACATGGCAGCCTAAGAATTCACCCAGGGTATGGAGTGCATTTTGTGATCTTTGAGCCACTTGCTGCCATGGCAAGCCTGTTAACAATGCCTGCATTTGTTAGTATAAAGCCAACTCAGGTATGTCTGCATTAGCTCCAGTCACACCTTCTGACTACCGTGTGAGCGTATATTAAGTGGAAACTCACAAAGATGATTTGTGGCCTGCCATAGTTCACTCACAGTGCTTCACCTTGGTCACATGCACTTAGCGTCTCATACGTTGTGTAATGCAAGTGTACATCATATTGTATTTAACGCTAAGGTAGAGAAAAATATGTTGAAGTCAAATTAAGTTTTAAGATATACATATAAATATGCAAAGAATTACACTTCAGTTTTGGAAACTTGTTAGAAGAGGAAAATCTGGAACAGAAACTAGGCATTACCAGCTTCCTTTTCAGGTTAGGTTATGGAAGTCAGTCAGACAGAAATTGTCACAATGTTTGTATTTTTTTCCCGAACACAAAGAAAAGTCTTGAAAAGGGTTAAGTGTAACATCCGAGAGTAAAAGGTGGTGGCTCAAGCTCCTGATCCTGTCTCAGGATTGTCAGCTGCTCTCTCGAATGACATCAGAGATTGACGGTCTATTCTCCCAGTTCAAAAACATTGGTCTACAAGTTCAGAAAGCAGGTTTTACTTTTGGCTAATGTCATCTTCACAGTTTAGTCTCTCCAAATGCAATGCAAATATGTAAAACTACAGCTGAAATAAAAGAACAAAAATGTTAATAAAGCCTTATTAGCTTCAACTTACTTTCTTGAACTTTTCTTAAACAATGGAAATTTTGGGGCAGGTTTTCTGGAGAAGTGTTAAGGAGGCGCCTCATCAATTCAGTTAACAAGCAAGATACATAACCAGGGGCCTGTACCTGTTATATCCCTCAACTCAGAACACACTTATATTAATTCAGAAAATTTGCTTGAAATCTCAAAATGTTGAGAAAATCTGACAGCTGTTGCAGGTTGTATCACACAGCAACATTCACATCCAGAGACAACCCTAGCAGAGTGTGGGGCTCAGGGGAAATCAGCCTGTGTGGGGCCTGCAGTGGTGGCCAGTGGTGGTGGCGGGGGGGCAGGGGGTGGCAAGAGGCCAGACGCAAAGCTGGCGGTGACATGGAATCACTAGCACTAGGTGGGCCCTGCAGGAGGGGCCACGGCTGCTCCGCCTAGCTCTACAGGGACCCAGGGCAGTCACATCGATTCACACTTCCCTAGGGATGGCCCTGTTCACATCCCATTAGGTTTCTCAATAAACTTTGTTTTAAAATCTTGCAGGTATATATCTATGTTTTACGCATACATTATTTTTCAAGAACACAAGTTAAAAAAAATAAAACAATATAAGTTTAGCAATTTTCAAATATGAAATGATGTGCTGCACATCCAAGATTCACAGGAAACAAGCATCCACATGCCATAGAACATTAAAACACGCTCTGTGTGGCATACATAAGCCCAATAGTAGGGAAAGTTTTTCTTCCTCTGTTCTCAATCTAGCTTTTGGCAACAAAAACCCAAAACCAAAACAAAGTTAGAAGAATTTTCCAAGTGTGGTCACCACCACTCTTTTCATCTTATTTTCATTTTTAAAATAGCTTGATAAACTTCAGTGTTACTAAACATCCAATGCTGATAAACATTCTCTTTTCTTCACTGATAATCTAACCTTGTGGTGGTTTTATGCTCTGAAGTCTGTGACAGCATGGAAAGAAATTTTACTAGAATGGCTAGAAATTTTTAATCAATAAAACAAGTTTGAATCTCCAGAAGTCATTTGACAGCCTATTTTAAGCTATCCTATGGAGAGGAATCATTACTATTTGAAATCTAAATAATCTCAAATGTAAAGTATCAACTTTGTTTTGTATCTACGATCTGGACTTGGAATTTTTTAAGCTCTCCCTTTTCTTCCATTCCTATGAAGATGGCAAAAAATAAAAGAAAAAGGCAACAAAACAACCAACCACTGAACAAGTGACTTAAATGTTTGGTGGAAAAAATCTCCATTTCAACAGATCTAACTAACACATTTCTTTGTTTGTAGGCTTGTTAGAATGGACAAAAGAAAAAAAATATACAGCTAACAAGTCTAGGATTCCCAAGACTGCATTTCAGTTTCCCTAGCTTGTTGTCTCAATCGTCCAAAAGACTAGACAGATACTCAGGAATATAGCTGGATTATTTAAGAACATTGTCAAAGCATTATTTATAATGTAAATGTCAATTACTTTTTTCCCTCCCACATTTTATAACAGCCTTAACAAAATCCCATATCTGGAGTGCTTTCTTACACATGATATATTTTCCCCTCATAAATTTGCACTGATGTATTCAATTCAGTTTGCTTACAAAAGCCGAACAGCTAGCACTGACTGTAGCTTTATGCAGAAAGTGTCTGCATAGCTTTTAGATTTATTCCTGCACTGAGGTACAGATATGGATGTGCCCTGCGCACAGATCTGGGGGGCACGGGTCCCATGTGCCCCCTCTGGGACTCTGTGCAGCAGCAAGGAGCCGTCCCCAACCCTCCTGCCTAAGCCCACATTGGGCAGCCTGACCCCATCCTCCCCACGGGCTCTGCCCTCCAGCTGTGCTGCCCATGGTGGAAGTGGGGGGAAAAGGAAGCCAGGCTTTACGCTCTGCTATGCTGTAGCAGCGCCACCTCCCGCAGGTGGCAGCCAGGGTTCAGGGGCTGCTGTGGGGGGTGGGGGGGTTGTGGACCTGGGTCCCCAACCTAGTTAGCCCTAGCAGCTGGGGGCCCCCTCCAGCAGGGCTAGGGGTGGGCAGGATACTGTGGGGGGGGGGGCAAGAGGCACCAGCAGGGCTGGGGGGAGTGTGGGGGAAGTGAGGGGTACCAGCAGGGCCAGGGAGCTGTGAGTGGGGACTGGAGGCACCAGCAGGGCTGGGGGGCTGTGGCTTGGGAGTCAGGGGCCTGGATCTGTGCTCTGTGCGCTAAGGGAACAAGGAGAGCTCTGATTTTCCATGATAAAAAACCCAAAATTAAATGGCAAAATGTATAGGTATTTATAATTTATTTTATTGTAGTGGCTGAGGCACCAGTAGGCTTCCAAAATACTTTAAAAGTATAAATATATCAATAAAACATTGTGTTCAACTGATACCTCATTCATATATATATATATATATATATATATATATATAGTGGGTTTTCATTTTAATTATGGATTTGGGGGGCTTAAAATCAGAGAATTTACAATTTTTTATCAGAGAAAACCAGGATTCCTGCTGATCAGGAATTCATCATTCTGACGTCCAAGCCTGAACAAAATGATACTCAACATCCAACAGTTGCAGCAGCTGAATTTTCTGTGTGGTCTCCTATCCAGGAATTAAACAGATGAAACTCAAGCTGCCTAGCTTGCAAGATGATGAAGTGATTTGATGACATACTATTTGTTATTCCTGATTTGTTGCTAAAATGGCTCCTATTTGACTGAGGGTTAAAGGAAGATAAAACAAGAGGTGGGACTATCCTGGAGAAGGAGTAGAAGAGTGTTGCTCCCCCAGCACAGGGAGAAGATAGACAGCATCTCACTGTTTTTAGCAAAGAATAGTGCTGCATGCACGTAACAAGTAGTCTTATTTTCAAAGATGCTGAGTGTCCACAGCTCTCTCTGTGGCCTTGATGCAGGACAGAAGGGGAAAAATAATACAGTAGGCAAATGGTATATAATTACCCACAAAGTAGACTAGTGCACCTGTGTCAGTCAACTTCTTTACATCTCATTCAAACAATATGCTTCTACCAAATAAAAACAGTACAGTGATTTTCTAAAAGGCTGAACTCCCCTAACTTCCCTTGTGCCAATGGAGGCTGTAAGTACTGGACAACTCTGGGGGGGAGAAGAGGGAGGAACCATCCAGGTTACTTATTCTGGATGCATAGACATGGATTTAAATAATCTGAAGTAGGCAAGAAGAAGTTTGAAAAAGTTGTTCCTGATCTGTTTAATGAGATTTTTGATGCTAGCAAAAGACACAACAGCATCACATCAATAACACGCTGCAGTGACAGAAGTAAATTATTCTGAAAATGCTACTTACATTAGGCCTCAGTCAGTCAAAGCCAATGAGGTCTCACTTTGATTCATTTCAGGGTAATGAGATGTGGGGTCTTGACTATTTACATCTTCCTCCATGTGCGTCATCACATCTTCCACTGACTGGCTATGATGTTCTTCCTTTCTTTCTACGTGCATTTGCTGGCTTATACACTGGATTTCCACTGTCTGTTTAACTTCTATTTTCTTCAGCTCTGATTGGTCTGTATCAGCGGACTTTTTGGTGAAGTCTTCTGAAACACTAATATCTACTCTTGGCTTTTGATAGCCTGAACTTTCACTTAAAACCTCTTCAGGGATGGCTGCAATTTCTACTGAATCCTGACTGCCTCTCTCTTTAGATGTATCAGCAGTGACTGGCACATCTTTTGTTCGCTCTAGAGTAGCTTTTTCCTTTGTAGATGGTTGCTGGATCTCCTGTTCTTTACTCGCTCCTGTCTCTTCACCTTTTGCGAGTTGCTGATCAGCCAGAACACATTTCTGTATTTCAGATATATTTATACCTTCTTGACTTCTGTCTGTTGACTCTGTCTGCTGCTGTGATTCAGATATGATGCTTACAGCCATTGGCTTTTCTGTCCTCTCAAGTCTGTCAACAGCAGACTGGATGACCTTTAATACAATTTTTGTACTTTGGGATTCTATAGACTGACCATTAACTTTTTCACCTTCCACATGGGTTACAGAAGGGCTTTTATCTTGTACTATTTCAGAAGGCAGTTTTTCAGGTACTGATGCTACAGCCTGTACAATTTCATCTGTGGATTCCATTAGCATTACCGTTTCAGAAATTACCTGCTCTTCAACTGAGGCAGCTGTTACCGGCATAGATGCTTTTTGTGCTTCAGAGCTTTCAACTTCAGGAATGGCTGAGCCCATATCTTCCTGGGGCTCCACTACTTCTTGCTGCACTGAATAAACTGTATCACCATGTGCAATTTCCAATTTTCCAGAATCATGGAAATCTTTTTCCATTTTCAATATTTGCTCAGATTCAATTTTCTTAGTCTCACAGTCCTTTGAACTCATTGTTGTATGTAAAAGCATTTGTTTTGCTTCCACATGCTCTTCTTCTCTCTTTCCATGCACCGGCACTTCTTTAGGAGATATGTCTCCCTGAACAGGGGCCTCAGTTACAACTGCTTCACTGCATTTTGATCCTAAAGTACTGTCTCTTTCTCTATCCACAGTGACTTCAGGTACCTCACTCTGCACAGAATCCCCAGCTGTGATTCCTTCTGTGCATTTTGATTCTAAGGTAGACACATCGTCTTCCACCTTGCTCTGCAAGACAGCCTCAGTTTCTATTTTTTCTGGGCATTTTGTTTCTAAAGGAGGCACAGTGTTATCCACCTCCATCTGCATAGTGGCCTCAGTTGCAATTGTTTCTGAATATTTTGTTTCTGAGGAAGGAACAGAATCTTCCACCTCACTCTGCGTTGCAGTCTCAGCTCTTTCAGTCTGCATGGGGATGTCCATTACAACTGTTTTGGTATGTTCTGTTTCCACAGTAAGGTAAGCATCCTCCACCTCACTCTGCACAGGGACTTCAGGGACTTCCCTCTGTGGAGAGACGTCTGTCACAACTGCTTCTGTGCGGTCTGATTCTACAGTAAGCACAGTCTCTGCCACCTCTTTCTTCAAAGGATCCTCAGTCACTTCACTCTGCACAGAAGCTTCAGGAGAAGTTTCCGCCATGCATGTTGATTCCACAGTAGACCTGGCTTCTTCCAATTCACCCTGCGCAGGGACCTCAGTTACTTCACTCTGCATATGGAGCTGTGTTGTAATTACTCCTGTGCTTTTTGATTCTGCAGTACACAAAGAATCTTCCTCCTCTTTCTCCATAGGAGCCTCAGTCACTTCACCCTGCACAACGGCCTCCACTACAGTTTCCTCTCTTCCTTTTGATTCCCAGGTGGGTGTCGCATCTTCTCTCCCACCCTGAACAGCAGCTGCAGTTATATCACTTAGCATAGGGACTGCTGATACAGGTACTTGGCTGCACTCTGGTTCCAAGCTAGTCTTGATGTCTACTACTTGTTTAAGTTCCTCAGACAACTTAACCTTTGCTTCATCCACTTTCAGATCACCTTCATCTGCAGTTTCACCTGTAGGCAGCTCTGTTAAATTCAGTTTTTCTTCTTCCTTTGCAATATGTTGTTTTACTGCAGTAACATACTCAGCTTCCACCTCAAGCTCTGCCCTGGGAGTTATTGTGACACTACTGTAAAATTCTCTTTCTCTGGAGTCTGATGTCTCTGCAGTACTCACCTCTTCAGACATTTCTTCATGTCTTTCTACAGTTGCATGTTCAGGTGCTTGCCTTTGACTTTCATCAGTCAGTATATCAAGACTTGTGGTTTCTCCTGTATGTTCCTTCATCACAGTGCATGTTTCACTTATCTCAGTCACTTCCTCCAGAGCATTTTCTTCCATTTCATTTTTTTCTTGAACAGTTTCTGCTCTTTCCAGTTGGATGTCACCTCCTCCAAATTCCTGTTCCTTTAATGACTGTTCAGCAAGCACAGTTATTTGGGATGTGACTGTTATCTCCTCCTCTTCATCTTTTATTTCTAATCCAATTTCCTGTGCAGTCTGAGTGACTACTTCTATCACAGTTTCTTCACCAATCACCTGTGCTTCATCTGACAGCTTAACTCGTTCTGCAACTTCCTCAAGAATTTCTCGTGTGTGTTTGTTTAATTCTTCCAAATTTTGCTCGGTGCCATCTACCTCCTGCACAGGTGTAACTTCTTCGGTAGTATCTGGAGTTTCAGGTAACTGTGAGACTGCTGACACCATCTCGGTTGTCTCCTCAGCAAGAGACACTTCTGTTGCTTCTTCAGCACAGGAAACTTCTGTGGCTTCTTCCCGAGCTGTAACAGCTTCTGAAGTCAACTCCAACTCACTCATTAGAGTATCATCACTTGTGTCCTTTCTCATCTCAGGCAAAGTTTTAGTAACCACTACTGTTTCCTCTACAACGACTTCTGCTTCGGATATCTGCTTAGTTGGTTTTTCTTCTTCTTTCACCTGTTCAATAGTTTCTGTCACCGCAGCAGATATCCAGGATGGTGATCTTTCTTCAATACTGGTAACTGCTCTTTCCCCCTCCACAACTGTCACAGTAACTGCATGAACAAGCCCTTCATTGGATTGGTCAGTTTCTAAGGCATCTTGTAATTTTTCAGCTCTTTCCTCCTCTAAAGTTCCCTCCTGTGCTGCTTCAGCTTGGACTGCCATTTGGGTTTCAATTTTTTCTCGTTCAGCTGCTTCGTATTCCGACAAAGGGACAACGGCTGGCACATCAGAGTCTTCCTCCACAGTTTCTGCCAATATTTCTCCAGCCTCATCAACACGAGCTTGCTCTAGTTTTCCCTCTGACTTTTTCTTTCTTCGGCCAGGCATTAATTTTCTAAATGAGACCCAAGACTCCTCTTTTCCAGGCTCCCCATCAGAAGTAGAATGTTCTATGCTAGCAGCAGTGACAGGTTCCTCAGTTTTATCCTCCATTTTAGTTTTGGACTTTCTTCTCGGAGTGACTAATCTTTTAAATGACTCCCAGGTCGAGACACCTTCACCTTCTGACGGACTTCCAGTTTGTTCTGGTGAGGAACTTCCTTGCCCATGATCGCTTTCCTGTGAACTGGTAAGCATGGTGTCTGCTGGTGTGTCTTTGTTTTCTCCACCTTCTTCTATCTTTTGGCCTTCTTGAGCAGGCTTCTGTCCTCCTTCCTCATCAGAAGATGATGATTTTCTAGCTCTTTTTTTAGATGATCCTACACAAATGAAGGCCTCCCATGACACTGAAGTGTCAACTTTTCGCTTTGGTTCTTCTGTGTTTTTTTCTAACTTTGGGTCCTCACTATTTTCTTTAGCTTCTTCGTGATTTTCAGAAGCTGCGCTTTCGATTGAAGAAAGGGTGGCAGTCTTTCCTTTATCTATTTCTTCTTCTTTGTCGCTTTCCGAAGGTCTCCTAACACGTTTCTTAGGAGTGACCATCTTTTTAAATGATGCCCAAGGAGTAACGTTTTCTCTCTTCCGCTCCGAGTCTGAAGGTATTCCTTCTTCAGTTTCGCTTGCCCGGACTGCATTGATGGCTTTTTCAACTGAAGGAATCTCAGTTGACTCTTCAGGGGAAGAAGCAGAGCTCTCTGCTTTTTGCTCTTCCGGACTCTCTGGGGAATCCGACAGATGTTGAATTTGATCTGCTGGTTCTCCCAACTTAGTTTCGTCTCTTTTTCCTTTATGCTTCTTTCCAGAAAGCTTCTTTAAGCCAGTACCTGTAAAAAGTTTCTTTAATGGGCTGCCTTGGACTTTGGCTCTCTCTTGTGATGACAACATTTCAACCTCATTTGTGATACCTTCTGGTGGCTTACATACAGCTACATCTTCAGAGACTAGTTCTGTTTGTTTGATGAGGTCATTCTCTGTTTTGCAGACTGTTTCTTTGTCCTTTAGAACTTCATCAGTTGGTTGGACTTTCTTTAGGTCAGCATCTCCTTCAAATGACTGCTCAGGAACTGAGGAGGGCCTCTGTTCAGCTGCATACAAATCAAGGGCTAGTTCTGCCTCATGTGCCTTAATCTCTTTCTCTTCTACAGTACTAACATGAGCTTCTACCTTTGTCTCTACCTTCTCATCAAAAACTTCCATTGCCAATGGAGCTACTGGCTCAGACTTTTCTTGCATTTTTCCTTCAGATTTTTCAGCAAAGACTTCAGCTGACAATGGAGCCTCTAGTTCAGATTTTTCCTCAGCATATATTTCAGTTTTCTCCTCTAGGGTTATTTTATATTCTTTCACTTGTTCTATTTTTTCTTCAAAAGATCCCTCAGGTTCCTTGTTGGCATCTACAGTGGTCTCCTGTAGAACTGGCTGTTCAGAAAGAACAGTAACTTCTTTCAGTGTTGTTTCTTCTGGGGTCTCTGCAACATCTCTTTCTTGCTCTTGCATATCTTTCTCACTTCTCTTCTCCTTTTCACTCACTTCTGTGGGGATCTCTGCTACTGTCTGCTCTTGCTCTTCCTTCTCAGTTTTTTCTTTCTCACTTGCTTGTAGTGGGACATCTGTGACATCTTTTTCTTGGTCCCTCTTTTCTTTCTCAGTTTTCTCTCTCTCACTTGTTTCTGTGGGGATCTCTACCACCTCCTTTTCTTCCTCATTTTTCTCTTTCTCACTTGGTTCTACTGAAATGTCTGCCCTGTCCTTTTCCTGCTCTTGTTTTTCTCTCTCAGGAGACAGCTGTTCATCATCTTTAGGCTTCCTGAAACTTGTCTTTTTCCTAAACCCTGCCCAACCTTGCGTAAAGAATTTCCTTAGTGGTGATGAAGTTTCATTAACTAATGCAGTTGGAGACTCTGGTGACTTGCTAGGATCTTTTTTAACTTCTGCCACTTTGCTCCCTTCTGCTTCCTCGCTTGGACTTTCTGCCAGCTTTTCAGGAGGAGACTCGTCTTTCCTCTCCTCACTCTCAGTTGTTTCTTCAATCTTTTCTACAGGATCAGTGACTTCACTTTGTGTTGCTTCTTCCACCTTTTCTAGCTTGACTTCACTATGATCTCCAGCTCCATCTGCAGACACTTGGTCTTCTTTTTTTACAGTCAGTAACTGAACAGGTTCAGATTTTTCGGTCTTATCTTTTTTAACAGTAAATTTGAATCCAACAAATTTAAAAACCTTTTTAAATCCAACATCATTAGACTGTGGTTCACTGGGTTGTTCCATCTCTTCTACTTTTTCCTCTGGTAATGGTAACTGTTCCATAGCATCTTGAGCATCCGTCTGCTCTTCTTTCACACCATCTTTGTCGTCTTTATCAGTTGCTTCTGATTGTGTAGCCTCCATATTTTCAGCTATCTCTTCTTTTAGAATCACATTTGTAGGTTCTCTTTGTCCAACTAAAAAATCAAAAACGAAAAAAGATAAAATCAAATTAGATTAACTGCATCCTTAATTAACTGCTAGATTTTATATTAAAAAGCTGAAGACAATATATGTTTCAATTCTTAACACACAATGATCTGCATTTTAAAGAAGTCTTATAAAATACAAATACCATTTGAGAGGCAACTTTTAGGTCTGCTTTAATTAAACCTTTATCATCTTTATTATGAGCCAAGCTTTCTCCTCACTGAAAGAAAGGGGAAAAATCACCTACAAGACACAAAGCTGCCTGCAGCAACAGTGGAACTCAATGATTCAGAATATTTGGGCTTGCTCTTGCTCTTTCTGTGCAAATGAAAGTTTAGACTGTACAACAAATGCAATACTTCGATTTTGTGTAAGCATCCATTTTTCACTTCAGGTAGTAATATCCTACCTGCAGGATAGACAGGACAGTTTTATTATTTTGAAGCAGTCTCCTTTCCAGCTGGGAGAAAAGCATAGCATCAAGAATGAAAGAAAGATTCAGACGTGGAAAATTCTGATGTCCCAGAATAACGTATGGGAGGATTCTTTCATGACTATATCTGGATATAGCTACAAGATATGATAGGGTCCTGACAGATCCAAACATAGATCTGAAATATCCTAACTACTAGTTCTGTCTTCAGTCACAAGCTGTGCTTCTCTGCACCTTTCAACAGGAATATTTTAAAAATAATGTATACTTATTTATTTGTGTATATATAATTTAAAATCTCAGGATGAATCTGAAAGACAGAGAGAAAGAGTGTGTAAAACTAGCAGTTTTTCAAGTTTACCCTGCGATCTTAAAATCAAACTGGATTCTTTCTTCTCTATACATTATCACCACTTCAGAAAATTCCTGATGACCCCACCTGCCCACATCTACATCAGTGCAACTCTATGTAAAATACTGAGCTTGCAGAGAATAAATTACCTTGCAAAGAAACAAAGAGCCCAATTTTAGTCTTAGATCTTAGTAGTTTTATCTCTACTTCTCTGCTCCCTGGGTGCTACTCTTGTGGTTTCTGCCTCAGTCAAGAGAAAACAGGCAGTGAAGACTGCACCTCTGAGAAAGTCTACCATATTTTTAATCAAATATCCTGAGGTGGTAAAGGAAGGATGAGAGAATAAGTTCAGCATAAGAGTTCTGTGCTTTACGTGCAATGCAATGTATGCAGTCAGCTGCAGTAAGTATACCACTGCATGAGGAAGTCAAGGCCCTATCCATTCCCCTTCCTTTCCACTTGTGTGCAGAGGGTTGGGGGGAAAAAAGAAAAGTAGAAAAGCAGTCTAAAGGAAGCTGGTTGCCTCCATCCCTTCCTGAGGGGGTGCAGGTAGCTGGCCTAACAACAAGGGTGCCATCTTACTTCTCTGAACTGCCACAAACATGTCACATGCTTGCCTTAAATAAAAGTACTCATTGAAAATTATTTTAAATGCTTTTCCTTCCAAGAGAGATCTTTGGAACCTTGAAACATATAAGATTTTTATAACATACATTTAGGATAACTTCTACTTACAGTGCACTCTTCTGCACCATATATTGATTGATATGATAACTGCTTCTGCATGTGTTAGTCTCTGCGCTCTCTGCTTTCCTACAGATTGTCAAAAGGGTCAAACCTCATTGAGGCTTTCCTCCTAAGTACATTAGGCCACTAGGTGGAGGCAATCTAGTGAATTCCTTGTACAAAGTACAATCAAAATCCAATAGACACTATATTCTTTGTGGGTGGCTTCCCAGGGTCCTTAATTTATGCAGTATATTACAAAAGGAAATAAGCAAGTTTGTCACAGCATGCCATTTTCTGAGTCCTCTTTCTTAGATTGTGGCAGAAATACTAGCAGTATAAAACCTATTATAATTGTAAATGCTGTCTTTGCATTCAAATTCTAATTCTTGCCAGTGGCCAAATGCACTAAGAAGGAAAACAAAAATGAGACTGCATGACTCCTTTTATATTAAAAAGAAAAAAAAAACCCTGATAACAGGAAAGGCCCAGAGACTACGATACATACAGAGAAGACTAAACACATACAAGAAAATGCACTGTTTTGAGTTTTCACTCACAATTACCAGTTTTGAAAGACCTGTAGTAAAAATATCCATTCCCTTCTAGTCAGCATCATATTGGGAAATATTATGATGCCCCTGCTGTTGCTGCTAAAACCTGACCGTACTGGATTAAGACTATTTTAATTTAAGAAAACACACTTGCATGAAAATTGTAAGCAGTAGACATAAACCTTGTCTGCAATCAGAATCATACAGACAAACCCCTGCTCCTGTGAAGAGCCAGTAAGCTTTAGCAGGGTCCCCATGGGCCCATGGGTCTATCTGCTTGGATCTAACAGCAGAATCAGGATTATGTTTGTACAGCCTATTCATATATCAGCTGAACCCTTCAACAGAAGCTGAAGCAGTTTCACTTAGAGGAAGAGCTTGGTGTTCATTCAAAAGGGATTAATGATTTTTGTACATATTTATTTAAAGGATTTCTTTATTTGTAGCAGCAGGCTGGGTTTTTTTAATACTTGACACAGTAATTCTTGGATAGTTCTCACACGATAGTAAGTGAAAACACAGTAAGAGGAGTAACTATGCCTGTTTTGGCACAGAGGTATACGGCACGTCAGTCATTAGAACAGTTAAGATTTAAAAACAAAAATGAAAATACCCTCAACAAACAACAGCAGCAAATACCAAGGAGGATGTCTGGAGGGATTCCTGACCTCTCAATGCCCTCAGGAACAGCTAGTCATATTGCAATAAAAAAACAAGCAGCCCTGAAATCTCACCATGAGATCTTAAACTCAAACTAGCCTTTTTCCCTTTCCACACACTATCACTAGTATGGAAGTGTTCTGAAAGTCAGATTCTGCCCTCAATCACACCAGCAGAAGTGTTTTAAAACTCTTGAGGCTGCAGAACTGTAAGACATATATAGAGTGGCTTGGAGCATCTCAACATCTGTGCAGAATAATCTGCACAATAACAAAGCAGGAGGATTATTCAATGAGCAGCTAGTTTGTCATATGAATTAGGGTAGTAACAGGGAAATTGAGAAGAATTACAAGTCAATTTTAATAATAAATCCTCAGTGCTGCATCATGGCTTCCAGCATTTGACTTCAGGGAATTCTCCCCACTGGAATGCTATGGCTGTTACTGCTTTTAGGTCAGAACTAGGCCCCCTTTATATTTACAGTACACTGAGAGGGAAGTTTCATTATAGCTGTGGTCAGCTATTGTTTCCGTAGCAATATGCATTATTTTTTTAAAAGGAAGTGGAACAATGAAGTGTAAAGGATAAATGAATGCTAAATGACAAACTCAACTCTGGAGACAGTGGGCAAGTCTACACGAGACATTTACTGTGCAGTTGCCTAATTAGCTCCATAGTAAAACATCACCGTTTACATAAGCAGTACTATTAGTAGTAAACTACTCTGCCGCAAGACAGTACTTGTTCTTTACTCAACACGTGTACATATTGATGGGGCTGGCTGGAGCATGAGGGTACTTCAGTGTGGGGGCTGCCTGCTGGCTAGTGCACCAGCCATCACCCCTGCAGCATGCTGAGCAAGGTTGGAGCAGCCCAGGACTGGCAGGCTGACGCCTCCTGGGCCCTCCATGAGCTGGGGCTGCTCTAACCCAGCTGAATATGCTGTGGTCCCGGGCTCACCTGTAAACACGATTCCTGGGAGCAATAAATTTTGGCGCAGTATGTGCCACGGTTTATTGCTTCACCTTAATAGCACATGTAGATGCACCCAGTGCGTGGAGTTACAGCATCATAAATAACTGCTGGGGGAAAAAAAGAAAAAAGCAAGCAGCTCTTCTTCCAAAGGTAAGTTATGGTAATAGATATTTGATTCATGGGTACTTGAAACGTCCACAAGTTACTCTGTGGAGATTCACTAGGAAGAATGGGCCTCATGAAGTCCATGATAGCAATGCAAGCAAAGTAGATGTAAGGCAGAACCATCCTATCTTAGTAAGAATATTATGCTCACTTTAGAGTGATGTAAATTATTACAGAAGATGTAAGATATCAGAGGAACAGGCCCAATAAGGGCAACAGAAAAGCTGGCACAGCATAGTCTTCAAAATGTGAAAATGCTAAGCACTGAGACACAGTTAAGTGGGTTACATTTCCTGAAAGACAAAAAACCTCACCTTAATAATAAAAGCCACCATAAAAATTAAATCATGAAAGTAACATCTAAAGCATAGGGCTTTAGAGTACTCTTAGATCAAAGAATGTTTTCAGAGATGGGGGGTGCTTGCTATTAGAATATGTCAAAGTAATAATGATTTGCAAAAGCATGCAAAGAATCCATTAGGGCTATTTAATACAGAACTTTAACCAAGCCTAGCTTAAAATGACACAGTAGCTGTAAAAATACCCAGAAGCAAAACAAGAGATAAAGTCACACCAGTACATGAATTGGTAGGGATGCAATTCCAAGCCACCAAAGGCTGCAAATGGTGTAAGTATTCTTTTCCCACTCTCAACCTCGCCTTCAGAATTATAAGCGTTTTTTCATCCCGTTTTGCTTTTATTTCCCAGCTTTTAAAACTTAAAACTCTCATACACATTTTCAAATTTAAAAACAAAATTAAATTTGAATCCTGAAGATAGCTTTCTCCCTTTTTCCACCCTGCAGGCTGCAGCCACGTAACTGCAATTTTTGGCAATTATGCAAAATTTGGATTCTATTTCCACCTGCACAGTTACACTCATTCTGTGCTTCTCTTCTGAGCATGGGCTCCACTGTGGCCGTGTACGCTCTGGGGCAGAAAAGAATCACCAGGGTATGCATCCAATGCTGTATAAGTCCCCAAGACTTTAACTGCAAAAAAAACCATGAGCACCAAGCAGTTAGGACACTTACTCATGGAATAGTAAGTCCTACTCACTTAAACAGCATTTCCTGCTTCTTAACAAAATGCTCTGATCACCAGGCTATGAGCTTGGTATTGCCTGACACACCCTCCAGCCCTCCTCTTGAAGCTGATCCACCAGCTAGCCAAAAGGGAGATTTGTAGGGCTAGGAAGAAGCTGACTCAGTGAGATAGATTCTGGCCCAGAGAAGGAGTTGTGAGTTCTAGCCCTAACTCCAAATCCCAGAAAGTACCCCACTGCCATTTATCCAATGATTTATTAAATCCAAGTCTTTACAAAGCATGGTTTAAAAGGACACAGAAGCTGTAAGAATGCTCAAAAGCAAAACACTGCTGAATGACAATGGTACTATTCAGAAATGGATCAGCATTTTTATTTTCCATTATGTTTAAACACATTTACTAAACAGAACAAAACTCTAGTTGATATTTGGCATATTTTGTATTGATAGGACTCAATAGCATAACTGACAGGGGGAGGGGTGGGGAACACCAGCCTTAGGCCTGGTCACAGGGGGGTCACAATGGGGGGTTACAATAGGGGGTCAACATGGTAGGCTCATGGGGAGTCACAGGGGGGTCACAATGCCCCCTCCCATGAGCCTGCCAGAGTAAATAACTGATCTTTACTGATCTTTATTGTAAACTTAAGGTTCTAGCTGTACTATGCCAAAAATAATTGTTTAAATAGCAGTAAAATACAATTCTGGCTCAGCCAATCCATATTTGTTTTAATATTTATTTTTTATTCAATGTCAAAAAATTAGAAGGAATTTTGTGGTCCGGGCCTGGTGTTCCCTTCAGGACCTTGGCTTCATGGGCAAGGGAGCTGGATGCAGCTACAACCCCAGTGAATACTGCCAAGCAAAAGAATTTAGGTTCTATGTACATGGTTTGAATGTGCAGCAAGAATAAAGTCTATGTGGACTATTAGTAACTCTGTTCTCATTACACTGATGCTCCTCATCCAGTACTCAGAGCCCACGTCTGACCTGGATATATTTTCCTTCATTTATCTTTTCTGAAACTGACACCGTTACATGAATGACGCTATCATGATAAGGACTTTTAGCATGCAATATCCATAACATTTGGTATCATATGGAATATTGTGTCCAGTTTTGGGTGCTGCACTTCAAGAGGGATATGGACAACTGTGAGAGGGTTCAGAAAAGGGCTACTCATATGGTTGAGGGCCTGCAGGTAAGACCCTATGAAGACAGACTGGGAGATCTGAATCTCTTCCTCCTTCGCAAGAGAAGGCTGAGAGGCGATCTTGTGGCCGCCTACAAACTCACTGGGGTGGGGGGAGCAGCAGGGAAGAGGGGACACTCTGTTTACCAGGGTGCCCCTCGGGGTTACCAGAAATAATGGTCACAAACTGAAGGAGAATAGATTTAGATAGGACATAAGGAAGAAATTCTTTATGGTGAGGGTTGCCAAAATATGGAATGGGCTTCCAAGAGAGGTGGTGCTTTCCCCTACCCTGGAGGTGTTCAACGGGAGACTAGACAGGCATCTGGCTAGGGTTAACCCCAGCACTCTTTCCTGCCTGATGCAGGGGGTCGGACCCAATGATCGATGAGCTCCCTTCCGACTCTCAAAACCTATGAATCTATGAATGTATTAATCCACGGATTTACTACACATGAAACTAAAGGAAATGATGGAAATTATCCACAGCTATGAAAAAAGAATAAATAAACTGAAGAAGCAGTTCTTATTTTCAAAACAGAAGGCTGCTCAAAAGTCATCCTCAATAGGAATGAGCACAGCTGATGTATTTCTATCAGCTACTTTCTACCTTAATATTTTTATTCTTCTTTAAAAAACAGAAACAAAACTATTATTTACACATACAAACATTTTAGCTAACAATATGCACATTATCAATGACATATAAAATCACTGTCGGCATTTTTTAATGAAACTTGCCTTCTTTTCCTCAGACAGCAGAATTGAATCATTAAAAAAACAGCATGTTACTAAAAAGACCAGCAGGTGGCACTATGTCATTTCAGGTGTGTCATACATTTATCATAACTATGTCTCATTTTCCAATTACCCATCCTCCCTAATCTGCTTTCAAATTTAAGCATTGATAACAAAAGATGGAACATGAATAACTAATTTATTGATCTTTTTTGCAAGTTACAATCTTTTAAATCAATGCCATGCACTTCACATGCTAAGTGAATCTCTTTCCATTCATCTTAGCCCTAGAAAGCATACAACAATTCAAAACTATATGCTTTAACAGGAAGATGCTTTTGCAGAGTATGAGAGATTTCCGAAACAGAAAAGAATTGGTCTCTTCTAATATAAGACATATACCAAATATTTTTAAAGTAAAAGAAAAAATAATCTGTTACAGTAAGAGTCACTTGTACTGTTATACTTTCAGTTATATGTCCATTATAAACTTTCCTTTCAACTGGTAAACAGAACACCTCCCCCCGCCTTTTTGCAAGGAACAAAAAAGGTGATCTTCCTACCCACCCCCATTCAACAGAAGTCCCTCTAGTACTCCTCCAAATAAAACTTCTCACCCCTTCTAGCTGTGTCCTTCCTTCAAACCATCACTGCGAGAATCACTCCTTGATGTACTCTTCCAACCATGCCTAGGACCTAGTCTCCATTGAAAAAATGTAACCGGCTTGATTCTGGTTGTGTAGAATCAAACTGAACAGAACTTTGTCAGCATGGACCTGGACAAATTATGCGCAGCACTATGTTGAATGACTCAGTACTTCACAACCTTGCTTAAGTCTAATAGATCTACACCCTTTTTTCCACCCCCACCTTCCCTGATCTTCAGTGTTGATGGAAATGTGCTTCTTCTGTGTGTTCTTGAACAGACTTTATACCCTGCCTTCATTTGCTGATTCCCAGAAAAAGGAAGAATCGGTAAGGGACTGAAAGCATGTTGGGAACACAGCCTGTGGGTGGGGGAGATCAGAGGCAGGAAGGGCTGCAGGAACAAGGGTGGGGGGACAGTGATGACTCATTCTAGGCAAGAATCCTGAACTAAACCAATCCTCTAGCAGCCAGAGATCTTCCCCCTAGGCACATAACCACATAATAGCCCCCTTAACCCTTGAATACTTCTCCCAGTTAAATTAGTTCTTTCACATTGAAAAATCAGAGGTACACAAAATATAAACAAGTTTACAAAGCTGGGATAAATTTATCTTTTTTTTTCTTCCTGTTTTAAGGAATAAGAGATGAAGCATTTCTCTGCATTCATGGCCACTGTTCACAACTGTTTAAATGTTTTGGTGTTTTTTAATATTATGGATCCTAACATGCCAAGGCAGAGACTGTATTTACAGACAAGATCCAACATTTATAAAAGATTTAGAATGCGAAAAAAATACTTGCATAATTATTACTGTGAAAGCTGCAGATATGTATTAAGAATGAATTAATCAAAGCTTATAAACACAGAAAATAGGAGACAGAAAACTGTAGACTCTCTAATAAGCTTTAAAGCTGTTAAAGCAGTTTTATAATAAATTAGAGTTTTTAAAGCCTTTTGGATTAAATACCAGCCCCACCTTTTAAATCTCATTTAAATAAGAAACAAAAGGAGATGACTACCAAATACAACTTTTTTTGTTTTAAAATAGGATGCAAGAAGGCTGAAACTGCCTTTACTTTAAACACCTTCCACATCTGCCCCTGACCCCAGCAACACAAACACAGAGTAGGGTATGCATGACAGAGTGAGCTAGCCTTTATCTCCTCTTTGGTCCACAAACAGGGGCATCCCAAATCCAAACTGGCCCCATGGGGTGAGAAGGAGGGGATGTGGCCCAGCTCCACATGGGTATGGTTCAGCCCCAGACTGGCCCCACTGGGGCAAGAAGGCTTGACCCAGCCCTGCAGGAGTGGTGGGGAGGCAGCTTGAGCTGGCCCCAACCTAGCCTCATGGAGCCCCAACCCAGACCTCATCCAGCCCAGGGGAGGAGCTGGGGGTGGCAAGAAGGTGGTGTGACCTGGCCCCAACCTGTTATGTGCGGCTTGGGAATCTGGCAGCACGGAAGGGTGACTGTATTTATTCTCACTGCTCCCCTGCTGACAAATTTCCTGATTCATGGGGATCCCCTTGGGCCACATATCTATGGCTCCTCAGGCTGCATTTGGCTTATAATGCCAGAGGTTGAGCACCCCTGCACTAGAGCAGTAGCGCTCAACTGGCAGCACAAAGATCAATGCCCCCTAACATCATGTCACCATCATGCCCCTGTCGTGTTTCTGTCACCGAGTGATTATTAAATTCATGTCAGGGCACAGGCTTATCCAGGAAAAGCACATTGGCATGGCTGCATCCTTTTCACCTACATGGTGCAGTGTGCTGGAACTTCGGCATGGCTCCTGTCACAACCCTGTATGCTCAATGAGCTGTTGGTATGGGCTCTATGCCAGAGCTACCACTTTTGCACAGCTCTGGAGCCCAGGAGGTGAACACCAATGTTGCTTGTCTCCTTTTTCCCTACTGCTGAATTCAGCAGTGGGAGTGGAGGGAGGTGAAGAGCAGTAGGGTTTTATGCCCTTGACTTGCTTCTGATTTTAAGGTTTGGCCCACTTATAAAAAAAGTTAAGCAATGCTGCACTAAAGTATAAAATCACCTAGAGTGCAGTCTTGGTTGGTCCTGCTGTTAGTAGGGTGGACCACCTTATCCAAACTGGAAGGTGGGACATGTGACCCCACCCCCATTCCCTCACTGGTGGCAGGGATGGACCAGAGCCAAGCAGGGTGGGTGGAGGCTCCCCACTGCAGCCTCTTGTCTCTTCACCCTGCTGCCTTTCTCCCAAGAGCCCCCCACCAGCCACACACCCCCTGCCAGCCTGACAGCAGCGGGTGCACAACTCCACCCGCTGCTGCTGGGTGGGCAGGGGGCACACGGTCAGTGCAAGACTCCTGGAGAAAGGGCAGCAAGGCAGGGAGCCCCAAGGCCACAGCAGGCAGCCTGCATCCGCCCCGTCCCACACACAAATATGGGGGGCACATGCTCCCCTGGGGGATGTGCACAGTGGTAGGGAGCTGCCCTCCCCCATGCCCTCTAGACAATTCAGACCCAATCCTCACCCCAGCCCTGATACACTGCCCTCGCTGGGCAGTGCTCCCAGCACCAGTCCCTGACCTACTCCCTCTCTCACCTTGGGGGCCTCAATCTGCACCTCCCTCCCCCACATGCTCTCCATAGACTTACTTACAGAGTAAGCCTGCTCTCCAGGCTGCCTGGCTCTTTCCTGGCCATATGCATGTGTGTGGGCGTACACATACATGCAGCATCCCCTGTGTCCCACTCCCGGCAGCCCCTTGCCAGCTGGAACACTGCCAGCCTGCAAGGGGAACCCATATCGCTGCACGATGCTGCAAATTTGGGACAAATGTTGTCCCAGAGTCATGCAGCCCAGGACCGGGACTCAGTGATCCTATTCCGGGACTGCCCTGTTCAATTAGGGATGGGTGGTCACCCTATCTATTACCCTCCAGCAGTATCACACACTTCTATACTTTCTTGTCAGTCCCTTTCTTTATTTTATACTTAAAGTCACCTATGTTGGTCAAGCATTTTAACACTTTTGCCTACTCCATATCCACTGAATTTCAACATTTGCACAGAAATGCAATCCAAGGAATCGTCCTTCCATGCTGGTAGCTGGCTGGAGGCCTATACATCTATGAAATACTTGCCTTGTGGTAAAGCTGTGGTGTGATATCTCCAAGACAAACAAATTGGAGTAAAAATCCAAATCTGTATTTGTACAATGGGCAGGAAAGAATAGAGAGGCATAAATCTAAGCCAGGTACACTACAAATCACTGTGGTTTTGTATAATAAGCTCCCGGTGACCTTTTCTATTACACTTCTTGCTGCCAAATACTGTTTACTTATCTCTTCAGAACCATCTGTCTTAATGAGTAATTCCAGTTAGAAGTCACTGGGAGTTGTTTGCATGAGTGTTGTTCTTATGTCACTGCCACAGACATGCTAAGCAAATAAGGATAGCTGTGTGAATGAGCCCAGAGAGAAGCCCTCTAAGAACAAGATATCCCACCAGAAATCTATTCAAATACACTGGCAGAGCACCCCTGTGGACACAATTACAAGGCCAGTAAAGATGATCCACCCACCCATATTGGCTAGTGGAGGCTGACAACAATGAAGATACAGTCACAGAGCAGTGTTAAAAATGCTGGTCATGTCACAGAATGGATCAGTTTTGAGATTAAACCCAGAGTAGATTAGCTGGAATTTATTTTAACTCCCTACTGCTTTAAGTCAAACTTCTAAAACATTTTCAATTGCATAGTATAGTTTGTCCCTCAAACTACAACACTATATTATTTTATCCTGAAAGAAACATCTACTTAAGGCTCTGAAGATGCTTGATTTTACCATTTGTTTGGTAGCTTTGAGATCTTGGGATAATAATTTCCAGTTTAGCAGCAGCATACAAGTACAAATGTACTGGTATACTATGACATTTCATATGCTTCATTCATTTCCCACCTCATTTTAAAAATTCCAATGAATCTGGAAAATTAATACACAAACTTCTACAATCTAAATCATTTAACTCAGCAGACACTTTTGGCAGCTTTTCTTCACTCCTCCCACTGTTTCCCCTCCCTGTAGCAGTGAGAAGGTATTCCATTTCTAGTACTGGGAAGAGAAAAAAGAATTTTCAGGCTGCAACAGTTAAATCTGAAGCACTTCATATGCTTGCAGTCAACCATGTCAACATCTGGAGCTGGTTGACTTCTTCCCCAAGGATTTGCAGCACTGCCCTGGATTTTTTCCATAAATTCCCTACATTCTGAATCCATCAGATATATGTCATACACACCCAGCTCCCCATGTTCCAATCTCTATTAGCCACTGGAAGACTCTCGACAGGAGGGTTTTGTGTGTGTGTTAATTCAGCATTTAAGTACTGAAGACTAAATTCTACTCCTAGGCTTGTTTGTCTGTCTGTCTGTATACACATGTGCTTTTAGTTTCATATGCTAGATTAGGGAATCTCATATCTATCTATATGAAACCAGTGCCATTGGAAGGAGGTGAGCAGGGCGACCGCTCCAGGCACCAAAGCTAAGGGGCGTGCCAACAGGCACTGCCCAGCCAGGGTGGGGCCATGAGCAGCTATTTGGGGAGGCACGGCTCCTGCCGTTGTGTGTACTCCCGGGGCAAGCATGGGGGGGGGTGCCATGGGGCAAGGATGGGCTGCCACTGCAGGCGCCAAATTTCCCTGCCACGGCACTGCATGAAACTAAGAGCACATATACACACACATACACATGTGTAAGTGTGTATAAAATTTATAGTGCATAAGAGTAAATTATGGCAAGATAAAACCCTAAAGTGTCTGATTAAGGAAACAGCAAAAGCAAGGCTATTTACAAGTTGTTTGACTCCACTGTGGCTAAAACTGCATATAAAAATTACCTACTGTCTGACTCTCACACAGCCAGATACAATAGGGAAATTTAAGAATAAATCTGGACTAAAATTTCCAAACTATGCTAGTGCTGCTCATGGGTCTCAGACTGGACCCACGCATGCATGAAGGACCAGTCCCATGCACTGCATGGGGAGGGGGCATGGGATTTGTCTGGTGCATGTTGTGGGCAGCACAAAGAGCTGGTCCAGGACACATGCTGCTAGCTGCACTCAGGGCTAGTCCAGGGTGCATATGGCCCACAGTACTATGCTGAACCAGTGCCAGGTGCTGGATCCAGAATGAGGAGCTGGTCTGTGGACTTCCTCCAGCGTGAAGACCAACCCAGCACCACTCATTTGGGCCTTGCTATATCATGTCAGAAATACAGTTTTAATAACCTCAGAAAATCATGTGTCTCCCAAGATGTATTTTTAACAGGATAGCTGTTTTGGGCTATTAGTCTATTAGAATTTTTATAAAAACCAAAAGGTTTAACTTGTGGTTCAGTTGTGGAAATCTGAACTGGATGGTTGTGGCACAACCTCAGAGGATTTTTAACCTCACAATTGAAAAGACTGATTTGAATAATAAATCATATGATCAGTCAATTAGCTTTAGTTATAAGGAAAATAAATCAAAAGAAACATTTTTACGCCCGACTTCTCAAGAGCTATGTTGTTTTTTAAACCACAGTTTAATATACTGCTGTCTGGAGCCCTAGTACTGACCCTTGACAAGGTATTTTGCAAATTTCTCCTGTCTGCCTCCCCAAAATGACAGTATCTACATCTTCACCTCAATTTACAAATACTCCCTTTTAGGAATTGCACTGCTTCCTTCGTCATTCAATCCATTCACTTATTTTAAAACAAAGATTTATTGTGCCTAGTTATAGGGAGGGGTTTCTTTGGGGATGCATTAGATGCTGCTAATGAAGATTTATGGAAGAGATTTACACGGTGGATTTCACAATGTACACTTGTAACACTTAACCTTTCTAATCATGCACTTATTTCAGAGGTTTAAATACAAACACACAATTGGTTCAGTTTTGACTGCTACAAATATTTATAGGCTGGCAGTCAAATGAATGTTGCTATACCACACTCTGATTGAAAAAAAATAAAAAACAATTACAAGTTAGCTCATTTTTCAAGTATTTTCATTCTCTGTGTAAAAAGCAAAAGTGTGGCCTCAGGAGAAGTAGCCTAAAATGTATATTATTTTTTATTAAACTAACTTAAAACCACACAGAAGCACTCTTAGTGTTATAGTATTGCCTTTTATTATAAACACCTTATTTTCAGAGGTTTACGATTTAGCTGTAAAAGTTTGTTCCAGACTAAAGTCTAGCATATGAAATTCTTGCCTGGGAAGTAATGTATTTTATCAATTACTACACCCATATATACATGGGTAAGGCTATATGACCAGTCAAGTTGGCAAGCTGGTCTATATGTGTGTACACACACACACACACACACACACACAAATATGCATTTTTATTTAAATATTTGTAAAATAACGTATCTGAAGTTCATGCTGGTTTTTTATAAATGTATGTACATTGACAATGTGGTGACCACGTGTAGTCTTAATTAAAAGAATTTGTCATAATCATGAATAGTACTCAAGTCAGCCCAGCTTTTGCATGAGAATCACATGTGAATCAAATCAATGCTTATGAAATTTGTTGAGTTTTCAGACTGGCTATTCTTCATGGTCAGTGTTTCTTTTAAAGCATATTCTCCAAATGGAACAGGTAGCTCTTAATCTACTATTCTGATATTTGGAAAAAATGCCTGCTGAATTAAGGACAAAGAGGAGTTGCAACTACATCGTGTGGTAATTACTTACCATAAATATAGTAAGTGAAGGTGTTTTCAGAAAGTAAGTAAATAATATTTGACAATGTACTGACTATGATAAGCAAATTAAAAATTATCCTTGTCAGGATGTTTGTAAAAAGAATAAATATAAACATCAACTTCACAAGAGATTTACACAAAACAATGCTAATTTACAATAGTATTCACAGCACAGAAATCCACATTGATATGGTAATTAAGACTATGGCCAAGTTCAAATTCTTGTAAAATGTAGTTCAAACTCAATTATATTATATCAGAAACCTCAGCTAGTTTGCTGACCATTATTTTTTCATTCTTCCGTCATTCTTCTTGTGCTTTAAAAAGATTTCTTCAAAAAAATAAACCTTTAACTATTACCCATAAAAGAAAGAAAAAAAAGCCCTTGAAGAAAAAAAAAGAGAGACTCAGCATGTGATAAGCTCATTAAGCATGTAGCTTAATGAAAACCCCATTTCTAACAATAGCACCAAGTAACCTTTGGCAACTGTTAAAACCACATACTATAGGAGAGACTCTTTACAGAGCTGTGCTTCTGTAGGTTTTACCATCACTATAAATAAAAGTAGCACTGAATTGTTTTGTCGAAGAAGAAGACGGTGAAATAAAAACATGTAGCTGAAGGGATTAGTAAAGAAGTGCTTAGTCAACCCAGAGGAAATTCCATAGAGATGCAGCAAGCAAATTAACTGGCAGGAAGTAACAAGATTTTGTTTTGCTCATACCATGCTAAACTTCTCACGACCACTTTAATTTTCACAGAAAGATGTGACTATTGGCACAAACCACTCCGTGAAGAAGTACTGCGACTAAAAAGTTCCCTTGGTTTCAAATAGTATTATTTTCTATGAAAATTTACCAGTCTACAGAAGCGTTTTCCGCAGTTTAGATTCACCTACAAATTCTCACAAATTGTTTTGAAGTGAATGGATGCAACAACTCCAGTCCACCTACCAAAGTTTGGGGATCTGATCCACAGAATTTTCCTGTAGAATGTTAATATATATGTAATTTTTAAAAAATATATAAATTTAAACAGTTCTGGAGTAATTGCTCCTTCTCTTACACCCTATTAATTAAGACAATTCAAAATGTCAACAGTTAGTGGTGCAGTTCTTATTACAAAAATTGGATAATATATTTTTAATAAAAAAAAGAGAAGCAGAGTAGTGATCATCCAGATAGTAAGATCTAACCTACAACATTTTAGGAATTTTGCTTTTTAGAAGTCTTTATACAGTACCTAACTGCACAACTGAGAGATATATGCTAGACTGAATGAAAATGCAAAGTCTGAATGTCCATCTTCTAGGTAACAAAATGCCTGACAGAATGTATCAAATGAAAAGATCTCTTTCAAAACACAGCTGTCTAAATAGTGTATGGGAAACACCTAATACAACATTTATGAAAAATCTTACTGTAAAAGAGGCATTACAAGCTGTTTTGTAAGAAACAGTGAAGAAGTGGATGAAGTAATTAGCTAAACATAAATGGAAAACCCCGAAATGAAAGGTGAAATGTATTGAGAAATTAACGTAGCTGTGTCTAGTAAGATTACTTTTGAATACAAATGTTGTGCTGCCATTTCAAATTACCTACTATTAACTGCTTGATGCACTAACATTTTGTAATTCTGTGTAAATTATATCTCCTCCCTTATACCCATTTCAATTCCAGTTAACTAAGTTTAGTTGAAAGGAAAATGATTATTACATTATCTCTTGGTTCTTTTGCTGTATAGATGACCGAAGTCGGTCATTACTTGTTTTATTTTGAATTTACTTGTTCCCAACATTCTGATATTCTGGCTACAATAAAATACCATTATCTTTCTCGAAACCTATAACCCTCAACTTGTAGCATTACAAATCCTGTACCAAGTTTCAGACTGAAAGTGACAAGACATTTTTAATACACAGTTTGGCTTCACCAAGCACTTTTTAGGGGAGTTTTTTTTTTTTTATGTACAGTACTCCCATACAATTTTTAAGTACAACAATGTTGGAAAAATTTAAACTTGTTTTAAGTTTTAAGTAGAACAATGCTTGAAAATTAAAGCCCTCCTATTCACACAATAGTCTGCCACACCCTATTGGACTAGCCATCTCCGTTTAAGTCATGAAAGTTCTGCTGCATAAAATCCCGAGTGCCACAAATAAAGGTGTTAATACAGACAAAATGAATTTGAGTAATTTTAGCGTATTTTAGCAATACCACATTTTCCTACCTGTGATAGTTATGGTCCCCAGCATTTTAAAATAATTCTGATGACAAAAAAACTCCGTTCTTTTGATGCTCCCTTATGTCTGTATTAGGAAATCTCAGTGTAATCAAGAGTGGAAAGCAGAACAGCCTCTGGTGCTAACCAAGCCACAATGAATCTTCTCTGTCTGATGAGAAAACCAGACTGAAGTTGTGTTTCAGCAGTCCCTCTGACTTGGCAGATAGTCCTTTGTGGCCATTCCCTTCTCAGCTGTTCGCCTTAGAGTAACAGGGGTAGGCAGATCATGTGGTTCATTTTATGGGAGAGAACCCCTCCCCTTGCCCACTCCAGCCCCTATTGTTGGCTAACAGACCTCATGCAGAGACCTTGAAATTGTTTAACTAAAGACTGCTGAAATGCAACTTAACTATTGCAGTCCCATTATTTTCCTGTTTGAAATGACATCATCTATACTCTAAATTGCCCCCTTTAAATGTTTTTATTACAGAGAACATTTAAGAGAGGGGAGAAAAGAGGGGGGAGGGAATTCTAGTATAGGAATATCCAATTTCTCAGCAGAAAACAGGTATTTAAAACATTTTGAACTTGTTTTTTAACTACACTAAAAAGGATTTTTAAAAAGCCATGTATTACATTAAATCTGTCAGAGCTTTATAAACACTAGTAATGCAAACTTTTGTTGTCCTATTATTTAGATTGTTCTCTGGCCTGTTGAAAACTAGGGAGAATACTTTTTACTTGGAGTTCTCTTCAAGAAATGACCTATAGAAGTTACTGTCAAGTGAACTGGGAGCCTCCCAAATCTGAATTTTCTGGGGTCTATATGGGTCTTGATAATACATGAGAAATGAGGCCCATCCCTGTTAGGAGTCCACAGTACCCCTCCCATGCACTTTCCCCTCCTGCCCCCAGCCACAGGTATGACCCTGGTATCTTCAATTGCCAGAACACTTTGAGGGACCCTCAGCTGGCCATGTCAACTTCTGAGGATACTCAGAATGGCCTGGAACCATATCTCACAACTAAAGGCCCAAATGTGGAACTCAAGGCATGCAAAAGATCCAAAACACAAAGGAGTGCTGGTTGTCAGTAATAGATACTCAAGGAGGAACCTTAAATTGCTGGTAGGATTTATTACTTCCTGCAATCCTAGCTGAATGATTCTTTATTTGTAATTCTAAATGATTTCCAACATGAAAGACACTGGGAACACCACATCTGCATGGAATGTAGACAGGTTTAGGGCTAAACTGAGTTATATCTCTTGAAATGAGAAACATTTTAGAGGTATGCCAGGGCCTACCTCCATCCTCTTTTTTCCACGTTTGCCCTAGGCCATATAGAAGAAATCCTCTGCATTGTCCAGAGGGGTAGGCATGAATGATGACATTTCAATTAAGCTTTTTACTTAAGAAACTATCCCCCTTCAATAGCTGGTCATATGGCTGGTATTTAAGATAGTGTCATTCACAGCAACAATTTTCAGGAAATAAAAATCACACCCATTAATCCTCCACTTAAAAGCAATTATCTGGAAAACATTAAATTATGCTTATGCTCATTCTTTCCACAGATTGCATTTTTCCCCCTTCTATGATTCTCAAGATATTAGTATCCATTTAAAAGTTTATCTAAAGAGACATAGTTCTTACCACGTAGGGATGATGGTTTTGAAACGTGAAGCCAACATTCAATACTAAGCCATATGAAATGGACAACTGCTATACTTGGAGCAAAATATGGATCAATACTTCCTTGTTTATCAAGGAGCCAAGTAATTCTCAGGAACTTTGTATTCTTTGCAATCTGATTGGTTATCAAAGGAATGCAAAGGTATTTACTGAATTTGCTGACAGTCATTGCTAGGCAGTAGGAAGAGGCAGATTAAGGATGACAGAATATGGCAAGCCTAGACCACATGCTACTATACTAGAAGTTATACAAAGGCATAAGTTAGCATTTACTTTTTAAAAGTCTAATTTGTTGCTATGCTGTCAGGCCACAAAAAAAAGCAAAACAACTTAATAGATCTAATGTTAAGTTGTTCCATTACTCAGTTAAGAGAGAGCCTAACTTTGATCTAGTCTCCCCAAAGCACTCAGGCCAGGCTGCAGAGTTTTCCAATTAGTTTCTCTGTGTCACAATGATAAAGGCTCTATCAATCAAGATTAAAAAAACCCCATAGGATAGAGAATAAAACTCAAGGATCAACATACAATACAGATAACTCCCTATCATGTTAATTGAATAGATTGGTGGTAAATCACTGCCTTTGGAAGATGCCAAAAGCATAAATACAAAGAGGTACACAGAATCTTTCTTGTGTGCCATCTTTAAAAACCTTTTTAATATGTAAAAATTTAAGTAGAACAGATGAAAAAGATGTTACTTAAAATCTGTCTTCAAACAAACCATCAAGGAAGTATTACATACTTTTTATTTGTGGCTCTGTTGTTTCAGTAGAAATATACGAAGACAGTCATTTAAGATTAAGGCCTATTTTCACATAATTTTTACACTGGTTGATTAGAGGTGGGTCTGGTACTATGTTACTGATACAATTAGTCTAGTACTGTGTATACTAACACAACAATAAGCATAATTTTGCTAGTATAACTCATCCAAATTAGGGTACCATATTGCTTATCTGTAACGTTTTTACTAATTTAAACTGTACAAATTTTTGTATGTAGACAAAGGCTCCTTAAGTTAAAAAAATCTAAAAAAACTGACTTAAGGCAGCCAATAAAACTGTTTATGCAGACTTGCACCAAAATAATGAAAGTTTTGAATTAAAATCAACTAAGTATTTGCCTACATGTTTTATTGCTTTCAGTGATTTAAGCTGTCTCAAGTGGGTGTGTGCATCTAGACAAGGGCTTAATGGGTATGCTTCAGTCCTCTTTCCATAGTGAATTTATGCCACATTGCTCTGACTTTCAGTTCTGGTCTTTACCTCTATGGTAACATGCTTATGACATTTTTACTCTGCTAAAAAACTCTCAGCACTGAAAGTGATACCTGCATGTATGGATGAAGGCTCAAATCCTCTTTTACCTCTGAGAAACTGAAGTGACCCTTAGACTGCTTAGTCAATAAATGTAATAATATTCTTTCTCATGCAATGGCAAAAAATGTGGAGGGTCTTAGATTCTCTCTCAGGAACCTCCCTCAAGACTAATACGTTTAGATGTTCCCTTAACAACCAAACTTCGGTGCATGCTCAGAAGTGATCCAATATGTCTATCCAACACCCAACTCCACTCATGCACCATTCCAATCATCTTCTGTCTGGGAAAGCACATAAAATTGTCCCAGAGGTCCCAAATCTGAGTGGGAAAAGACCATATACATCAATTGTTTGACACTGAGATTTAGGGGTAGCATGAGGACAGTGATGCACACTTTTTGCCTCAGAAAGTTGGAGACCTGAGTTACAAATGCAACTCACCCTGAGAAGGTTGGAACTGCTCTCGCTCACTTTGCAGTTCACTGCCTTAATCAGAAGACCAGGGCATCAGCATGGAGGAAAGCGTATCCTCCATTCCTCCTATTGAAACTGGGCCGCTAGGCAGTAATGTAAGGGTAAGAGAGGCAGACAGGAGAGGCACTGACTTTGGAAGAAGGGAGCCTTAGTTCTAGTCACTTCTTTCTCCCATGCTACTTATCCATTTTATGCAATGACTATGTAACGCAAAATGAACAAACAGACCAGAGAAAAAGCAAGAGGGAATGTGATTCTGTAGCCTACTAGTTAGGATACTTGACTAAAAAGGTTTCCAAGTCTCTGGTCCCAGAATTGTTTTTACAGTTCGCATTAATAGTGATTGGATAAAATGGATAATAAGCACTGTGAGGAAGGACTAGAACCCAGGACTCTCTCCAGCCTGGAGACAGAGTTTGAGCCCCAGAAACGGTTGAGATTTCACTGGCTGATAGGAAAACAGGGTTAGCAGAGGAGCAGGGATGGCCCCATATCTACTTCTGTTAGCCCTGCATACCAGAGGAGACATTACACAGACACTGTGACTCTGAGAGATCTGAAAAGGTTTTTCATTTTCATTCCTTTGTTCTCCCCTGCATGCCTTTACACATAAAGGCAGTATACAGGCCTCAGCTTTCAAGAGAAAATGAGAATGCTGCTGGCCTTCCTTACCCCATTCACCTCTGCAATCTACAAGCTCTTCTAAAAGACCATTAGAGAGGATGGTTGGCTCTCTGCCAAATTATGCTTGTAGGAAACTTAAAGTATGGTTTTAGGTTTATATGATAAATTCTACTGATTATTCTTGACCAAAGAACGTAACTTCTACTCAAATTTTATCACTTCCAAATATGATAATAAACAGCATGAGAACAAAAACTGCTGGAAAAAAACAGATAGGCTATAGGAACAGATCATTAAATACTTCGCATAATTTTTCCTTTGTTTTTTAAAAAAAAGAACAAATGATGTTATTATTTCTAGGAATGCAGGATATGGAATGCAAAGGAAGCCTTCTCTAAAGGGTGGTTGTAGTCCACAGCTGTGTCTACTAGAAGATATTGTACACTGGGATTGCTTGTAGGTTGTTTCCATATACCAAAACCTGATGTTTAACTTGCTTCCTATGAAATATTTAGAGTAATCTTTCTCCCAGTCTGGCAGAGGTGCCAAAGAAAATAGCTAATGAAACAAAGTACTAATGTTAAACAATTGTCACTGTGCTTCATGATCTTTTTTTAATGTGGCATTAATTGTGAATTTGTCATGGCTGAATCTGTGTGTAATACTGCAAGACCAGGCTAAAACTTTGCTTAAAAGTTAAACCTTTTCATTTTTCTAATCGTGATACTAGTCTTCCCAGCTCAACCAGCATTTGGAGCCCTCCTTACTCAGAAGTAGAACATACTTAAATTTGGGGTCCATTTTATTCTAATCTATGAGTCTTTGTAATTTCCCATCATCATTCATTTTTAGAATTGTCACTTAACCCCCATTCACAAGCTACACAAAAAAAGCATTTTAGCAGAAGCCCCGCATCTATAACAGTTAACAGTTTTTTAAGCACTGTCTGCAAATATCTTTCAATGAAAAAACCTTCAATGATCACTTTAAGAAAACGAGGGAAATAAAGGGAAAGAAGGCCATTCTCATAGGCAGACCACTGACATTTTTAGCACATGTGACAAACAGAAATATCATTAGTTAAAATGTAACACCAGAGGATTTTTAGAAAAGGCTCAGTACAGTAAATGCAGCCCTAAGCAGATGCAACTCAATACCACTAGGGTATGCACACGTAAAAGAATCAGCTGCTGTCTGCAAAGAATCACATGCATTAGAGAAAGGATATTTAGCAGTGGAGAAATAATCTGATCGTGCCTAATGATTCCAAAATTGTATGCAAGGCAAAAGCCATTATATTTGTGCCTTTTAAGTGCTGAGCACTTCCTATGAGCTAAGCAATTAAATTAATAATACAGTCAGAATGAAAAAAATATGTACTTCATTTCCTAAACAAAACATATTTCTGGGAGGATGGATCCAGAGAAACTCGGCCTGAGGATAATTTGGGGCTGCTGCTTCTTCTTTCATATGGCATCAGATACAAACTTCTAAATCTATGAGCTACTGGCTGGTCCTATTGCTCAATGTGCAGATTCCATCTGCCCTGCCTGGGCATTTGTAAAGATTGCAGTTTTGATGAAGTGCTGTGCTGTGTGTTGGACACCATATTCACACAGTGTGCTGTCCAAAATGTTCATCTGGTGAAGTGTTGTTTTGAAGCATCCGTATCCAGGTCTCAGTCTGTTCAGCTTGACCCATGCTTGTCTGTCAAGGTCATTGGTATAAAATGCTGTAGGTCTGACCTTTCCCAGCAGTTGGCCCACTCTGTTGCTGCTCAAGGGTTTGGTTCACCATTGCCAATCTCTTCCAGGAGCTTGTGAGCTTCATGTACAAACAGTTTATGACTTTAATCCTCTTAATCCTCCACCTGTTTGGGTCTTCAGTTAACAGTTAATAGAGCAGGTGATTTTCATCATCTTTTGCCTCTATTGAATGTAATGATATTAGGATCTATCATCTTAGATCACTTGGTCTAAAGCCCCAGGGTGCAGTACATCTGTAAGTTGTGCAGCCTGTTATGAGTCTCAACACACTGTTAAGTACAGTGTCAACCTTTTTAGTGTGACAACGTCTGGACCATGCAGGAGCAAAACATTCTGCTGGGGCATATTTCAGTGCACGTGTGATGTTTATAGGTGAGGGAATGGTCTAATGTGACTCCTCGGTAAGTTGGGGTATGCTCACAGGGAAGCATGTGCTTGCCTACTCTTATACTCAGTGTGCTCATGGCTTGATGACTGTCCAGGTGGAAGAGTGAAGATACCAATTTATTGATGCCCACCTTTAAACACCACTTGTGGAGACAGCAATGAATCCCATATCTTTTCCAATTCTGTCACATCTATTCCTTGGGCTACTATGGTGACATCATCAGTATATATGTGTCACTTAGATACTGTATGTGGGAAGTCTGAAGTGTATCTTTAGTAGGCAACCATCGATTGTCTCGATCATGGTGTACATGTACCTGATGAATCCATTTACAGCTGACAAGCTGAATTAGAGAGTGACACAGCTTGTTACTAGTTTCAGAGATCTATATGTTGTCTGAGCTGGAGTCCAAGTTTACAGCATGCTGCTTTCTTCTTTCTTGCTTTGTTTCCATCCTCTGGATCAAAGCCGCTTCGTGTTGAGCTGTACCCAATGCCAGATCTTACACAGGCATCTCATTTGCAGGTATATACATTGAAAAGTACTAGTGCTAGTGCTGATCCACTGAAGACTCCATTCTTCATAGTTTGTACTCTGCTTTTTTCTCCTTGGCTGGTAGTGAGTTGGAATGATCTGCTGGAGATCATGATCATGATGAAAGTGCTTAGCTTGCAGTCAGGTATCATAGACTGAATTTTATATTTGATGCCATACAGTGTTATAGGTGGCTGTGAGGTCAATAAAGACCGCACCTATTTTCTGCCTCATTTCAAATCCATTTTCTGCGTCAGATATAAGTAAAGTAACTTGGTTAGTGGTACACTGCTTTTTTTCCAAAAGCCAACTTGTTCACTTCATGAGTTTGTATGTAACACAGGGTAGTAAGATGGGTTGGTAGCTCTATGGATCCTCTGTTGGTTTACTGAGTTTCAGGATAGCAATGATGGCGGTTTTTCTCCAGATTTTTGGAAGTCTGTTATTTCTAGACATTTATACATTAATTTTTGAAGCCATCTATTCATTGTGGTTCCAAGCTTGGTAACAAATTCTGAGAATATCTTATCTGGTCCAGCAGCCTTGATAGCTTTAATAGTTGTGTCAAATTCGCTGTCAGAGATGAGGGTGGTTAAATTAAGGGAGCAGTTAAAATTAATTTGGGCACAGGGTGACTTAAGTGGTTCATGAGTCAGATGCCTGCTCATTTCTGTGTGTTGCTTGCTTGTGTTACTATATTTGCTGTTGCTTATGTTAGACAAAAGACTGGTCCATGTGCTAAGGAACAATTATGACATAAAATAGGCCAGGTTAATTTTTTTAACGGAAAATGCCTCATGCTTGTGAGTCAGAAAAGAAACAGGATTTTCTTCCACAATATTCTGTCTGCCTAACAAACTACACAAGTATAGGTCAGGAAGGCTATCCTTAGGGATCTGTTGGAGATGCAGACACGTGGTAGTAACTAGTCCTTACCAAGAATCCGAGTTTTCCATTTGCCATGGAAAAATGTGGATTTTCTCCTTTAATGGAGAAAAACACTCTTGTCTTTTTGGTTTATTACATCCCATTTTAAGTTAGACTATGCCGTGTGTGCTCTCACTATGTTTTACTAGGCTGTATCTTATGTTAGGCAAATATTTTTGTTTGTTCTGTCATGTGCTTGAGGTTGCAAAGTGCTGTGTTCAATATATGCTCCCTTCAGAGAAAGAACTATTCTTGTTCAAGTGTTTATAAATCCAATTCCACTACCTTTTTCCCCACCCCACCACTCTAAAGTTTGGCAGCAGCTGCCCTCCCCCCCATCAAGGGGAGGGGATAGAAGTCTGGTAGGCACACCCAACCCCAGGCTGGAATCCCATGTGAGCCAGGGAGAGGATTTAAACCGTCACCCTCCAATGTGCTACCCTCACCCTCCATGTTGCCTGGTCATCCCCCTCCTCTAGAGCAGGGAGGAGGTAAGAGCCTTGGAGGGGTTCTGTCTTCCCTTCCCTTTGGCAGTGGCTGGCAGGCATACTTCTAGTGCCCCCAGGCTTCTGGTTTGAGCCACTGCAGGCATGTGGCTTCATTTTCTGAATCAAAAGTGAATGTTTGGTCATTTGCTAATTGGCTCAATCTGTGCAATTTAAACTAATCTGCAAAGACCGAATCAATTCAGCCTTGGGCTTTCTGACTGTCTGTACTGTGAGACCAAGGTCACAGCACATCCAAAGCTCTGACAGGAACTGCAGTGACATGTCAGTGAGCTCTGAGAGATCACTGGCATTCAGAATCACAGGGAAGGTCTGTAGCCATAGCCCCTTTCACCTGCATGGCACATCTGTAATGCATTTTCTTCCCTGTGCATGTGCCACACAATGGAAGGGGATGATTGATCCTGAATCTCCTCATGGTCTTCAGAGTGTGTGACAAGCTAATCTTACAAGACATTAAGAGTGATATGAAAAGCAATTGACTAGCAATGATATATATGAAACAAAAGGGATCTGTTAAATCCATGAAGCAAAAAATGGAAGCCAAACATTCCTCAGAGGATTTTATTCTCCCAGGTAACTGTCACCTTCTATACTCTATTGGTCTTACGCATATGGTTTCTAGGGAGGAAGGGTTTCCCTACTTTCTTCTGAAGCATTGGAAACTGGTCCCAGCTAAAAGTGGGAGTTTGCCTACAGTGCAATGGTGCTTCTAATGGCATACAGGCAGATTGTCTGATGTTGGTCAAAATAGTCTGAGAGACATAAACCAAGTAGCAGGTCATGAAAACATATCCACAACCAGCTCATACAAAATGACAGCCATGATATTAGCCTTCATCTTTTGATGTCTCCTTATACTACAGATGTCTCAGTATAAAAGTAGCAATAGCATCCAAACAGTATCCAAAAAAAAGCAAAGAGGTAGATTTCTTAAGAACCCTGGCATACTTCAGATAGCCGTCATCTTAATGGAAAATACAATCCCTAAGATTGACATGCCAACCATGCTGAACAAAAAAACTGCTAATTAAATCAGATTTGGAAAGAAACCATCTTCATATAAGTGAATATCTAATCTATACATCCTTACAGGCCAACAGTTTTCTTACTAGTGTCAAAGTCACTGCCAACAAGGATTTGTGTTCATGTGTGAACATGAGGTCACTGAAAATGGCAATCAAATGAAGGCCTTTTTTGTTTGGTATTTATTTTAAAGGTCAAGCTGAGTCTGGGTGAGAGAAATATTAGCCAAGCACAAGAAGGATGGTGCTAGCAGTGAGCTGAGCTTGTTAAAAGTGCTACTGACTGAAGTCTGAAGAAACAGCATTCTTTAACCAGTTCAGACTCTTTTTGAACCAGATACCATGCAGCTGTCAGTGATTTTTTTTAGATAGACTCAGACAACAGATAATAATAGAGCAATGGTTATCCACTTTTCTTGAGTCACCCCTCGGTAGACTTGAGTCACCTCTCACACACGGCCAGCTCTTAGTTTTTACTCTTTCTTTGAGTGCAGAAAAATAGTAGAAAAATTCTTATGTTGTAAAGAACCAGAAAGAGCACAACAGGTCAGAATGTTAACACTGGACTGCTATAGGAAAACTCTGGGTTTATCTTGTGAATCATGTTTACAAACCTAACACTAATAACATTGCACAGCATCCCTGAAATGATTCCAAGGTAGCACCCTGGTTGAAAATCATTGTAATAGAGAAATCAGGCTGTTGTCCTATCACTAAAAGGAATATACATGGCACTGTGTATACTATCCCACAAATCCTTTCCTCGGTGACTGCAATACATTTGGGAAGATGTCTTCCAAGACACATACAAATACACTGTAGATATAGTGAAATCATGACACTACAGTTTACAATCCACAGTAGCCAGGTGTACAGCAAGAAGTGCCCCAGGACAAGGTGGGATAAAGTATCCTAGCTGAAAGAAAAACCACTATATTTTTATTATTTGCAGCATGGATGATAAATAGATCTACAGTCAAAAACAGAGATGAGACTCTTCCTCTAAATTTGAAAAGGTTTCTTAAAAAATGACACTAGTGAGTAGGTATGTAAGGAGCAGATATAGCCAGGAAATACAAACTTTAAGTGTCAGGAGATGCAAACTGACCATGCTTCTTCCACATGTATGGTTAAAAAGTTTACTCAAGAATTTCCTTCACCTATTCATTATACAGGCAGTTAGAAGCAGTGTGACTGCAATGCTTGATTTGATTACCCTAAGTGAAAGAAAGGAAGAACTGAACCTGAGACAGTATGTCTGGTACCCTTGAACAATTTGCAGTTTCAATTTGCAATATATTTGTTATTCAGTAAAGCCAAAGCTTATGTTAGCATGCTCCGATAAGACAAGTTCCCTGTAAAAATACTGCACTTCATATGTTCCAAAAACTGGAACACTATGCTTTATAGCTAGCGTTCCGCATTCTCAGTTTTTACCGATTTTCACTAATAAATTCCCTGATTTTTTTAAGTCATTCAGTTTTTACTGATTTACAACTGTTTCATAGTTCTTAGGGTCAGAAGGGACCTAAACAGGTCATCAGGTCCGACCATGAATGGGTGCTGCTGTTTTTCAGTTCAAATCTCTGTTAATCAGCATGAATAGAGAACAGCCCATTCCCCACTCATGCTGGTTAACAGGAATTTGAACTGAAAAATGGGTGCTGCTGATAAACTAAAAATGCCACCGTGCCAGTTACCTGAAGCACAGGTTTCTAGCCAGATGTAGGGAGAGATGGTGGCAGAAGCCGTATCCGGAGCAGGGGTGGGGGTGGCTGCGTGGGGGCTGGGGGAGGGTGGCTGGAGCAGCTCCCAGGGGCTCTGACTCCGGGCAGGATGGGTCATAGGAATCGCTCCAAGGGTGGTAGGTCTGAGCTGCACCCTGGCAGCTCTGGCTTCAGCCCCACTCTGGGCGCTGGGAGCTGGGAACCCTGCCGTGGGGGGGGAGGGGGCAGGCAGGAGAGCATGACCCCACTCCCTGCAGCAGGTGCTATACCCAGCCGCTCCACATGGGCAACTGTGGCTGGAGCCACTGCCTGGGGGTATGGCGCTTCCAAGTCCGACCCTGGGCGGGGTGGGAGGTAATGGTGCTGGGGTTGGATCCTCCTGCTCCACATCCGGCCATGTGCCACTCCTCTGTCCCCCCAAATGCCAGGGCAGCCAAGCAGCAGGTTGCTGCAGCAGAGGGGGAGGGGCACAAACACAGCCAGGGAAGAAAGGCAGGGCATGGCACCATGTGCTTCCTGCTGCTGATATGGGGGTACACGCTCTCCAGGAAGAGCCCAGCAAGTTCTCCCAGCCCACAGCCCTCCCAGGGGGTGAGTAGCCGCAACAGCTGCACCCCCCCACCCTGCACTCACTGACAACTTCCCCTGCTTTGCTCCCTGCTGCAGCCCCAGGAGCTGCCAACGGGCTGCATCATGCCCTGCCCTTTCCCTAGTCCCAGCCTTGCTCTCTTCTTCCCTCACTGCCAATTTTTTCCCTGACTTAAACTGATGTTTTTCCTTTTCTTCCCTTTATCCTGATTTCATCCAGGTTTTTCTGTTTTGAACATAAACCCTGAAAAATTCCCAAGTTTTTTGGGAACAACTTTAATTTCTGTATTCCAGCCCTTTATAACCTATCCATTTATTGTAAACTCTTACTTACCATCTGTTATAACAGTATCAGTCTGTTGTCCACTGGTCTCCCCTTGCTGAAGGGTGTGCTCTAGTTCCTCTTCTGTTAATCCATTAATGTTAGATATTTGTCCATTCTTCTGTAAAAGCTGCATTGGAAAGGGGTAGGATGATATTTGGAGAGGGAGAGGGGGAGAGAAAGAGAGAAAACAAATGCACCATCAGTTTCAAGCCAGTGATATAATTCCATCTGTTCTTCCACAAAATATTTTGTATTTATTTGGGTGTCTATGCATCTTTCCCCAGAAAATTAGCAGTCAGAAATTGGGGTCCATGTCCTAAATGAGTAAAGTAATTTCTAAACAGTTTGGTTAAAAGTGTGCTTCAGCATGTCAATAGATGACCTGATGTCACAACAGTAGTCACATCCCACAAGCTTGCCAAGTCAGTTTTGTGGCATAGTGAACACGTGCAACCATAAATGTAACCATGTGATTTTATGTATGTTATAGCCAGTTATATTAAATTACTTATTTGCAGGGAAAAAACTCTTTTTTTCTCTACTCTGTCTTCAGAATAACACAGCTAACTACTAGGCCTGTGCAAAGCAGCTAGTATTCACTTCAGATTCAGCCAATTTGGGGAACAGTGATTCAATTTGGTGATTCAAATCACTGTCCCGAATCTGATTCAGAGATTTGGCCGCTGCTGAATCTCCAAATCAAACAGCAGGCCCCATCCCCCTCCCACTCTCCTGGCCCCATCAATGGCTGCCCCACCCAGACCCAGCGTCCCAGTTCTTTAAAAAAAAAAGCCCCACACTTAACGGCTCCTGCCAGGCAGGGGGCAATCTCCACTGCCCCCTACTGCCCTGCGCTGTGGGGGAGGGGGCTCGGCCACAAGCCCCCAGAAGCCCCGAGGCTGCTGCAGCAACTGGTGAGTGCAGGGCATTTTTTGTTTTTTTTAAAGAGCCGGGATGCTGGGGCTGGGTGGGGCAGTCTTTGACAGCCATGGCTCAGATGGCCCATAAGCCATATTTTGCCCACCCCTAGGCTACATCCTCAACCATCCCCTGCACAACTTAAAAAATAACGAACTCCCTCACATCTTCCTGAATTACAAAAGTTCCAAATTACCCTTGCCAGGCTGCCAAAAATCACCTGTTTCTTCTTCTATTTCTCTTCTAGATGTCATCAGCAGTTCAAATTTGAATAGTAAAAACCCATGCAAAAATTCAGCCCTGTAATGACCGAGAAATTAGATTTTATAGATTTCACAGACATTAGGGCTGGAAGGGACCTCGGAAGATCATCGAGTCCAGCCCCCCACCCAAAGGGCAGGAAGTCAGCTGGGGTCGTAGGATCCCAGCAAGATAAGCATCCAATTTGCTCTTGAAGGTGTTCAATGTGGGTGCTTGAACCACCTCCGATGGCAGGCTGTTCCAGACCTTGGGGGCTCAGACAGTAAAGAAATTCTTCCTTATGTCCAGCCTGAAACAGTCTTGCAGTAGTTTATGACTGTTTGACCTCGTCATCCCTTGGGGCGCTCTGGTGAACAAACGTTCCCCCAGATCCTGGTGGTCACCCCTGATAAACTTACAGGTGGCCATCAGATCACCCCTGAGCCTGCGCTTTTCCAGACTAAAGAGCCCCATGGCTCTCAGCTTGTTGTCGTAAGGTCTGTTTTCCTGACCTCTGATTATGCGTGTGGCTCTTCTCTGGACTCTCTCAAGCTTCTCCACATCCTTTTTGAATTGTGGAGCCCAAAACTGGACACAGTACTCCAGCTGTGTCCTCACCAAGGCTGAGTACAAGGGGAGAATGATGTCCCAGGATTTGCTTGAGAAGCATCTATGGATGCAAGTCAGCGTTTTGGTCGCTTTAGTAGCTGCAGCATCGCATTGCAGGCTCATGTTCATCTTGTGATCAATGATGACCCCCAAGTCTCTTTCTTCCGAGCCGATGCTGCAGGTTTTTCTTCCCAAGGTGGAGAACCTTGCATTTTTCGGTGTTAAACACCATCAGGATACTCTACTACAGAATTCAGATCCAAGTTGCAGGAAAGTGCAGGGGTACTTATTTTTTATCAGGTTTTAGAGCTGAGAAAATGAGGCAGGAGACTGATTTACTCGTGACATGTTGATACTGGACTCTACCTTGGTCCTCTTAAGAAATCTCCCACCGCTGGGTTTTGCTCAGCACCTGGACTAGAGAAAAAACTGAATGCACCACCCATACATCTAGCTACGCTCGGAGCAAAGACAGATAACATGGCAGGAACAGTACACGTACATTGTAAAAAAGGGGCATTCCTGTTCTTTTATTTGGTTGGATAACCTCTAAGTTACAACAGAAGTGAAGGCAAGATAACTCGGGTTTAGCAGCTCATTTTTAATGCTAGGCTCCTTCAATAGTTTTGAATGCAACTACTATTAAACCAAGGTAAAACCTTGAGTTGCTATTTTAAAATTAGCTAGCCAATATGGATTAATAAACCAGAATTAAAAACATACTCCCCTCCTCTCCCCTTTTGTATAGACATACCCTAAGAGTACTTCAGTCCTATATTATGCAACAACCCTTTGCTCTTGCTACCTGCCTAGGATGCTTAACTTTTTCTATCATAAACAGTCTTCTTGAGATCAACGGAACTATTCATGGTAATGAAATAAAACAGAGATTTAAGTATTTGCTAAAGTGGAGACTAATTTTCCTGCTGTAATCAAGTCCAGAAATAAAATAGGAGTATTTGGATCTCAGTTATGTATACAGACCTTGTCTCAGGAAAAAAAATATATATATTTATACGGATTCAAGAAATAAGGAATATATGCATACAACCAAAGCACTGCATTCTTTCTAAATATTTTTACAGGTTAATTTTTAAAATGTAAGTTACATGTAATTAACATTATCTTTTTATGGGAACAAATTGCTAGAAAAAAACATACAAAATTAGGAGAGCTGCTCAATCGTATTTTCGTATGCAGTGCTTTTTACCCAATATTACTCTCTTTTAGTCATATCAGTTATTACAACTACCTCTTAAAATGGAAAATATCTGCTACTCATTTTCTTAGTTTGTACACAATATAATTTCAAATATGGTCAGTTTTCATTATTTTGTGGACCTTTTACTGGAAGAAATATATATTATTAATAGGGAGCTAGTAACAATAGTTAATAGAAAGTACAACAAAATTAAGAAGCATCTAAAACTTTCAACTTTTTTTTTTTTATAGAAACTGGCTTTTCAATTGATTTCAAAGTTCCTTCCCTAAAGACTCAAACTAAAAGGTCCTTAAGGAAAAAGGCAAACTTAGTCACATTCAAATAACATCTGCTTTTAAAAATTGCAAATTAAATGAAGGGCTTTCTGCTAAATGCCACCTTTCAAACAAAGAGCAAAATCATCACCATACCAGGTGGAGAAAGGTCCTACATTCTTGATTAAATCTCTTCTCAGACTGTTAAAACAAGCTGTGGGGTGGAGAAACTTGGATTAGCTAGCAACTGTCCAGTTACAATGGAATCTCAAAGCAATATACAAACCACTTGGCAAGAGCATTAGGTCTGCTTCTTATTGTTCAACAAACCTCTCATTTGCCAAGCCCCGAGCTTGAGACAGGCTTCACCCACTCCTGGCTCCCCCATTCGAAGAAGAGTATATTAGGGTTCAAAATACTCTGTTCAGAAGCCCTTAACTGAGCCAAATTGATTCCACCTGGCCTGCCCATTCCCTTCAAAGCTGCCTTTCATAACTGCCTGGTCTGCTCCAGGAAAAAGGATACCAATATAGTTTAATGCTAATGCCACAGATGGAATAATCTGACTTCACAGTTTTTACATGCTGTGACCAGATATTAAATAGAAGAAATGGCAGCTCAACACTCAGATTACAACCCCACTTCTCACATCATCTTTTGCACAAAATGTAAAACACAGGCACTTAGAAAGAGTAAAAATATAATAATCCTACACAAAACAAATTGTAGACTTTGATAACCTCTTTTGCAAGCCTATACAGTATTAATGTTAAGCTTTTAAATTCCATTGTAAAAACGTATGAAAAACAGAACAGAGGCTTAGTGTTTGTAAAGTGATTTTAGATTCGCTAATGAAGTCTACAAAAATACACTGTCAAATTGAAAATTAAATTTTCAGCATTTTCTTTATACTAAGCTTGTCAGAATAAACAGAAGCATGTTTTGCTATATTTATATAAGCATAAGCACAAATCCCCAAACAAATGCAGGCACAAATCCAAATGGAATCCTACAAACATGTGCATATGCTTAACTTCATGCACAAGCCAAGCAATATAAATTCACACCTGTCTTAACAACGAAACACTCCCAGGCTCATCACCTCCACCACAAACTCCACTGTCACACTCTCTACAAGTTATACTCTCTACAGATCACGCATGCATTCAAAATCTACAGCATGTTTTTTTGCAGATGAAAAACTGTGAGCTGTCACACAAGGTCCTGCATTTGAATGCATTCTAAGCAACTTGAATGCATACGATTATTATTTATTAGTATTATTGTGATTGCAGATTGCTATCTGAAGTGAAAGGGAATGTTTGTTTTTTTTATTTTTAATGACAGGTCCTAACTGACCTACCTCTCTTTCTTGAAGCTTTTTGTCTGGGAATGAAACCTTACAGCTGGGAAGTTGAAATCTGAGATACAGCTATCTTGTCACATTCCCTGTCCGCCAACGGCTGGTCAAGGAATGCAAAATTTCAGCCCATGCAAATTTTATGGCAGAATGGAATTGTAAACCTCCAAAAGCACAATAGAGAGATTACAATACACTCCGATCGGGAAATTATGAATGATCTTTGTAAGTGACAGTGTGACTATCAAAGTTCATTTATTTTACTTCATCAAAAGAAAAGTTTTTCAGGTGAAGAACATTTCTTTAAAAATTACATAATGTATAACTGTAAAGGTATTATAGAATATTATTTGGGTTCCTACAAAAGGATCACTCCTATATCCAGTATATCTTTTCTGTAAATAGTTCTAATTCTAACTTGCAGTCAGCAACTAATCCTTTGAAAATTTGTGCTTCAGCAATATTTCTGCCCCCCCCATGCACCCTCCTGTCCTTCCCCCCACCCCCATCCCCTCAATCATGAGCCTTGTCAAACACTTTCTACACTGAAAAGCTTATGAAAACGGATATGCCCAGCAGTATTCCCAGAAGTCAAAAAATTGTGGTTATTTCAGACAAAGAATGCAATGCTATAATCCCTCCTCTTGTAAACCAACATATCTTAGAGTCAGATTTTTTAATGAACTAAGGTTGATCCAGTTCCTGCAGTGAGAGTCATTTACTAATACCACAGTGCTGAAAACAGTATTGCCAAGCACACTCCTAGCATTTACTGTTGATTACATTTCTATCCTGCCCTATCCAAAAGGCTCAGAGCAGCTAATAAACAAAGTGGAAGGATTTTACTTATTTAAGTTCTTTTGTGCAGATTGTTCTTCCCTGCTTCCATCATCATTAGGAAAAACTTCACAGTTAGGGTGTCCAGACTGTGGAATAAGCTCCCTCCAGCGGTGGCGCAATCACCTACCCTGGAAATCTTCAAGAGGAGACTAGACAGTCACCTTGCTGGGGTCACCTGACCCCCAGTTATCTTTCCTGCTTGATGCAAGGGCTGGACCCGATGATCTTCCAGGGCCCTTCCAGCCTTACAATCTATGAATCTGAAGTCACATTTAGCATTGGTAAGCATGCCTTTAATCCTGCTACCTTCTCTCCCATGTAAGGAAGTACTACAGCATTTCTTCCCCTCACATCTCTGATATGTCTGACTATAAAAGGTAATGCAATTTCTGCCATTACAACTGTACAGAATTCCAAAACCAAAGACCTCTGTTTCAAAACTATGTTAAGACTGCCATGTAAAACTAATTTAGTCACCTAGGACACTTTTACATGTGCTTTGGGGATGGGGGGTGGCTCCGAGAGCCACTCTGCAGTGTCTTACGTATCAGTGTCCCCGTGCTTAAAAATGGTGGCGGAGGTGCTTGACCTAAGTTCATTTGATGAGCTTTAGTTCAAGCACCCTACCACCATTTTGAAGCATGCAGACACTGATACACAAGACACAGGAGGCTTGATTAATCAGAGCAGCTTCCATGCTCATGTACAGACCCTCCTATAATTTAAATTTACAAACCCAGCTCCTAAGGAAATGAGTTGTTAAGGGCATCAAAAATCTTACACTGGTCGTGTATAAAACCAAACATTATTTTAATTGAGTATGAAGAACCATGCATTTAATAACCATCTATACCTTAGCTACTCCATGTAAAAATATGGATAGTAGTAATGCTCTGTAATTAGTAATTTTTATCAGTAGCTTTCAAAGCACTTTATCAAGCACAACCCTCATTTATAACATTCATACAAATTGGTCCAGTTCTCTGTGCTTTAGAAATACCGAGAATATGATGCAAGGTCTTGGATCTATCACAAGCCTATTACAGCTGACAAGTTAGTTGTCTGTTATCTATTCTGGAATATGGACCTTTGCATATTTTTTCTTGATCCCTGAAGGAAAGGGGAGGAATCATGATTCTGTCAAGTCTTTGAAGAGTGAACTTGTTCTGTTCAGATGCTGATAAAAATATTGTTAATTTTTACATTATTTTTTCCTACACAAAAATCATATCTAGGTTTACATGTACCTATCATTTCTTAAACAATACCATTTCAGCCCTGTAAAATTATTAGATTTGAAGTGCACCCCCCCCCCAAACCTCTTCCAGTATTGAAGGGCAAAACTAATGCTTTTACTCTCTTTCTACCATTTACCAGTACTATTCAAATAGTTTAATGTGCATCATTCTTCAAAATGAACTATTCCAAACAGGAAATTTTATGACAGCTTCAGCTCACCTGTAAAATATGAATTTTCATTTCTACCTAGGGGAACTTTTACAATCCCTACTCTCTCCTCTGCCTGCTGAAGGGTGAGTGTCCCTGAAATCTTGCAAATAAATACAATAACTTGTTTGCAAATATCTAGTTGGTCTAATAAAAGATATCACCTCTTCCATGAGTTTTGATTCCTTTTGCCTCTAGACCAATATGGCTACAACCTAGATACCTGACTCGTTCTTGCAGAAATTTCTTTGATTAGGACACCCCCAATACCCCAGCCAGCAAGTTGTGGGGAGGGGGGGGGGCCCTCGCAGCAGAAGGGTTATGTTCCCCCCACACACTTCCCTCCCAGCCCCCGCTGACACCAGCTGGTGGGGTGCAGGGCTAGGGAGAGGGGCCACTCTGGCAGCCTCCTGGGAGGCATATGGGAGTGTCCCCAGCAGCCAGTACAGCAGGGGCAGGCAATTATTTCAGGTGGAGGGCCACTTACTGAGTTTTGGCAAGCCATTGAGGGCCACATGACAGGCAGCTAAGGGAAGATAGATATTAATTTTCTAAATTTTTTAGGGGCCTTGTGAGCCGGATAAAATGGCCTGGCAGACCACATCAGCCCATGGACCGCATTTTGCCCACCCTGCAGTACAGGGAGGCTGCAAACCACCCCTCCCTCCTGCAGTAGTGAACATCTGTTTGGCTGACTCCTGCTCTAACTTATAATGCTTTTGTGTAAAGCATAGTATGTTAGAGCACTTCCACAAGGGGCTTTTTGAACATCTGTACTTAGCCTATGACACAGATTAGGCATTGCCCAGACCACTCTGACATTCCTTTTAGAGGTTGAGCCATTGTCCCTTGCATTTACTAGTCACTGGGTAATCTGGATAAAGATTCCCTGCAATTGTAGGGAAGTTTCTGTCCCAGTGGGAGCAAGGGTCCATGATGGACCCCAGGACCTACTCCCTTTCAAGGCAGTAACTATCTCACAGAAGCACAAGTGGCTTGCTCTCTTCCACCTGACTCCCAACTATCTCCCTCTTCTGGATGCCCAGGTAGCAAATATACTCAGGATTAGGAAGGTATACAGCAAAGTAAACGTGTAGGTGTAGACATGTTCTTAAGCTATGCAGTAAACTACACTCATGCAAAGTTAAGCGTCTCATGTAGACATGCCCAATGAGAGCTTCAAAAGGTGCCCCAGCGATGGGACTGGATAATACCTGACCTGTGGCCTGGTAGCAAGAACATTGTGCTTAGAAGTCAAAGACATTCACATTCAAACACTCTCTAAGAGGTGCCTAGACCCTGGGTCTCTTTCCTCCTGGCAAGGGCCCTTACCAGTCAGCTATCTGGGTTACAAAAAGAGCGGGCCCATCTTCACCACCACCTTTTAATTCCTGCTAGTCAGTTTTCTGACTGGCTGCATTTTCATGATTTTGATACAAGCACACATCTGTAACAGTACATGTACATAGTCTATGCACATGCTCAGTCCTTGCACACTCATGCACACATCCACGCTGTAGGGGAAGCAGAATGACTATGTAAGTGCCAACAATGCTACTTATTAAAAAGCTGCCATTTAAATGCAAAATGGAAACAGAACTTGACTCTTAGCTTTTAAAACAGGTTTTCTTTTATGAGAAAAGTTGCACAGGCTCTTTTATGAAGGTACACTCTCACAGTCCTTACTGTATGGGTCAGTGCAGTCTGTCCCACTGCATTAGTACTTCAGAGAAACTAATTTCAATTTTCAGTCACATTAACTGCCTCATTTCTCTGAAGGGATCTGAGCACCAATTTGGACCAATTATGTCTAATTTGGTAAGCACTGCTTTAATTCTACTGGGAATAGTTATATAGTTTAGACAAATGTAAAGCCAAAGTTTGGAGAGCTAGCCGAAAACCTCAAAGTCCAAATTAAGCATTAGAAATATCATTAGTTGGGTTCTGCAAATTTACTTGCAAGTGGAGAGATAAATGCACCAGAGCTGTTAATCTAACAGGTTTCTGAGAGACACATTCATAACTGCTCTTGGTTTATGAAACAATTATGAATGTGTTGCCTGAAAAAAAGTGGTTATCCAGTTCACTGATCCTTCAGTTTATTCATTTCTCACAAAGGCCTTGCAGTGATGTAACATTTCTGCTTCTGCCATGTCACCAGAACACATCATGTACAATACATTTTTTAATCATTTCTTCCTTTCACCTCTCCACAGAAAATACAATGAAGCACAGATGTACAGTTAACAACCTTAACTCACACACATTCAATATTACACAAATCCTGACATAGCCAATTACAGTCCATACTGCTGGTTTCTCTTATGTGTTGCAAATTGCTGGATTCTGTCTACTACACCTTTCAACAATTAAAAGTAATTTTAAAAATTACATAGAACATGAAAGAATAAAAGGCTGCTGCCCCATTACTGGGTGATAGAGTATATACCATTCCTTATTCTCAGTAGACTATTTATTTTATATCCCGCTTCATCCAAACAAGGTTCAGGGCAACTTACAATAAAGGCTACAAGTTATGAAACAGACTCTCCAAACAACATCCCAAAAATCTGAAAAACTTAACCCCACTCCACCCACTCCTATTTCCCTGCCTCTCACCCAGGACAGCAGCCCTCTCCCTCCAAACCAGTGGGATGTGGCTTTATCTTTCCCCATTTCTAATCACCACCATTCCCAACATTCCTCATAGCAGACCCAAGTCCATTCCAAGGATTCCTCATACCAGACCCAAATGCACCAAAGTTAATTTTGCCACATTCTCTTAATCCTTCTACACTGATTCTACATCAGATTACTAAAATAACCTGATCCAGCTGTCTGAGCAACTGAGCAAACTAACATGAAGGTACTGCATTTTTTCCCTGCAGTTTGATTTTTAAAACTCATGTGTTGATGTACTACTCAGTGCACAGATATACCATTCAGTGCCATAGTAAGAAAAAAATACACAGCAACATTTTGAAAAATAAAAATTAGATCACTTCTAAATGTTGTTTGCTCATAGCAGTATGCCTAGCTAATCTATTAAAGAATCTGAAGGTTTTACAGACTCCTGGTGCAGGTAAAATAAAGGTCCATATTTTACAAATACAAAACACATACTTAACTTCACAATCTTATCTTCAAGTAACATCATCTATATATAAATTCAACTACCATGTCTACAATGATGACTCGCAGATCTACTTTTGTACTCCAGACCTGTTTCTCTCCAAACTAAAATCTCAATCCATATCTTCAACACAGCACCTCAATCTCCTAATATTTTTACTCCCACCTCAACTCTGCCTTCTTCAACAACTGTGATGAAAAACACCTCCTGTCTGTCCCACAAGCCTATAATATAAATGAGACCATCAACTTACTCATCTCCTAAATCCTTGCATCTCAGGCTATATCTGAGATGTCTATATCTTGGGGCCTTTAAGTGACCTTTCTAATCTATATGGCTAAAACTCATCTAAAACTTCAGCATTTCATGTCTCAGCTTCTACAATATCCGCCTCGCTGACTTTGGTGAAAGTAATCTTGCTTTGGTGTTATTTCTTCATAACACTTCTCAAACCACTGTTTTCCTAATCCATTGCTTTGACAATCTCGCCCCTCACTTTGTCCCCCTAGACTGGTTTTTGTACCTCTCTCACTTTAAACATAGGTATAGGCTTTGAAAGTGAACATGGATAACTTAGCTGTCATTGGGCATGTCTACATGAGACGCTTAACTTTGCATGAGTATAGTTTACTGCATAGCTTAAGAACTTGTCTACATCTACACGTTTACTTTGCTGTATACCTCTCTAATCCTGAGTATATTTGCTACCTGCAAATGCAGGTAGCAAATTTACTTGGGATTAGTAACAGCTCCGTAGCACCTGTGTAGATACCTGACCAGGAAGAAAATCTTCAGCCGGTCAGCCATCCACCAGGAGATAGCTCCTTGCCCTCGGGAGCTGCCTGCTGCCAGGGCGGGCTCTGCCACAGGAGCCCGAGTGGGGACTGTGCCCCCCTGCCCCGGCAGCAGAGAGCTCCACAATCAGGACTGGGGAGCAGGGGCTGCGAGATTCTTATCTCCCAGCCCCTGCTTTACCATAACGATCAGGGAGCAGGGGCCTGGGAAACCCTTATCTCTCAGCTTGTGCCCTGCAGTTGTGGGGCTCAAACTTGAAGACTCTTACCTTCCATCAGAGGGTCTGTAAGTGTGGGGCTACTGCTGGGAGATGCTTATAAGGGTCTCCCAGCCTGAGCCCCACAACCACAGGGCTCAGGCTGGGAGATAAGCATCTCCCAGCAGCAGCCCCGAAGTCACAGAGCCATGGCAGGGAAATAAGGGTCTTCCAGCAGTAGCCCCCCCGACTGTGGAGCCGGAGTAGGGAGCTCCCTGCTGGCGGAGGCAGGGGAGCCTGTTACCTCCCTCACACCCCCAGCTACATGCCATCCTGTGGTCTCAGGTGGGGGCAATGTCCTGCTGCTCTTCCAGCCCCCATTCCCTGATTGAAATCATAGAACAGGGGTTGGGAGCTTGTTCCCAGCCCCCGCTCTGCAATCACAGAGCTGGAACTGGGAACAGCCTAGGAGCTCCCTACATGGGGACAGTTCCCTGCCCAGCTTGGAGCTAGCTGGGACCTGCATCTGAGCAGGACTGTTCTCAGCCAGTCCCAGGCTATGCAAGGAAGCAGTGCAGCCTGGAAGTAGTTGGAGACTGTTCTGTTTTGGACAGTACCCACCCAGCTCCAGGCTGCACTTCCAGGGGGATATTGTCCCTGCCATAGCAGCAGGCAGCCCCCCCAGCTGTCTCCTGGCCCGGTGCTCCCTGCCAGCCCCCAGGGCTAACACCCAGGGGAAGCCTGGAACTCTCCCCAGTGGCAGCAGGGACCCATTCCAGGGTTATAGGGAACTGTGAGCAATCTACTCCCTAATCCCCACATGTGTAGACACCTGCCCGAAAACCCTTACTGTGCAATAGCTTACTTAGCTGTAAATCTAGGCTGGAGTAAATGCATATGTAGATGCACCCATTGAGTAACAGGAGGTTGACTCCCATTTCTAACACACCAGCCTCCATCTTTCCACCTGCTAGATTTTCAAATAAGCACCTCTGTGTTTTCTCCCACACTGTCCCTCATTATCCTTCCTCAACATCCACAAAACTACCTCACTATCTTCCTTCTAGGACAGGGGTCAGCATGCATGCTAAGTATGGCACGCAAGGCCATTTTTTGTTTACAATTTTTAGACAATCTGGTATTTACATTTTAAAAAGGGCAACATTTATGATTATTAACTGTACTAATATGTGGTGCATCCTGCCATGTACCTCCAAGGTAGACATTGTGGGTTTTTTTGGTGCACCAACCAAAAAACATTGCCTACCCCTGTTCTAGGTTGTCTACAGAAAGCTTGACAAGAATTAGAGCTATTATGTGACATATGACATGTGCCCATCAAGCTGACCAATACTGTCTGATCTTTTGTTTTTACTCTGCTGCCTGCTGGTATTTGTTGTCTTATACTTAGATCTTAAGTTCTTTGGGACAGGGATTGTCTTTTTGCTCTGTATATGCAACAGTCACTTGCACATTGGCTCCTGGTCCACAATTAAGTATTATATGTTGTTACAGCAGCAATGACAACTTGCAAATTTTATTTACAAAGCACCTTCAACTCAGTAGAAGTGCTCAGGTGCTGAATAAGAAATATAAGACAATTTATCCTTAACTAAAACTGCTTCAAGTCCAGCAACTTTGTAAAGAGACGGACAAACAAAAACAACAAATAAAACACCTCTGAATGACTTAAATTTTCAGATACTTTTAAAAGTGGGAAAAGATTAAATGAGCTGCATTTCAGCTTTGTACACTCAGGAAAAGCTTGATTGCCTCATATAAGCCCTACAGCAGAATCTCTACACACAGTTACAATGCTGGCATGGAAACCTGTCAGGTGGAAGCTCAATGAAGAGGTCTAAAGAATTATCAAAATCTGTCCCATTCAGAGCTGCATATAATGTAAAAAAAACCCAAGAACACCAGAACAAAGCACTATGATCATAATAGCTCAACTCCATAAACAGTCCTGATGTTGCATTCTGAACAATATGCATGCAGCAGATTAGCCTCACTTACAGTTTCACCATGCCTTCTTAAATAAATATAGGTGTCGCCTACACAAACAGCTTAACTATAACTAAAAGCTGGTTTTACAAGCCATGTCTAACAATGGATTGCCACAGACAAGATTAAAAAATGACAGGCAGAGTTAACCTAGTTACATTCATGATAAGTCCCCTCAATCCTAGAAGATACAAGGCCAAAAGCACCTTATAAAAACAACCTGATCAACAAGGCATACCTCTCTTCCCAGGCTGATGACAAGATAGTTTTATTGTATCCAATTAGCAATACCATTGAGGTATTCCTTCAGAACCAAGACTGACCTTTGCACAGTCCACATGGCATTAAATAGATAGTTCTGTATCATCAGCATATCAATGGTATTGTACTATGTGCTTCACAGTGGTCTTCCCAAGGTGCTTCAAATACCAGATCTAAGAACACTGGAAGCAATAGTATTAGGTTTAAAAAACAAAAAACAAACAAAAAAACAGGCATACCCATTCCCAATAGCCTAGTGAGATTAAGGCATGCCAGTTTCTGTAGCCAACAGCAAACAAGTGACAGCACCAGGCCCAACTTCTATTTCCAACATATATAATGAGATGCCCCTTTACAACTTAGATCAATTGAAGGAGTCTTTGGTACAAGGCCAGATTAGGAACTGAACTCATCTCTTGTTAACAACAGCAAAATACATGAACCACGCTGCCTCTGGTAGTAAGCACAGATACACTAATTTCAGGAATTTATTATACTCTCTCACAATACCGGAACTGGGGTCATAAAATGAAACTACTAGCTAATAAGTTTCAAACAACCAGAAGGAAGTTCTTTTTCATGCACTGGGTAATTGAAGTGTGGAACCCATTGCCACCAGATGTTGTGGAAGCTGGCAGTTTAGCCAGATTCAAAAAGGGACTGGACAAATTCTTGGAGGAAAGGCGCATCAGTATTTACTGAGCATTGGAGCTGGGGGATACAGCCTCTGAATCAGAACTTTCTAGACCTCATATGCCTACAGACTGAAAGTGGGAGATGAACAGTGGAAGAAACCCTGGTCATACCCTGTTCACTCTCTCAGCATCCATTTTCTGATACTCTGACACAAGATACTAGGCAAAATGGATCTAGGTTCTAACACAGTAAATAGCATCTCTTATGTTCTTATGTTATAAATTGGTAGACTAATTGCACGTAACTGTTTATAAGCCTGGAGTCCAAAAATGTAAAAATATGGTATCTTGATGAAGCTTCTGACTGTACTGAGTAGACCCTTATAGAATCATAAAAAGTTAGGGTTGGAAGGGACCTCGGGAGGTCGTCTAGTCCAACCCCATGCTCAAAGCAGGACCATCCCCAACTAGATCATTCCAGCCAGGGCTTTGTCAAGACGGGCCTTAAAAATCTCCAAGGATGGAGATTCTACCACCTCTCTAGGAACCTGTTCCAGTGTGTGCTTCACCATCCTACTAGTGAGAAAGTTTTTTCTAGTATCCAACCAAAACATCCCTTGCTGCAACTTGAGATCATTGCTCCTTGTTCTGTCACTTGTCACCACTGAGAACAGTCTACCTCCATCCTCTTTTGAACCCCCCTTCAGGTAGTTAAAGGCTGCTATCAAATCCCCTCTCAGTCTTCTCTTCTCCAAACCAAATAAACCCAGTTCCCTCAGTCTCTCCTCAGAAGTCATGTGTCCCAGGCCCCTAACCATTTTCACAACTCTCTGCTGGACTCTCTCCAACTTGTCCACATCCTTTCTACAGTGGGGAGCCCAAAACTGGACACTGTACTCCACATGTGGTCTCATCAGCTCACAATAAAGGGGAATAATCATTTGCCATGGTCTGCAGGCAATGCTCCTACTAATGCAGCCCAGTATGCCATTAGCCTTTTTGGCAACAAGGGCACACTGCTGACTCATATCCATCTTAGGTCCACTGTAACCCTCAGGTCCTTTTCTGCAGAGCTGCTGCCCAGCCAGTCAGCCCCCAGCCTGTAGTGGTGCATGGGATCGTTCCATCTTAAGTGCAGAACTTTGCACCTGTCCTTGTTGAACCTCATGAGATTTCTTTTGGTCCAATCCTGTAATTTATCTAGGTCACTCTGAATCCTAGCCCTACCCTCCAGTATATCTACTACACCCCCCAACTTGGTGTCATCTGTGAACTTGCTGTGGGTGCACTCCATTCCATCTTCCAAATCATTAATAAAAATATTGAACAAAACTGGCCCCAGGACCAACCTGAGATACTGCACTTGATACCAGCTGCCAGCTAGGCGTCAAGCCATTGATTTCTACTTATTAAGCCTGACAATCCAGCCAGTTTTCTATCCACTTTTCAGTCCATTCATCCAACCCATACTTCCTCAGCTTGCTTGCAAAAATTCTGTGGGAGATAGTATCAAAAGCCTTGCTAAATCAAGGTATATTAAGTCCACTGCTTTCCCCACATCCACAGAGCCAGTTATCTCATCATAGAACACATAGATTGGTCAGGCATGACTTGCTTTTAGTGAATCCATGCTGACTGTTCCTAATCACCTTCTTCTTTTCTAGGTGCTTAGAAATGGATTCTTTGAAGACCTGCTTCATGATTTTTCTAGGGACTGAGGTGAAGTGACCCCTAATGATGAGTTGATATTTTAATTATTTCCTCGTTGTCTTCCACAGTTAGTGACTTTATATACTTTACATAAGTAAAGCTGATCAGAAAAAAAAATAATGAACAATTTCAAAAATTTTGACAAATGCTTTTTATCAAAGTTTTTAAAAATAATTTATTTGTAACATTTTTTCAAAAATTATCCTGCCTCTTACATTCCAGTTTTTTCCTTTTTTCCTTCCTTGTCCCCCCACTTGCCACTCAAAAAAACCCAACAAGGGTGGTGGGGACAGGATTAAAGGAAATTGAGCAAGAAAGGAGAAAAAGGAACTACTAAAAAGTCAGGAGTTTGGCATTTCTTTAAGAAAAGTACTGAAAATATTAAGAAAAATTTTACACTAAAAATGATTTGATAGTAAATAGTTAAACCACGTCTTCAACATTGGCAATTGTGTACGTTTGTGTGTGTACCAAACACAGACACTTTTAATAATGCAAACACATTTTGAAAATGAGAATTATCATGTGGTTAGGCAGAATTCTAATATTATAAAAGCCTTAGTCTGTCTGTCTGTAACACTTTATTTGCACTCTGATTGGTTGTCTCGGCAGCCAATCACAATGCTTACTGAGGCAACCAATCAGAGTGCTCCGCACAGACAAAAGTGCTGCCATGACAGTGGGGACTGAGGAGCCAGAGTAGGTTGGAGGCCGTGCTCTTTGGAGGCAGCAGCATGGGGTGCTGGCAGTGCTGCACTGGCCCTGACCCCCCACTCTGGCCTCGCTGCCGCTGGACCCTGACAAAAGCTGACAGTGAGGGGGAGGCAGTAGGGAGGAGAGGGGGAAGTAAGCAGCTGCAGGGGGCACCATAGTGATATCACGTCACTGCTGCTGGGCCAAGAGGGAGGCAGGGGATCCAGGGCAGGGGTTGTGCACAGCTGGATGAGCCGCATTGGAAGCAGGGGGTGCTGGGTGGTGGCTGCAGCCACCACATGCTAGCTTCCTCCCCTCCCCTGCACCTGGAAGGTGGCAGCGCCATGCAGTGGAGCAGTGGGGGGGCACGGGGCTGGAGGAAGAGTGGCAGCAGCATGGTGCAGTGGGTGGCGGCACTCCATCCTCACTAACCCCCTCACCCCACCATTCTTGACAGGCAATTGGCTAGTGGTAAATAACAAGTAGAGTTTAAAATGTCTACGAAAAGGTATGAATATGGCTAATTAAGCTTCTCTCCACTTGTTCTCCCCCATTTCCTTTCAAGGAACACGTCACCATTTATTTTCAATAGAGATCTTTTTATTTGTAACAGAAAAGTATAAGACCCAATAAACTTTGTGCAAGGGGAGATATTCAAAGCAATGGAAAGATCATGATTATAAAATATTCAAAACTAAAATACTGAAAGCCCTCCAAAATAGAAGAATTCCCAAAACATTTTCCCTTGGTAGATGCAGAACTGTAACTCTTTTGGAAGGGGAGTATTAAAAAACAAACAACCCCCCCCCCAAAAAAACTTACTACTTAAGAAGTTTCTTGAATTCATCATTTCTATAAAGGAAAGTCTTAGTACTATAGTGAGAGTCATTAGTTCCTTTACTCCTCTTAAACCCGTATCAGACAATTCATGCCAAATACCTCAACTTTGAGTGGCTTTTCATCTTTAAGTATCTATGCTCTTAGGCAGCACAGCAACTCCACTCTAGAGTTTGAGTAATCTTGATTCTGCCATTCACTAATGGAGGCATGCTTATTTTTTCAGCCTTGACTCAGCTCTGTCACCAGAACACAGTTGTTTAAACAGGAGATACAAGTCTGTCACAGCTGTTATTTGTCATGCATTCAAACATTATGACATCCTGAAATTTCAGTTGGCAACAGCATACCCCCAAATATTTACTGTCTGGTAGCCACTTGCTTCTGTTACAAAATTAGTAGGATAATCAAGGTACAACTCAGAAACTGGAATTTTCTGACTGTACAGTTGGGATAGATTCCCGTTCTTGAGTGTAGACCATTGCATGTTAACAAAAATGGAATTTACCAAGTTTAAAGCTTTACAGCTATTGTTTCAAATAGATTAGGATCTTATGCTAAACATATATCTCACTGCAAGAATACTTTAATATTCTGCCAGTTATTTTTGGTTGTCATCTGCAGGAGACTTTCATCATGAAGCTTCAGGTGTTTGTTCCAGCACAGCCCACCTGTTCAGCCAACCTCATAAAAAATCCTGTGCAAAACTAAACTATTTCATGAAAAGTTTTGAAATGAGAATGAAAAGTTTTCACCAAAACTTGAATTTGCAAAACCAGCGTTGTTTGTATTTTCAATTTCTTTTCAACATTTTTTTTGCTTCTTTATGGTGTCCCTTTTTCATCTGAAAAATATGACAAAGCTGGTGAATGCTTTAAATAAATTTCATTCTTTAAAATTATAAAAGAGAGAGTTCCTACCTCTATTTTCTCAAAAAAGGGAAGAATGATAAAATGAAGAAAAACTACATTTTACTACCTTTTCAGTTGTTTGCAACTTCCCCTTTTTTTCCACTGGAGACAAGAGTTGAGAGTAAAAGGCCAGAAAAAGGGAAGAGAAATGGTTAAGAAAGAAATCCTGAAAAATCTCAGATAGCTCCCCTCTACCCCACTGCCTAAGGAATTGTGGACCTAAGGCAGACTTTAGGCGCCAATCTGGATTACAACAAAGCTTAAAGAAGAGCTAAGTGCATAGGTGGCTAACCTGGATTGCCTCTGGGTTTACAAATAACTAGGTTCTCATAGTCAGTGTGCTAGGTAAAGGGAGTAGCAAACAACTTCCTAGTGAACATGGCAGGTTTCTGCTCCAGGATGATATATCTACAGCCTGTGCATCCCTTGGGGTACTCTGCCTTTGAAACCTCTGCATTCTCGAATACACTTTTCACTTTAAAAATGCCCAGAGCAGGCCCTTTTCTGGACAATCTAGGCCACCAGAAAACAAAGAAAATTAAGGACACTGAAACAACAGGAACCATGGGAATTATGTTTCTCTGAGCCCTCCTGGCAGAAATCTCACAATATTTGGCATGAAAAATTCCAGGATATATAAGGATATATAGGACAGTGGTGAAACAGTACACCGTGGAGTCTGAGAATTTATTTTGAAATACAGCACATTTTCATTTAGTAGCACCTGATCTCAAAAAATGTGCCTCCTCCCAGCTCCCCCTGCACTGGCAAGCTGAAAGCTGAATGCCCACAGCCCAACTGACCTCAGTCGTCCCAGGACTGAGAGTAACAATCAGCTGATTGTCAATTCTAGCCCTGGGACCACATGGGAGCCAGTTCAAGACTCCCATGTAGTTGTCAATGCCAACCACACTGGAATCTTAAGCCAGCTCTGATTACCCTGATACACATTCAATTTAAGGTACAATGAAAACTAGCCACAAAAATGTTACACATCTTTTGTGGAATATTATTGTAGCTAATACCCCACTTTAGTCATGGCATTGATTCCTTGAATATGTGAAAGGGTTACTCTTCATGGTGCACTTAACAGGTTAATCACATCTTAATTGTAAATTTGCCATTTAAATGTGCAATTTGCCATTTAAGTTTGAAAAATTTGCAATTTTTCATTTAAGATCCTTTCAAAATCTCCACCTTAAAATTCATCAGAGTTTCAGAACTAAGGTAGCAATTCTTTACTAAAAAAAATTTGAGTATGATGAGAAGTATGTTCTCACTGTTCTCTGAACTCTTTAGCCAAGTCATTTTACTGAGAAAAAACAGTTTTGTTGCTGATTTCAGTGGCATATGAATCTCAACCTGAAAATCTACAATTTCAGCGATACTGAGCACAGTGGGATTACTCTGTTTAATATATAAAAAATGTATTCAAGCTTGAGGTAAGAATACCAGGGTCGGTCAAATTTCAACTGCATGTTTAGGTTTTGAGAACTACATAAAGTTACACTTCTCAAAAGGAATAAGATTAAGATGGAGCATAAGTGACCCTTTCTGAGCATGTTCAGCAAAGCAAACTGAGGAAGCGGATAAGGGTAGAATGTAAAATCACAGAACTCCTAGGGTGCACAGATGTTTCAGTTCTTTAGGGAAAACCACGTAATGGCACAGAATGAATCTGTTAGATGCAACTGGTGAATAGCAGTATTCTATGATCACATTGGCAAAGCTGTCCCTTTAAATGATGAAAGGTCTAAAATCCACCAACAAATCTCACCAGAACACACAGCTAAATCTTGAAAAAAAAACTGGTAAATGAATCCAAACAGGAAAAATGCTGACAGGTGGCCAAGGTATCACTGGATAGCAGAAATAGTCCAGAAGGCAGTATTTAAAAATTGTGGGAGTCTAGCCGTTGTTGAGGTTCAGACTTAACCTTACACTTTATTTATTATTTTACATATTAAAAGCAAATAAGTCAGTTAGCCTTCTCATCCTTTACAGAGACTGAACTTTAGCTACTGTACTGACAAAAGTAAGATCAGGTTAGAATTCTTGTCAAGAACAAAACTTATGCATGAGACTGACTGAAAGGTCATTCCTGTGCCCCAGCTTTAACAAAGACTTTTCGCAAACAATCAGTGAGTGTACAACAGTGAAACTCAAGAGCATGGCTCCAGAAAACATAAGAATATCAAAGACAACATCCTAACTTCATGGAGACTCTATTCTTATCAGCAGGGATCGTGGCTTTCTTTGATTAAAAAAAATCCCCAATTTTCAGTCAAAAAAGTAACCCTAAATCCACATTTTTTTAGAACATCTGATCAGCTGGTCCCAGACTGATGATGTAGCAGAGCTGGCAATATTGTTAGACATGAAATCTGCATTAAAATGTAAAAAATTACTTTAAAAGCAATAAGCACCATTTCATGTATCCTGATAGAATATAATTTAGTGTTACTCAGTTAACAGATGCGGGGAGGGAATCTTTTTTGTTCATTATTCACTGATTCTACTTTTGTACAATGAGCTTGTGGACAGAGTATGATTAATTATGTATCCTCACCATATTATATACTGATTATTTAAAATATATATATATAGAAGAATTTAAGTTTGGGAGCCCTTGACTTGTATCTTAAAAGACAATCCTACTTCTTTATGAGGCAATATGTCCTAAAACTGAAATAACTAAGCAGCAACTAAAGGTTTCTTAATTTTTATATTTTGGCTGACCTCACCTTTAGCAAGCTGACTGTGTCAGGAACAACAGTACATGAATTCACTTAATCAAATATAGTTGGATATGTTGAATAACTGTGTAATGGAGAGAACATATTTCTTTCACTCTATTCAAATATAAACATGGTGGTTGTAACTTGTACTATTTTCTCAATATCGCTTAGTCTTTCAAACAAAAACAATACTACAAATGAATTATGCTAATTAATAATTGTTCCACTCCTTCCTACAAAAGCAAGTGTAGCACTAGGCAAACTTTTCTACAAAGGGTAATAGTCAGATTTGAATACAGCTCAGCAAACTGACAGCTTATTCTAAAACTCTACTAGAAGTTGGACTCTTTTTAGAAAAATGGTCAGAAGTTCTTTCTGAACCTTTGCACAAAATTCAAATCAAGCCAAATTCTTAAAAGGGAAAAACCCTCAAACCAAACAAACACAGCTGTTAACCTAATTTGTAGGTCTTTTTTGCTGGGAAAGGTGCAGAAAGCACTCTGGTACCTACCTATTCTACTTGTGCATTTCATATCAACCCTCCAGCATCAGAACTTTTTCTAGAAGCCATTGGGAAGCCCATATCCCTGCAACAAGAACTCTTCCCCTGGACCACACTAATCTAAAATCATCTAAAATCTAGAAGTACGTTAAGGACTATATCACTGAATGTGCTGCGAAACATTTTCTCTTTCCTATCTGTAAGATTAGCAGCTTTCAGGGGAATGGAGAAGAGAGGGGGGTTTCCAAACAGAAAGTGCTATGCAGGACTAAAAGACTGGTTACTTATGCCAAGGATTTTCACTGTGGGTGACAGAGACCGTAACTGGACTAAGAATCAGTCTGTGGTCATTCGTTGGCTAGTTTTCTTCAAGATCTTTGGCAGCAGTTTAAAAACAGTCTAATTTGCATGGCAACAGCAACACACATTTCAAAATGTAATAAGAAGAAAAAAGGCCCTTTTTGTAGCATTGCTTGTTATCCAACAATAAAAACAATTATTTCATTACAGAACATGCACAGTAAAATATTTATAATCATCACTCTTATTTGAATGTTTAATCTCTTTTGTTTTGTAGCAAATGAAACAGAGGAGACACTTCCTCTATCCAAAATACAATGAAATAATACTATGCTATTTCAGCTTTTGGAATAAAGAAAGCACTCATCATCAAGAAAACAAGACATCAAAAGGAAAACTATACTAAGGGACTTCTTGATATCTATTATGGGGACAACAGAAACAAAATAAACCGTGCAATGCACAAACTGTCATAGCTCACTTAAGAAAATAATTTAAAAGTCAGTTCTATTAAGAGATAGGAAGTAATGGACGGGTATTTCTATATACACCTTACTTAGGCTTCGTAATCTTACTAACTGTAATGAAGTATTTCATGTCAAATATCAATACTATTACAAGATATAAGGTGTCATGTTTTAGAAAGGGATGCGAGTCATGCCTGGAACAGTCTGGTAGCGGAGGTGGTTCAAGCACCTACATTGAACACCTTCAAGAGTAAATTGGATGCTTATCTTGCTGCGATCCTATGACCCCAGCTGACTTCCTGCCCTTCGGGTGGGGGGCTGGACTCGATGATCTCCCGAGGTCCCCTTCCAGCCCTAATGTCTATGAAATCTATGCGTTGTATATGGGGATAGAAATACTACGGGGTGGAGGGGGCGCAGAAATCACTTCTGGGTAAATATTTAAATACTGTTTGTACAGTGGACCTGACACCTTGATTATTATAAATTATAGACAATTTATTTTTCTGTTTGTTTAATTTTTACTTCTAACAGGCACTTTGTATACAATTAGCCTCATTTTCTTTCATAAGATCAGTTATCTCTGTTTGGGTAGGCTTGTCTATCACAGCAAGAAGTAGGAGAAAAAGGACTGTAAGGCCAAAAAAACATTATTAAGGGGAAGTGTTAAGGAAGGTGTAATCACAGAATTATAGAAAAATAAGAGCTGAAAGGGATCCCTAGATATCATCCAGTTCAACCCCCTGCTCATCCCTACCCAAACCATCCCATACAAATCCTTGCCTAACCCATAATCTACTGTGTCACATACCACAAAGCAGTGCACCCTAATCTGCCACAGGTAAAGCAGAGGGACTACAGCAACCAGTATCCTGCAGCTGCAAGGGGTTGTTAAAATACACTTAAGACACCCAAGGAAGAGGCCATGCTAATCTATCATGGATTTGCCAAAAAATATTTTGCCTTGTACCTATAGAAAAGTAAAAGGACTTCAGTATTTAAAATATGCCAAAGTGTGGTTCCCCACCAAACCACAAAATAACACTCACCTATGAGTCAGTAATTCAATTTATTACTCAGTCCATCCATAATATATTTTTAAAAGTCTTAAGGGTCTTCTAGCCTTCAGTGACAGATTATTCTCCTGTTTTCCACTCTTCTTCTTACAGTTTCTGTGAACAGACTGCCTGCCTTCCTAGATTTATGGCTACTGCAGCAAAGCCTGCGACACTACCCATTTTAATCATCTATAAGGAATATGAGTGCATAATAAATTTCCCAACCAAGGTAGCAGAGCATTAATTCTATAAATATTTTAAAGGTTTCAAGAGTGATAGCATATTGCAATATTTAGTCAGAGGGACCTTGATTTTTAGAAAGATACTAATTTGAATATGGCAAATTACATTGGCAAGTAACATTAGTAGACTTTACATAAGCAAGAGTTCAATCAAGACAGAAATATTAATTCTGTCATGTCTACCAGGTATTGCATTTAGACAGGGATGCAAGTCAGATGTTGTATATGGGGATGGAAATACTAGGACTTAAAATAATGCAGTACAAGTTATAATTATTTGTATTACTGTAGTGTCTGCAAGCATCACTCAGACAGTAGGACCCCATTGTGCTAGACACTGTACAAACACAAAAGAAAAAGACTTCCCTGAAGATCTTACAATTGAAGTATAAAGGCAAGAGTTGTTGCTATTATTATTCAGTGATGATTTCATAATATTAATGTTACTATTGAATCTCTCTTGAAACTAACCATCTTATACCAATGATTTGTATGTGTTAATTATGCAGTATGTAAAAACACTTCCTTTTGTATTTTTTAAATTGTTGCCTTTTATTTTCATTTAGTATCCCCTTTTTTGTATGATGAAAAAGGGTATATACCATTCATTATTTAGTTTGACTTATTTGTCTAACTTCTAAAATGAAAAAAAAATCCTTAATCTTGGCAAATGGAAGTTTCTCCTTACTTCTTATAATTTTCTCATTTTGGGACCTTTGCTATTTTTGCTATATCTTTCTGAGACAGCTCCTCTATCATTTTCACAACCTTGACTACCATGTACAGTTGCATGTCAACTGCACAATTTGCTACACCCGTCTAAGCTCTTTTCCTGTGATTCTGTACAGTATCTACTTTAGATACTGTCACCCCTGTCCAAACTCTTTTCCCAATCATTAACAAACATTAAGTAAATTAAATACTGTACAGAATCACAGAGTAATCTTTCTTTAGGCATCTGCCATGTAGAAAATGAACAATTTAGGAATAAGAAGGGATAATTGACGAACTTCTGCAGCAGGAGGGGCCAGGACCTTTGACAGGGGCAGTAGCCCATGTCATACTGTGGGGGAGCACGAGCCCCTTCCCAGCAAATAAATGTTGGACCACTGGACTATTTCGTAAAGGGGAACTGTAACCACTTCTTTTTTCCCTGGTCTTCAGTACCAACAGCAGAAACCAAAAAAACACCCTAACTGGAATGTCTGCGGTTTCATTCCAACACAAAGAACACTTTTTATCTTGGGCAGTCTAACCTATTTTTTTTTAATGGTTCAGTCCTGTGCACCCTTCCCACCCTCCAGCCCCCCCATCACTACTATTGTCATAATCTTACAGACTCATCCTATTTTGACTAATGTTCTGCTGGGCTTTTCTCACCTTAAATAAATAGGGTTTCTCTGTGTTACAATATTTGGCATTTTATGTTTAAGAAACCAGGAGGGCTTACTTGTTGGTTAATTTCATGCAATTAAATAATTTTCCTTTACTTTATTCCATTAAACTAACATGTCTAGTACATCTCTTTACTGCCAAAATCCTCCTCACTCCAAACTCCTCTGATCTCACTCTGCTAGTTCCTGTATCAATTTAAGAATTATCTACTGAATTATCTGCTATATTCTGCCTGCAAATGTTCTGCAGACCCACCTAAGGCAACAATGAAAAACAATAGTCCTGCCAGCAGTTAGAAAATTTATTCCTAAACACACAGCTTTTGTGCAGCATATCTTAACTTTTGGTATTTTTCTGAGTACAGCAAAAGCATATGAAATGCACACAGACACTATAAGATAACTCTACCAGTTGAATAATGGCTGAATCATTTATTAAGGCTTACGGAAACAGTAGATCTATTTAAATCCATCTGCAAACTCTATTTTACTCAGAAGTAAATAAAAAACTACTGGAAATGCCACTTTTTAAAAATAAAACAGCCCTTACACATACCATCTGTTGTACTGCAAAACCTTTTCTTTATTTACATGTTTAACAGTTTTTCAATGTGAATTACATTTATTAAAATGTAAACCTAAAAACTCCATAATAAATTACATTAATTTTCAACTTTTGGGGGCCTGTAAGCAGGGAGCTTGCTGCTGCTACTTTAAGGGAAGGCAGGTTGCAGGAGAAGCTGGCTGCAGGTGAGGCAAAGGCCAATCAAAGGAGCCACATGAGCCAAAAGGGGCTGGCCTTGCAGAATATAAGCCCAGGGCCTCAGCTGGGGCAGGCAAGACAAGTGGTTTAGGCTAGGAATAGAAGTTAAACTGGTTTAAGTGATCGGAAACTGGTTTAAACTTGTAACAGAACATAAGTTCAGTGCACATAAACCAGTTTCAATATGGCCAAAACAGGGTTGAGATAAACCTGGTTGAATGTAGTATCAGACTTAACCAATTGAGGTCAAACCAGTTTATGGAACTTGTGTCCCAGACCCCTTCCTGTTTTAAGTTAAATCAGAGTCCTCCAGCATCCCAGCATGCTCTGAAGTCCTGATGTGGGCTAGGCTGGGCTGTCTGTTCCAACCAAGCAGGGTTGGCCCTGCACCACTTCTCCCTAAGCAGAGCACTATTACTGTACTGGCTGCCTGAGAAAAGGGTGTGGATGGGAAACCCTTCTTTGGATCGCTGCCGGGTCTGCCTGGCAAGGAGGCAGCAGCCCTTGCCAGGTATCCCCAGCTCCCCACCCCCTTGCTGCTCCAGCGGCAGGAGCAGGGGCGGGGCCAAACCCTGGTAGCCTGAGGAGAAACAGGGGTTTAATTCCCCCATTGCAGAGGGGGGTGGTGTGGGCACCGCTTTTGCACCCGGGGCCATTTACCCAAGGCTGTGGTGGCCTTACACCAGTAGCCTGAGGAGAAGTGGAGAGGTTTAACCACCCATTGCAGGCACCAGTACCAGGAGGACACCAACATCGCGCTCTGGGCTGAGTCCCTCCAAGGAGTGGCCAGTCAGCCACTGGGAGGAGGGATGTGACCTGGCTTTGTGGGAGGGGGAGCCGAGGCTAGTTATGGAAGCTAACTCACTACTGTCTCCTGCTGCAGCAGCATGGCCCAGGCTGGGGCAGCCCCAGGGGGTGCAAGTCAGCTCCTGCCACCTCCAGTCCTGCACAGGAGCTGCAGTTTGCAGGTCCCCACCCCCTCTCTCTCCCAGCGGTGGCAGCAGCAGAGTGAACTATCACAGCAGACACAGGTGACGCACTGGTCACATGCCACCTGCTCGCAGCAGCACTGGGGCAGGCTGCTGCAGGCCAGGGTATGGGCAGTGGGGGTGGGGGGAGGCAATGACCACCACGGCTCCGTCCAGCCCAGCTCTGTGACCAAGGAAGCAACCGGCCCGTGGCAGCCTGCCCTGAGCACCCAGCACCACTGTGAGCAGGCGGCAAGTAACAGGTGCCTCACTTCCACCCACTGTGATGTTTCCCTCCGCCACCAGGACAGGGAAGGGTGGCCTGCCATGGGCCAGTCACTGCCTATGCTCCTGGGCTGTGGGGCCGGGACATACCAGGCTGCACTCCTGGGCCATAGCACCAGGCATTTGGGGCACGCTTCTGCACACCAGTGGTGTAAGCAGCAGTGGGGGGAGGCAATGAACCACTGCAGCCCAATCTAGGCCAGCCACACAGCCCAGCAGCATAGGCTATACTGGCCCACGGAAACCCGCCCCTCCCTCTCCCAGTGGCACCTGTGAAGGGAACCATCACAGCGGGCAGAGGTGAGGCACCTGTCACCCACTGCCTGCCCGCAGAGGCGCTGGGCACTCAGGGCGAGCTGCTGTAGTCACTGCCTAGGCCCCTGGCTGTGGAATCTGTTGGAGGTATGAGGCCTGGGCCCTGGAGGGGCTGGGAAAGAGTTGGGGGCACTTAATGAAACAGAGGTCCTGAGCCCAGGAGGGGTGGAGATTGCAGACCAAAGCCCAAGAGAGGTTTAGATTTGTTAGAGATACAGAGGCCTGAGCCCAGGAGGAGATGGAACAGTTACAGGCACCAGAGCTGGAAACCCCAGCAGTGACAGAGTCTATTCCAGGTTTAGAGGCCTACATGGACTAGAGTGGTCACTAGGGCTGAGGGCACATGGATGAGAGACTGATCAGATCAGACAATGGAGCTTAATGCCCAATGATGAGTGACTGATTAGTAACATCTGCAAGGCCTGGGTGTGGCAAAAAGGGGAGAAAAAGAGGTCACATAATTAGCCCTTGAGGTGATGAGCGGTGACATATGTGTTCATAAGTACAAGATCTCACTTGGGGAGGCCTGGGGCAGCCTCCCTTTTTCCTAAAAGTATAATTACATCAAGGAGTGCCAAGTGAGTCAAAGGGGAGATTGCCCAAAGAAAGCAAAAGTGACAAGTACTGAGGAGGGCTCCAGAGGTGTCACAGCCACTGTGGGGCAGGACTCTGTCACAGGGCCATTGGCATCTATTTAGGAAACAAGACACAAGAGTTACACAACATGAAATGAGCAGAAGCAGAAGCATGTTTTCATTCTCCCACACATTGCATGGAAGAACCATGTATCTTAAAACCTCTACCACTCTCCCATCAGAGAGTAATACTATCTTCAACTGCCCCAGCTCCCAGTTCATGTCCACTCAAATGTGTGGACCAGTCGGTCAAAAAAAACAGGGCCATTTCAGACTTTAAGAAGGAACAGGCCCCTTACAGTGCAGAAAGCCTCAGAAACATTTTGAAAAGGACGAGATGAGGTACTATTTAAATTCATTTGAAAAGAAATTTTTAAAAGTTTTTTTCCTCAGAAAATTCTGGGTTTTGGAATTAAAGCTTTTGGAAATTCCAACATTTCCCATGGTACAGGGATTCCAGCTTCTGGCCAGCTCTATTTTCTATGTAAGAAACAAGATTCTCAGCCTGGTTGTAATTTACGCTACTACCAACAGACCCCTATGACTTTGAGAAACAGAGAATAGCTGGAGCAGTGTTCCCTTCTAGCTTCTGACACTGAGGGGCCTGGAGGTGAACAAATGTAGCGCTATCCTTATAGCTCCTGGTTCTTATGGGAGTTGCCTTAGGCAGAATATGCTCCTTGAGGGTTTTGTCCCTTTTGAACCACCAGATAAGCTTCGAAGAACCCATAGTGTATCGGAAAATGTGATTTGTCCTTGATAATAAGTTCCTGTAACCAAAAAAATTAACAAACAAGTTATTTGGAAACTATAAAAGTACACTGGGATTGGGGAGGGAGGCATGTAACACATTTTCAATAACACAAAATTTGCATGGCTTGTTTTTATATTTAAAATAAGAAGCTACTTTGTAAGTTAATAAAAAAGTCTGTCAACATTTGCATGTCACTGCAGCACTCCAGAGCTCTAAAACTAAATGCTACTAGCATTCATTTACTGTGTATATTTTTGCAGCTTGATCCTGTATCCTTGCCAAACAGACTTGTTCCTCTATACCACTAAGCTCTGAAGGGTCTTCACTTTTGAAAGATAATTCCACCTTTTAGTTTAAAATAATACAGCTAAAAATTTTATTTTCCCCAACTTCCATCTGTGTTGTCCCAAGTGGTTTCACAAAGACAGACTCATGTCTCTCCCTTCATTCGCCTCAAAAATTACTGCCTGCTGCCAAACTCTGGATATCAGTGGCTCTGAACACATGCACACTGACATCTTACAGACCATTCTCTTTTTGGTATGCACAAGCAACCTCTGCCAAAAGGAAAATGTCCTAGATAACAATAAGCCAGAAGGCTAGGTTTACTGCAGATGGAGAAAAATAATAGACTGTTTTAAACACATTGCTAATATACAATAATTAGAATTTTTTATACTACTACTTTACTAATCAGGTGCAGCAAATCTAACACTTTCTCCATCTCCAGCAGGAAAATACTAGTTCATCCTATGCAGCTGTACTTAGAAATACTAAATGAACATTTTGAACTGATGAGGTTTCTGCTAGAACTGTATAAAGGGATTTCGCAATACATGCTGCACTGCATTTGAGTTTATCTGTTTTACAAGTATACTTTACATAATTAAAATGTGTGCCCTTCAGCAATAACCATATTTCCTTTCAAAAAACGCAGGGCAAAATCCAGATGAACCTTGATGTGCTTCCACTTATGTGTTGCAACACCAAAACATTAGGCTTCTGGCCTCAGAAGGGTAATTCAAAGAAACAAAAGCTCAGGATCCCTACACAGCTTTAAGCATTATCAAGGATCCCAGGTTATGACCAGGGGGCTACTTACAGTGATTCTCACACATGGTGCCACAGGACCCTAGAGTGCCTTGAGATCCTTTCAAGGGTGCTGCAGTTAGTACTCTTAGATGTGCAAACATAATTCACAAGCTATGTGTCTGAACTCCACCACTCTCTGGAGCCCAACTCGAAACTTGTGCATTATATCAAATCCTATTTCCCCTTCACGAACCTAAATTAGCACATACAGAGCCACATAACTGTACTTTTCCCCTCTCAGTTACAACTCCATTGTCACCTTCCCATTTCTTATTCTTACTTTAAAAATCCAGTGAATTCAGGATCTAGTGAAATTATAAATAAAAGCTGAATTTCATTCCAAATATTATACCTGTCCAAAGATCCACAGACAATTTTTACAGCTTCTGATATTTCTTCCCTAATCTGTATAGAAAACTTCAATGATCTCTCAACGCTAAGAGGAATGCCAAGAATGGTATTCCTCTGAACTGCCCCCCCATGCCCCTTCCCTCTTCTCCCCCCACAACAGATTTACCCGCTGCACTCAGCTCTCCACACTGCCGGCCTGTTCTCCTCGTTGCCTGCATGCTGCACTGTGGCTGAGCACACTCACAGGCATTTATCAGCCAAATTAATCGGCCACTTCAGGCCAATTTCTGATATAGTCAATTTTCTTCATGTCAGTGCCAATCTGGTATCGGACCAATGTATTGGTGCACCTCTAGTATGTATACAATGTATCAAATAGGTCAAAACTAATAATGGATTTCATGATGTTCATAATATGAATGAGCTTTAACAGGCTAAAAGACATCAAAAATAATTCTGCCAAAATGTAATGAGAAGAAGCTTAATGCCACAACTTCGAATTTGCCCCTTCATCAGTTTGAGGCATCTAAAAAATATATTAATTTTTATTAGCATTTCTAAGAACAAGCTATTGCTGTGAAATAAAGTCTTCGTTTCTAGCTAGAACAGTATTTTGCCACAACAAGGAGCTTTTTACTGTTCTTTGGCCAATATGTGAAACTTTACTTTGGAAATACAGATTTGAGAGAGAAAAAAAATCAACTACGTGCATCTATGAAATATTCTGAAAAGCTAAGAAGATGATCCCACCTTGTTTTAAACACCACAAAAGCAAAAACTCTGTTGCACTGAGGATATTGCAACATAAGCAGTAAAAAGACTACTTTCAAATCTGTGCTATAGACATAATTAAGTTAAAATTCCATGTTCCTCATCCCATCTTTGATTTTTTCTGTTGAAACGCTAAAAAAGCTGAAAAAGCCAAAGACGTTTAATTATCCATGTTAACAGTATTTAATTAATGCAGCTGGAGATTCACTGAAGTGATAGTTTTAAAAAAAACACATTCATTTTCCCATTCCAAATTTTATAAATCGGTTACAATTTTCCATGCATGGAATCTAATTATTGGAAGATCATCTTAAATTCATTGCCATCACTGCAGCAGGGAAAGCAGTGGTAGAGGGGCAGGCGATGGGGGGGGGTCAGATGGTGGGGAAAACAATAAGTAGGCAGGTGGTAGGTGAGGCAGTGGGTGGGCACACAGTAGGGAAGGCAGTGGTGGGGGCAGATAGTGGGAAGGGCAGGAGGTGGGGGAAACAACTGAGGATAGGCAGGAGACAAATACTGTAGAGGCAGCAGAGAGGCAGACGATGGAGGGAGCAGGAAGCTTGGTCCTTGCTGCCTACCCCTACCCCCCAATTACCCTCCTTGTGCCTTCCCCCCACAGCATCAGCATCTGGCTGACCTCCCTGCCCAGGCTTAGGCCCCTGCTCCCACAAAGCCACTGTCTGAGGGGAGGGAAGGAAAACACAGAGGAAAGGAGGCAGAGCCCTGAGGCTGTTGGGGGGAAGAGGAACTGGGTCAGGGCCAGAGCTGGAGCTGCAGGCACCTTGCACTTCATTCCAAGACAAGGGGCTTTTTCTTCATGTTTAATGTGGGGGAAGGCTTGTCTTAGAATTGAGTAAATATAGTAGATGTTAACATAGAGTACCAGATGCTATATTAATTTATATCAGTTGATCATCTGATCCATAATTTAATTACAAAATATGAACAAATGACTAAAGAAAAAAGTGGCATTAGAATGTCCCCAATTCTGTACAGATGTGCAACATACTTGCCTTTAAGCACACTGAGTAATTTTATTCGCTACAAAATTAGAAGTGAATTTTATAAAAGTTAAGAATAATGCTTGTTTTATCTCGTGTAATCTGATCATAAATTACAAATGGTGAAATATGAACAGAACGGTATGTCCTTAATGTAGTCATGTATTGGAATTGGAATTAAATCAGGCTTTTGTTGACCTTGTCTGAGCTAGAAGTGGAAGGTCAAAAGCTGACTTGCTCCTTCTCTGGTGATGCATGAGTCAAAAACTTTTACATCCTCAGTGTATACAGTGTTTTGAAGAAATTAATTATGAAACACGAGTAATGGATGCTTACTAAGCAAAGGTATACGTGAAATCTTGAATAATCCAATGATTTAGTAGGGACATTTATTCCCTTAAATTAAAACAAACTCCCCAATACTAGATTTAGTCCCATACATTTATCTCATGCCTAATACAAGGTTTTTTTCTTTTTTATCTTTTTTTAAACATAAAATCCATTAGCAAGTTTCTGCCCACCCCCAAAACTAAAGCAGTTGATCTAATTTCTGCACATATACCTCAGCCTTATAAATTTTCGCACTTGGTTCAACAGCATTATGACCAGTTCACATCAGAGAAATAATATTAAAAATATTAAAAGATCGTTTAAAATTTCATACAAGAATAAATTATATCATAGGCAAAAATAAAACTGTAGAGCAGAGCCAGAATGATCCAGTTTGTGTCAGAGGTCAGCAGGTGCTAGGACTCACTGCTACCACTGTTCTTCCCTACCAGTCAGCTGCAGTGTGGCATGGACAAAGACCACCACTGCTGAAGCTACAGCTCTGCAGGCCAGATCTGAATGCTCTGTGGTGCTTAAGTTGCCAACACTGTTGAAGAGGGTGTACTCATGGAGTACCGCACCACTTATTCAACAGAAGTTAAATCCCATTGCAAGGACCAGTGAACACAACAATGACATTCAAAAATCCTGTATTCATGTCATTTCATACAAAGAGTTGTGAGAGAAAATGAAAGTCTCAATAATGACAAATGCATGTTGTTTGTAGCTCGGTCATGTCTTAAACTTACCAACTTTGTAATGGGAAAATTCCTGTTTCTTTCTCAAAATCAGTGCTGTGAGGTTAGGAATTGGGCAGATAAAACCCATTAAAGTTACTGAAAGATACTGGACACAGAGCGTGCATCTATATGTGCATTTAGTGCACCCGAATAACTCTGGAGCAGTTTAGACCAGAGTTTATTGCTCCTGGGTGCATGTGTAAATGCTGGACATGTGTAAGTGCAGCCCTGACTGCCATGCCTGTGAGATCAGCCTGCCAGCCTGCAGCTGCTCCACCCTGGCTCACTGTGCTGTAGAGGGGCTAGCTGAGTATGAGGGTGCTACAGTGTAGGGCTAGACAGCAGGCAGTCCCTGCACTGTAGTACCTTTGTGCCCCAGCCAGCCAGGTTACCTTCTACACTTAAGTACTTGAGCATACTTAAGTACTCTGCCACAGGATAGTATTTGTGTTGGGCAATACTATCCTACAGTGAAGTTAATTAGTTTACTGTGGCCTAATAGTACTGCACACGTAGACAGTGACACTCTACTGCAGAGCTAATTAGGAAACTCCGCAGCAAAGAGCACATGTAGATGCACCCAAACTATATATTCCTAGTAGCTTATTACTTCAGCTCCATGACTTCTGTTTCTGTATGTTAGCAAGGACAAGATGATGGTGGGATTTTTTGTTAAATACTATGTCCATGGTCATTAGCTCAGATGTCCAAATTGTTCTAACTTTTGTTTTAAAGGCCAAGTAGTTTTCCAGGCTTTTGTAATGGGGATCTGGAAAGAAGGAAAAGTTTAGCAATAAAAAGTTTAGTTACTGGAGTGAAAGGAAATAGGGATGTCAAGTTTTGCTTTCATTGTCCAAGTTAACGCCCGTATAATGACAATATATACAAGCACATATGTAACTTATCTGCCAAGGATTCAGTGTTTACTCATTTAATTTTTTTTGGTCAAATATATTTCCAACTAAAGTGAGAGATTCTGGATTAAATCACACTGTTTGTGACTTGCCTGCAATTTTGTAGTATTACAAATCTCTCACAAGACATTTCCTTTCTATCCCACTAAAGGTCCATCCTTGGCAGGTGATGCTAACTTTGATATAGCAAGTAGTATAAAAATGAAGTAATGCCTAAATCACATATATTTTTATATTACAAATAAATACCTTGTATGTGAGGTTTTAAATTATATCTTTGAAGTCACAGGTAGCAGGATATTCTTAACATAACACCTAGACTTTTGTGTAGTTTGGAGTTACGTTCCATCCGTTCTTTGGGAATTAAATTTTCACAACTCACTCTCTGTTACTTAATGGGCCTACACTCTAAGACTGTTTCAATATACCTTTATTTTGGTCAGTCTTTGAAACCCTAAACCATATTAAAATTGTGACTCCTAAAGTAATAGCCATTTTAAATTTATTTCACTCCTCCAGCTTTCTCCCTCTTCATACTGGTAGTAAATTCAGTCCTCACATTTTACTTCTTTTCACCATAATCCAAGCCACACAAAGACTACTATAATTTGACCTACAGTGCGTCACGTAGCTTACTTTATATTTACCCTGTGGCAGTGGAAACAGGAAAATCTACACGTATACCATGCCTTAAAACTCAAAGAATAAATGATCCTAATGCCATAGGCAAAGGTATCTGAAACCATTCATCCAAAGTATAACTTCCACTTGAAATCTGCTGACTATTTAAGAAATGTGTTTTATCACAGCAAACCTGCTATCCATTTACATAGAAATTCTTCAAAAAGATAACAGGATTTTTTGTTTTATTTAACAAAGAATCTACAATTTGCCAAATGCACTGTTATTTCATCTGTACCATTTCATGATATATAACCTGCACCTGCCCCAAAACCAGCTAGGGAAAATTGAGGTGAGCATTATATGTAAGGAAAAGAGATCCCCATGGATCCAGAAATTTGGCAAGGTAGGCAGGGCAATGCTGAGAGCCATGGCAATTAATGTTGCCCCATCCCTATGGCCCCAGAATTTCCAGACCTGTGGAGAACCCCTTTCCACAACTGTGCACTGAATTGGACCAGCACATAAGACTGGTCTACAGCTGGACCCAGCAAGTCCAACATGATACACAGCCCTAGTGTGCTATGTCCAATGCCTCAGATTGGTCCACAGCTAAGTCTGTGACTGCATGCTTTTATAGCCCCAGGACTACCTGCAGGATCAGATATGGCATGTGGCTCCAGAGTGAGAAGGCACCCCTAGGCCTGGTGTCCTGTACTTGGTGCACAGTCCTGACCCATCATGTGGCTCTGGAGCCAGCTCACAGGGTCACTAGATACATAGTCCTGGACTTGGCATGCTGAGTCAGTGCACAACACCATCTGGCATGTGGGGCTATTAGCAGGCTTGGCTCCCTAGTTGCTACCAATCATTTACCTCAATTAAAAAATTCTCTCCCCCCACCCTTTCATGCTTCCCTTCAAAAATCAAAGTGCATACTATATACGAGGTGTGCTATATATGAGAAAATACAGTATACAAAAAAGTAATTTGTGTAGACTTCCAATTAATTTCAGGGAAAACATATAAATGAAATCATTAAAAGTATAGCACATGCCAAAACTGTTCTGAAAATACTAGGGGTACACTGATAGAGATATTTTTGGGCTGATGCTTACTTTTTAACGAGCCATATTGGCCAATACTGATGCAATTGCCGATATGTGACCTGGCAGCATGGAGAGCAGCGTCCAGCTGGTAAGTCTGTTGTGGCAGATCAAGGCTCCCATGGTAGGGAGGGAGTGGGGATGGTGCTGGGCCAGGGGCAGGCACTGCACAGCTGGGGCGGGGTGGGGTGCAGAACAGAGCCGTGGCTCATTCAGGGGGTGCAGGGGAAAGGGCAGCTGCCACTGCTGCACATACCCTGGGAGGACATGGTGGGGATGCTCCCCAGATCTGTGCACAGGATGAGGGTGGGCTGTTGATGCAGGTTGGGGGTGGCACTGGGCTCTTCCTGGTGGGGGGCTGGGCCAGGCTACGCTCAAGGCAGGTGGCAGTGGCACTGGAAGAGGGGCTACAGTGAATTCTGAGGTGACTATAGCCCCCCTGGCAGCCCCTCTCCCAGCACCGCTGCAACCACCCACCTCAAGCACAGCCCTGGCCCAGCCCCCTCCCAGGAATAGCCCAGCACCACCCCTAGCCCCAGCCCATAGCGGCAGTCCACCTGCGCCCCGCACACAGATCTGGGGAGCACCCCCCTCATGCCTTCTCAGTATGCGTGTAGCAGCAGGATCCGCCCCCACAATGAACCATGGCTCCATCCCATGCCCCACCCCGCCCCAGCTGTGCAGTGCCTGCTCCTGCCCCACTCCCTCCCTCACCACAGGGGCTTCGGTCTGCCCCCCCAATGCCCCTTCCTTCCCCCACACCCCTTCCCCCTCAACAAACTTACTAGCCAAATGCAGCGCTCCATGCTGCCAGGTGCTGCTCTCCATGCTGCCAGGCTGTGCTCCTGGTCACCTATGTATGCACTGTAGCTGCACACATGCACACAGCATTTATCAGTGACATTATCAGCCACATCAGCCAAAAAAGGCTGATTGCTGATAATGTTAATTTTCCTTTTATCAGTGCTGATACGATATGGGACTGATGTACCAGTATACCTCTAGAAAATACAAGATGCAGTAATTGGAATCTCTTTCCAACCAGAACATTTATCATGACAAGTGCTTTTCTGAAACACACTCCATTCCAAACATCCATGACTTTTTATTTGTAAAGCTCACTTTTACATGGGCTGGAAGGGAGGTCCCTCAAAGAAACCCGTGAGAAAATGGGTAAGAATAGTATACCACCTACAACAATCAGTCAAGTAAAGACAGACATGATCCTAGAGGGGTCACCCACACCACAACCTTTATGGCATTTACTGTGTAGCATTCTGTTAATGGAGGAAGTCATACAACCAGCTCATCTGGAAAGTAGACCATACAAACCCTCCCTGGGCATCTGTATCTGTATTCACTGGAACAGAGCACAAATCTTTTAATTAAGGTGAAAAATGGAATTTAACAGGGAAACAGTAAGTAGTGAAGGAGGGCCAGAATTGATTGAACATTCGTAAAACCCCATAGAATGAAATCATATCAGGTACTGGCAAACAGAGAAATGATGCCATGAAGGCCCCTATATAGTGAAATCCTTCACTCTTGTGGCTCAAATCCTTGTAAAACCTTAGACGAATTTGGAAAACTAACAGGGTATTAGAGTATACTCCCTCTGATATTTTACTGGGGAATGATTCTATATGCTTGAAACAGAATTTTGTTCTACAGACCATTAAAGGTAAGGGCTGGGCAGAAACATCAGGAGTTAACTACTAGTCATAGTTGCTGCAGGAGGCCAATGCTTATGAAAATGCAGATGAAGCAGATCCAAAGAGCAGAGGGAAAGGGGAGAAAATGTTGATTCAACATGTCAGAGACAGAATAGTTAGGGTGGGGGAGGGGGGAGGGGAAAATCAGTCAGAAAGGAGCTGCTAGGGCAAACCTGATTTTTGACCCACACAGAAGTCAAACTGAGAAAGCAAACATACATGGCACAGATGTAGGGAGAAACATGTTTGGAAGACATAAAGTTCCCTTTATCTCGTGACACCAGGAAATAGAAGCCAAGAATAACTACTGGGTTAGGATCAGCTTTGTCATTCGAAAGCGGTCCAAACTAACGAATTCCATGCTTTCTACATCATCCCTGTGACAGTGAACTATGTGGTAGAAATAGGGCACTTGACATCACCTGTCTTACTCCTTAGAAGCCAAAGGAGAAAAGGAATGGCAGGACTGGGTCCTAGATGCTATCCCCCAAAATAGTCGGGTAATGGAAGGTACACAAGATCATACCAGTCTATGTACCCCAAGTACATTCACTTAGAGGGAGGGGAAGAATAAGTGAATGACTGAACCTGCTTGTCATTTTGTGCACCTGTTTGATTATTGTTGTAATGCTTGACATACAATATAAGGGGGGGTCAATTGAGGTATGAGCCCCATTTGCCAATATTTCATAGGATATAAGCCAAAAACCACCATTGTGACCCAACATCTTATTTCTGACTAAACACAGTTGTAAAAATTAATTAAATTGTAATGATATCATATTTTTTTTTAAATCTTGAATCTTAATTGACAATGATGGGGAATTCACTACAGGCCTTGGTAAGTTTTTCTAAGGGTTAATCACATCCACTGTTAAAAATCTGCATCTTATTTCTATTCTAAATGTCCAATTTTTAGCCATCAGATCTTGTTACACATTTGGTAACTGGAGGAGTCTTCTTTTATTAACATCTGTTCACTGTTTGCAAGTACCTTTAACCTTTTCTTTGTTAAGCTAAACACTACGCTTTCCCACCCTTCCAACTCAGCATCTTCCTTAAACCATGGACATCATAATTGGATCCAATATTCAGTAATATGTGCATGAAAGCCAAAATACACAGGTTATATAACTTATCCAGTCTTGGAGAAAAAAAGCACACACACAACTCCCCATTTACAGCAATTTAAATAAAAGACTGAGACCAACAGTTTTGGGACATATAAATTACTGTCACCAGGTGCAAGGGACTGTCAGCAGACAAAGGACTTTGGGGACAGATAAATGGGCATAATTGGAAGGAAGGAAGGAAGGACTGCTGAGAAAAAGACTGAACTCCTGTTCTCCAGACTAAAAGTGCAACAGATAAGGTAGGCCTATGCAAGTTTCAGGTATGCACAAATAGCACCTTCTCATAGTTTAAAGGGCAAAGTAAATACCTAAAAAGATAAAACTAAAAATTAAGTATGAGATATCTATCTATCTCGTACTTATTTCTTAATTCATATATATATATCATAAGATGACTGGAGGAGGACATATAAGTTTCACATAAGGTCATATAAGGTCAGTTGGCAAGGCTGAGTCAGTAATACCCTGTCAATCTGGCCCTGTCCAATCCTGACCTGGCCTCAACAATTTCAGGAACTGAACCAGTCAGTTTCGAATCTTTCTGAGGAAAGGAGTATTGCATAGCTTAGACAAACATGGCCCCTGCTCAAATGTCAGCAGAGATCAGGGAAGGGCTGAGAGGCATATTTGTTATCTCTCTTTTTTCATTTTGTATTACTTCTATTTCTTTTTCCTACTGTCATCCTGATAATTAATATTAAATAAACCTAGTCAAAACTGTGATCCCTGATCACACTGAAAACCACAATTTGCCGCATTGCCATTTGCATTGCTCTTTTGTTTACAGCCCTCCCACCAATTTTCAATTTTTGTAACAGCACATGCTTCCAAGTCAATTTAAATTAATTATTCATGTAAGTTGCTTCAATAAAATTCAAATAGGTTAGGCCTCCTGTTTCTCCATCACGATGGCATGCTTATTCCACTAATTAGGGCTTTTTCTATTAATTTATTATCTGGGTGTGGTGAACAAAAGACAAAAGACAGTAAAGCAATATAACAGGACAGAATATTGTGCATGAATAACAAACATTTTTACTAGCAAGAACCTTTAGAAATTGCCTGCTTTCAACATCAGCTACACTCATATTCAGAGAACTATCTTCCTTCGCTGCCCTGTATTAGCTTCTACTGTTTAACTCGTGTTAGCTGCAATGGAGTGAAAAGAATTAAAATGAAATCCTAGTCTCAAACAATAAGTATGTTATTTAAATGTCAAAACTGTCTTAATCAATTCACTGCTGTTTAGCACAGGTGGCACAACATACCAGGCCCCACAATCATCCATTCAGGTAAGTATCTCATATCATTCAGAAAAAGACTGACAGTTATCATGAAAGTACTGTCAGAGCTACTGATGTTCATGGATAAGTCCTTCCTCCACGATGTTTTAACTCAGGCAGAAAATTTGGAGTAAAAGTGTTACAATGCTAGCCTTCTGGTAAATTCCGTCCTTTGAATACACCATTTCATTAAGCGAAGACAAAAATTGGATCCTGATTTGCAGACATCATCAAAAAAGCATTAAGTATATTTGAATGTGCATACTGCTTAATGAATCTACTCCAAGTACTACAAATGGAAATGAACTTACTCAACACTTCTTAAGGCACATTATCAGCCATTTCATAAATAAGGGAAACTGAGGTACAGAGAAACAATATAATACAGCCAATGACATGTATGCAAATCAACAGGCTTGAGTGTAATCTGAGGTCTGCTACACTACATGTACAACTAACAGTTGGAACTGTGGGAACCATAATTACAGGTTTCAGATACAAAAAGGTTCCCCCCCTCACATTATGACAAAACTAAAATAAATACCAAATGCTGAGATTATAGAAAATACAGCAAAAAATGACAAGCCAAAATCAAAATTAAATACCCATGTGAAGAGGTTTCTGATTTTCCGCCCCACCACAATCTTTATCCTTTGTGCATATGCACACATGTAGACATATATTTTATTTTAAAAGCACATGTGGACTTTTTATTTTTCTTTTGTATGTACATGCACATGAGACTTTAAAAAGGAAGCATTTTCACCTCTGCATATGCATGCTACTGCACACTAAAAATTCCACTAAATTACACATAAAGAACTATATCTTAGAGTTCAGTATATACATAATGATCCTGAGTCCCAGCCTTTTGAAAGCAACTCACCTTTAAACAGCTGCAGAAGTAACTGCCCCTAGAAAAAGAAGGTTCCATTTTCTTTCTTCTTTACTTTCTAGGTTTTGAATAAGCTACAGCCTCTGTCAGTCAAGTTAAATTCTAAAATATCAGCTAAGATAAATTTTAAAATATCAGCTAAATGTGTATCACAAACTCACACAGTACCCAGCCATGTCCCTCCCTCTTTCCAAAGGACCTGGTGTTAGAAATGGTACTCTAAGAATGGAAAGAGATTTGGGGTAAGCAGATAGAAGCAAATCTGCTTTTAAAAATTCTTAAACTAAGTTTTCAAAATAAAATTTGAAAAATGAGTTAGTTTAATCTCTTCACATGAGAATGAGTCTTTGGCACAAAAACTGATATTCTAAATTTAGAATCAAAGTCCATGTTATAAAATTTTCTTATACCCTAATCAAAATATTTTTTCATGGGAAAATTAAAATAAAAAGGTTTGAACTTGGACTTCTGAGTCTCAGTGTATTTTATAATCCAAGGCAGCCACTCCCAGATTTGCTGAGCTATCCTTTCCTTTGTGTGATGCTGAGCTAACTATACTCACTAGAAGGTTGCACCAAATGACTGCAAGGGTGTGCTGAAGAGCGAGGGAGAATGCTACTTACTGCATTGCCTCAGTCTCATCAGAATAGCTTTCTAAGATGACAAGTTGTAATCATGCACATTTTCCCAGATCAACTTAAAAAAATAAATGTTTTCGCTCGGTCTGAGCCTTCAAGAGGCCGAGAAGCGATCACTCAAACCATAAAGACATGAGCTAGCAAGAATTTTTTCTAAAGAAACAGGCATCACTGTCTTTACAGAAATAACAGGAATGAGAAACTCTTATTTCAGTCTGAACGTAGTGTAACAGGTCAAATGCTATTTACATAAATGGTGCCAAATTTTAACTTTGGTTTTGGAGGTTAAAAAAGGATTTTCCCACTCTAATGGAACAATAATATCACTTCTCCAGTCTCTCTGAAAATTCAACTCTGCTAATATTGTCCTGTTTCCATTCCTGGACAGCAACATTATTTATTATGATACTGGAAAAATGAAACCTGGACAGCTGTACAAAGAAAAGGCTCACAGACAAGAGGATATTTTACTGACTTGGTTTCCATATGTCCATTTAACAAAATGAAAGTAATTTCTGTTGGTCTTCAAACCCATGACCAGTGGCTTAGACCAGGCAATTAAAAGAAGGTGAATGTATTAATGAAAATAGGAAAATATAATAAAATACATTAAAAGCTGAGAGTAGAAAATGTACAGTATAAGTGTCAGTCATACAAATATTAAGGGTTGCAGTGTTTTGGAATATGATTATAAAATTGTCTATTTTGTGCGTTTTAAATATTAGCTCTTACCTCTCCTTTTCCATACTAAATTGTTTTCTGTAATTCCAGATACCACAGCTTTGTTAACAGTAAAGATAGTTTGGGAAAGAAAAGCCCTAAAAAGCTGTACTGTTCATTCAAGTGCATTGGTGGCAGCCCTCCTGCACAAACTTGGCATTTTACTGCTTCTACTGCCTTGGAACTTCTCCGAACCCTCTCAACCGAGCAAGAAACTAAACCAAACACTAGCCTGAGGAGTTTTAATACTTCCTTATAAAGCCTTTCACCTTCCCACAAAGCTCCATTTTAGACTCATGAATAACTAGTAGCTTACTAAGTTAAACTGAGAAATAATGGTTTAGGAACAGGAAACAAAAAAAATATAATCTCTAAAGGATCGTATGTAAATATGAAATCTGAAAATGAAATAGTCATATGAAATATGAAAATCTTAATGTTTAAACAAATTCTCAAGTGCACCTATATCCTCCCCTCAACCTTCACCCCACAATGCAAATCTCCCCTCAAACCAAGCTTCCTATAAAACCTGATCAGGTTTGCACACAACTGAATTGGTCTAACACTCTGGAGATCCTTGGAAAATAGAAATCTGCCCTCACCTTCTCAACATACACATGCAGAAGGATGTACAAGACAGGAAATAGAGTAATAGCAGTTTCTGCCTTTGCTAAGTGGGAGAGCAAAAATAAAGTTACAGGAATTCAACAGGGGACAAGTCTACACGAAACATTTACTTCAGAATTGCCTAATTAGCTCCACAGTAAATGTCTGCGTCTACATGTGCAGCACTATTAGAAGGCAGTAAACTCATATATTCTACAGCAGGTTAGTACCTGTAAATATAAGTACTGTCCTGTTGTGGAGTTTTTTAGTGTGCAGCAAAGCACATGTAGACACTGACAAGGCTGGCTGTGGCACAAGGATGCTTTTCAGTGTGGGGACTGCCTGCCAGCCAGCCCCCACATTGGAGCACCCTTGTTCCCCAGCCAGCCCCTCCACAGCATGCTGAGTCAGGTCAGAGTAGCCCTGGGCTGACAGGCTAACTCCCAGTGCCGCCTGACAGCCAGGGGTACTGGGTGCACATTCAAACAGTGCACCCAGGAGCAATAAACTCTGGCACGAACCGCACTGGAATGCACTGCATAGAATTAACTGCACTTATAAACATGCCCAGGAAGTAACGCAATGAGCACATCAGGTTCCCTAGCTGCTGCTACTCAGTGGGTGCATCTACAGTGCATCAATGCGCCTTTTCTAATGTCCATTAAATTTAGTATCTCCAATGTGAGGTACTAAATTAATGCTCACTGGGCTGTGCTAATGCACTCATTTGCATTTTTTTTAGTAACGCTTAATGCATAGTAGACTATTTTACTGCACATTTGTGTAATGTCATTTTTTTTACATGATGCTTTAATGTACAGTAAAATAGTCTACTGCACATTAAAGTGCCTATGTAGACACACTCAGTTACTTACCAATATGTACCAGTATTTTCCAGGAAATATGTTGTTTTCTTCATTCTGCCTTTTTAGACAATGTTTATCTTACTCCAAGGCATGTTGTATGTAAGAAAATATGGTACAATTGGGCAGACTACTTTTAGACTTGTCCTATATACAGTGGTTCATATGAAATGCTGCATATTCAGTGTTTATATGAAATATATTTTCATAGTTTGATTTTAACTACCTATATCAGATAATAAGTCACAGCAGGGGTTTATGTTATTAATGTCTGAGATCATTCATAGAAGATATGAACAAAAACAAGAGGACTGCAGCTCCCCAGATTCAAATACTGACCAAAAACAGGGGCAGGTGGATCTGTGGGATAGATCGGGAGAGGGCGAGGGAAGGCAAGCCTGTGGGACTTGTAGGGGTCTGGGAGGGCTTGGGGGGATCAAGGGGGCTTCTGGGGGAGTTTGGGGGGAACCAGGAGCTATTATCCCCTCTCTCCCAGTGAACCTACATGCCCCTGTCTCCTCCACCCCTCCCTCACAGGGACTTACTTCTTCAGCTCCCAGTAGTGAAGGCTAATAAAACTGATGGCAACCAGAACAGATTGTGTGGCGTAGGGGTTCACAGGGGAGAGGTTGGCTGGTCCACAGGGCTAAAAATAACCCAGTGCTAAGAGAGAGGGTAGGAAAAGTACAGCTCCGGGGCTGGGGCCAGCAGCTGGACTTCCCCAGTCCTGGGGCTGTGCAGGTAAGTGTACAGAAGTTCCATTCACCAGTCTTATGTATCTCAATTAAATTTGAGTGTGAACTGATCCAGGTTTATTTTAGACTGCATTTCTCCATGTTTAGACCAGTCTGTATGCACAAAACTTCTATACTGTTACAGGTTTAGACTGATTTCCAATCACTGAGACCAAGCCTAAGTGTAAGGCCCTCACCAGGGTGAATTAAGTTAGATCAGGTGGCCATTTTTAACCTGATCTAACCTCCCCCTAACTCCCACAAATGTCTGCACTTAGCCACAGTCATACAAGGTATATTTCCAAGGTTACCAAGTTGGTATGATAGCATTGACTACTATACTAATGTTTAAAAGCATGGCAACACACTATATTTCTTTTTTAAAAGATGATTGGATATAAATGTACTTGTTTAAGAAAAAGACTAGAAGACAGTCTAAATGCTAATCATCTGGCAGTGATCTGTTAGGGGGTATAGGATATGCGTAATAAAACTACTTACTATCCATGTATCACTTTTAAAACAGAAATCAGTTTAGTAGGCCTACGTTGTTATCAAAAGGGTTAACTCAGGTCCATCTTGTATCTAAACTTGAAGGTTGATATAAAAAGGCAGCTACTCTCCTTTATATAAAAGAATGCAGTGTGACCTGTAACCTGAATGCCTGTGACCTGTAACCATATTAGGTATGGGTGTCTATTTCATCAATTTTGAACATGGTTTGATTTGAATTTTCTTAATAAAATATAGTTTTCTTTAAAAAATATAGTGAAATATAGTAAAATATAGTAAATATAAAATATAGTAAAATATAGTTTTCTTAATAAAATATAGTGACTAGCCCTTATGATTGTCAGAAGCCTTCTAAACAATTAGACCAACGAGCGAAGTGAATAAACAGGTAAGAGATAGGGGCCAGGGTAACGCTGGGACTAGGGGGTCAGTACACACACCCACAGGAGGCCTCAAATGCCTCTACACAAACGCTCATAGTATGGGCAACAAGCAGGACGAACTCACCCTCCTGCTGGCTGACACAAGCCCGGACATAGTGGGGATTACAGAAATGTGGTGGGACGCAACGCACGATTGGGCGGTGAATGTCAAGGGCTATAGGCTGTACAGGAGGGACAGGATAGGAAAGAGAGGTGGGGGCGTGGCGCTCTATATTAAGGAGGAATACACATCCTCATTAATTAGCAAGGAGTCAGGGGAGGGGCACTCTGAAGTGCTTTGGGTTAGAGTACAAGGCAGTCGAGGGGAAAGGGACTTAACGGTGGTAGTCTACTACAGACCTCCCAACCAGGGAGAAGAGCTTGACGAGGAATTCTTGGGTCAGCTCACAGAGGTAGTGAAGGCCCAGGATGTGGTAGTCATGGGGGACCTCAACTTCCCAGACATCTGCTGGGAAGAACAGTCAGCCAGGTCTGAACGCTCACGTAGGTTCTTGGCCAGAGTGCAGGACCTCCATCTAACCCAGGAGGTGCACAGCCCCACCAAGGGAGATGCCTTGTTGGACCTAGTACTGGCCACAGGTGATGACCTGGTGAGGGGGCTGCGGGTACTCGACCACCTGGGCGACAGCGATCATCGCCTGCTGGAATTTACCATGTAGCACAAGGTGGCAAAGGCATGCAGTAAGGCAGTGGCCCTAGATTTTAGGAGGGCAAACTTCAACGAGCTAAGGAGGATAGTTGGAGAAGCACTGAGGTCCCGGAGGGGAGGGGAGCCAGGTGTCCAAGGAGAGTGGTCGCTCCTTAAGGAGACGATCCTCCAAGCCCAAAGGAAGGTAATCCCAACCACGATCAAAGGGAGCAGGAGAGCACACAAGCCTCCGTGGCTCACCAAAAGCATCCGGGAATGTCTTCTTGCTAAAAAGGAGGCTTACACCCAATGGAAAGAAGGGGTTGTCACCAGGGAGGACTATTCTGCAGTTGCTTGTGGATGTAGGGGGGTAGTTAGGAAGGCCAAGGCAGAGATGGAACTGGGAGTAGCTTCCCAGCTTAAGGACAATAAGAAATCCTTTTTTAAATACATAGGGGGTAAAAAGAAGGTCCCGAGTAATGTGGGGCCCTTGCAGGACGCGATGGGAAACTTGGTTGTCACACCAGACGGCAAAGCTAACATGTTTAACAATTTCTTTGCCTCCGTCTTCCTAAGCAGGGACCAGAACAGCCACCTCCCTGCTGGGCCCCCCTCAGGCCCCGGGGGAGGCACACCTGGGCCACGGGTTAGTGAGGATTTAGTTAGGAAGCTTCTGGAGGGGCTGGACGTATTCAAGTCAGCCGGTCCGGATGATCTCCACCCTAGAGTTCTAAAGGAACTGGCCGAGGTCATTGCAAGTCCCCCGGCACAACTTCACGAGCACTCGTGGTGCTCTGGTGAGGTGCCGGAGGACTGGAAGGGGGCCAACGTGGTCCACATCTTCAAAAAAGGCAGGAAGGAAGACCCGGGAAACTATAGGTCGGTTAGTCTTACCTCAATCCTAGGCAAGCTGTTCGAGAAAATTATGCTGGCACACATCCAGGAGGGGCCAGCAGGGGACTACATGCTTAGGGGCAACCAACATGGGTTCATCAGTGGCAGGTCCTGTCAGACCAACCTGGTGGCCTTTTACGATCAGATCACCAGATCATTAGATGCAGGGGTAGCAGTGGATATAGTCTTCCTGGACTTCTGGAAGGCTTTTAACACTGTCTCTCACCCTGTTCTCATTAAGAAACTGGGGGGCTGTGGTGTAGACACCCACACAGTCAAATGGGTCGCCAACTGGCTGAAGGGCCGCACCCAGAGGGTGGTAGTGGATGGGTCCTTCTCAACCTGGAAGGACGTGGACAGTGGGGTTCCGCAGGGCTCGGTCCTCGGGCCCGCACTGTTCAACATCTTCATCAGTGATTTGGACGAGGGGGTAAAAAGCACCCTGTTCAAATTTGCTGATGACACTAAGATGTGGGGGGGACGTGGGCACATTGGAAGGATGCAACAGGCTACAATCAGACCTAGACAGGTTACAAGGGTGGGCTGACGAGAATAGGATGGGTTTCAACACAGACAAGTGCAAGGTGATGCACCTCGGGAGGAACAACTGGCACCATACCTACAGGTTAGGGAACTCCCCTCTTGTCAGCACAGAGGCGGAAAAGGATCTGAGGGTCATCACTGGCTCCAAGATGAACATGGGCCGGCAGTGTGGAGAGGCAGTTAGGAAGGCCAACCGCACCTTGGCATGCATCCACAGATGCATCTCGAGCAGGTCCAAAGAGGTGATCCTCCCCCTCTATGTGGCACTGGTCAGGCCGCAGTTGGAGTACTGCGTCCAGTTCTGGGCGCCACACTTCAAGAGGGATGTCGACAGCATGGAGAGGGTCCAGAGGAGGGCCACTTGTATGAGCGGGGACAACAGGGCAGGCCCTATGAGGAGAGGCTACGGGACTTGAACCTGTTCAGCCTCCAAAAGAGAAGGCTGAGGAGGGATCTTGTGGCCTGTTATAAACTAGTCAGGGGAGATCAGCAGGCATTGGGGGAGTCACTGTTCCCCTGAGCACCGCCAGGAGTGACCAGGAATAACGATCACAAGCTAGCAGAGGGTAGGTTTAGGTTAGATATCAGGAGGCGCTACTTCACAGTCAGGGCGGCTAGGGTCTGCAACCAACTTCCAAGAGAAGTGGTGCAGGCTCCTACCCTGGGGGTGTTTAAGAGGAGGTTAGATGAACACCTTGCTGGGGTCGTTTGACCCCAGTATTCTTTCCTGCCATGGCAGGGGGTCGGACTCGATGATCTGCTCAGGTCCCTTCTGACCCTAGAAACTATGAAACTATGAATTAGAACATAAATCAGTTCATAACTGTTTTTTCCAATCTGCAAATAAACAGCTCGAACAACTCTATACATGTTCATAATAAAACTGAAGGCTAAAGTTGGACAAGGCAAGTCAGTTCTACAACTGCTATTCAGAACACTGTAGGGAGCAATGACTTCCAAAAATTAGACAATTTGGGTACTAGCAGACATAGAGAAATAAAAATGCATTCTACCAACAGCAGTGAATTACTTTGACCTGGCTGCATAGCATTTGTATAGATCAGGCACTTCAGTGTGGCCTTTTGGTGCTTTTAGCTATTAGAAAAAAGCCCCAAAAAAGCCCCATGGAAGCACCTGATCTCTACAGACATTGGTAAAGACAGGTACAACTAAGGCGCTGCCTCTTCTGGGCTTGCACTGGGCTCAGTACAGGAGCATGCTCGGTTTTTTAAGTAAAGTGCTGTTTCCCCGCCCCCTCCCCTCCCCCCTGCCCAACACAGACACATGTATGCAAGCAGCTTTTCATACTGGGAAAATTCTGAGATGTGCACACAAGAGTTATTCATACAGAACATTAAAAAAAAATCAATAAAAAGGGTGTACCAATCCTAAATCTCAATCTTAATCCCAGAACTGTTTATCCAGACAACTACCTTTTGTGGTGCCCTTTGAACATCCCAGAAGGCACAAATATGTACTTTAGGGCCTAAATGCACTGAAATATCATACTACAGTGATGAGCTCCACATAAAGTAGCTCATAACAAAATTAATAATTCTGTCTTCAGAGCAAGGGTTGGAAAACTGCAGTAAGTAGGGCATGGCGTCACACACTGAACAGAGAGAGAAAAAATATTGAATAGCTGCTCAGTAAGTGAGCACCATTCATCATGTGCAGTGAATAATGCAAGGGTCCACTAGAAAAAAGTCCATTTATCTTGATGCCCTTTACAAGGATGCATTTATTTGCATTATTATCCTCATTTTACATTCTGTGTCATAATGCATATCATATGGACACTACTGAATGACATGCAGTAAACAACTCATCTGTTATGCACTAGTTTATTGCATTCTAAAGCTGCTTGAGAAGTGAGGTAAATTAGCGTGTGTTGAGCTCTGTGCTCCCAACAGCTAAACTGGTTCTGAGGTAGCATGTTAACAATTAAACAAGCCAAACATAAGTTTCAGGTCTCAAGCTACAACATTTTAGAAGTACATTTTTCCCCTAAGATGCCTTCACTTTCTGATGTTTCAAATCAGGCACTGAGAGGGTCCAAGGAGAGGGGAACAACTACAAAAAAAAAAAACCCACCTAAATGACTTAGCAAATTAGCTTACAGGCCACAGTTTATCCTAAGTATGGGATGTATATGACTATTTGCTTTGTTTGTCCTATTTTCTCCAAATCTGAGAAGTCAAATAGAATAGGTAGTAAGAAGAAAGCTAATCTATTTGCCATCTCTTTCTGTTCATTTATTGAAAAATACAATTATGTTACCTAAATCAAAGATGACCTTGATTTTAAGATGACCCCACCCAATATTTAGATTCTGTTCATGGAAAATTTATAAATTTATTAGAGTTTTCCATGTATAGAATCTAATTATTGGACGATCCTCTTAAATTCATCACCACCATTGCAGTGGTGGTAGGGGGAGCAGGTGGTAGTGGTCAGATGGTGTGGATGCGGGTACTGGGGAGACAGTGTAGGGACAGGCAGAAGGAGGCAGGTGGGGGGCAGTGGGCAGAGCAGGCCATGGGGATGGTTCAAGCAGCTTGCTGCCTGCCCCACCTCAGCCTCTGTTCCCTACCTGCACCTAACCCCCTCCTACTCCTGCTGCCACCCCTGTTACCAGGCTGGTCTGAAGCCATACTCTATGCCCCAAGATGGAGCAAGGACAGGGCCTGCTGGTACTAGAGTAAGGGCAAATGGGCTGGGAGGTGATGGGTAGGTGGGAAGAGCAGGGGCTGCAGGGGAGAAGACAGGAGGAGAGGCAGCAGGGGTAGAGGCAAGATGGTAGGGATGGGGACCTGGGGTGGACAGATGGGTAGAGGAGAGGCAGCAAGGACGCAGAAAGCAGCTCGAGCTTCAGCCCCAACTCTGGGTTGGGGTCAGAGCCACAGCTCTGCCTGCCCCCCTACCACCTATACGTGATTCCAAGGGGCTTTTCCACCAATGTTAAATGGGAGAGGGGAAGGGACCTACTCTTGGAATCAAGTAAATACAATAGTTATAAGACTTTGTATTTTCAAGATACCAAGTTATTCCTTTTATCTAAAGGTACAATTTCCCCTGTAACTGTGACAGTACAGTAGAAAGAGTGGGTATTATAGTCTGATGCGGGCAGTCTAAAGTGGGGAGACTTCAAAGTAGAAACCTATCGCTCGAAAAAGAGTAGCCCCAGAGTGACTGGGGAGAGATCACAGGTTCAGCTCACTCTGAGGTGTAAAGCCCTGTCCAGTAAAACAAAAAACAGCAAAACATATACATACCATGTGCAATGTAGACACTGTACAGATAGAGAGCAAAGATGAGTAGGAAAAAAAACGAAGTGCAGTGGTCAGTACCAAGACTCTCACTCACACTTCACCTTACAAGCCCTCTCTTTTATGGTTTAACATCTTGGTAAACTGAACAAGTTATTAATTATGCTTTATGCTTCCCCCTCAAAATAGTTTTTTTTCACATTGAGCAACAGCTTTAGAAAATATGTAATGTAGTACAAAGTTTAATCAGATGTGAAAATTATATTTTTCTTCATATAAGGCGTGTCTACAGATGCATTTAAGCATGCCTAAATTCAATGCGCATTAGCTTAATGTGCATTAAGGTGATTTACTCACATCTACATGTGCACATGTTAAAGCACATTAACACCATGTGCACAAACTTATGTGGGACTAAAGTTAGTCCTAAATCAGTCCATACACAGTTAACGCACCTTAACACATCTACAAGTGCATTAATGTGCTTTAGCTGTTCACACCTAAATTTGATACCTGCTTTTGGAGGAGAGGAAAGAACAGGTCTGCTTTCCTGGGCTGCTGCCAGGCTGCCTACAGGGCTTCCTACAGAGCCACAGGGCTGCACAGAGCCCAGTGCTTTGCTTTACGGCTGTAGGGGCAGCTGTGCCCCAAGTCATTTAGGCGCATTATGCGGCGGAATTTCCTACAGCGGCTGGAATTAATGCACAATATATACCACCTAGGAATGCAAACACTGACACCATTAAAGTGGTGCAAAAGCATTTAGCCCTCTGTAAAGTGTCATGCACACACACCTCTCATTTCGTCTATACACGGCCTAGTATGGCAAGACCTTTTGCAGATCTAGCCTCTAGTACCTAAAGCCAATTCCCTATGGCAGAAAGAGATTCATATGACAACACCCAAAAGAAGTTAACACCAGAAGCTCTGGCAAAGTGAAGGTAACATATAGACCATCTTAAATAATGGCAGCCTATAAAACTGACAGACAGCTTTTATTATATAGAAAGAAATGTTTGATATGAATAACCAGATCTGCACAACAATGTAAACTTCCTACAAATATAATTGGTAACAGGATAATTTCATTGTCAAATACATAAAGAATTAAATACCAATTCTTATATTTATTTAAACTATATTACTAAATTTGCTGAATTAACTTTAGTTGCCAGCTAATTAAGAGATGCCTATAAAAGTGAACCTTGACTATCAAGAATGTTTTAAAATAAATGAGATAGGTGCCCTTCACTGCCACTGATCAACAGCACATTTTAGTAAAAGATTTCAGTTAAGTGCTGGAACCAAATATAATCTGATCATAATCCTTTAATCATAGGTTAATCACAACATCTTTGCAAGTCCAACATTCAAAGATGCTGTTTGATGAATGGTTATTATAAAAAGAATCCTAATGGGGAAGCAGAAGTGCACTAGTTTTACATCATAGTTTTAATAGCATAATTTATGGTGCATCAGTAAAATACAAGGATCAGGTCACTGAAATCTTCTGTTTTGTATGGCTACAAAAATACAGCTCTAGGAACATGATAAATTATGCATACATTAATGCTATTAAAACCCATTCTCACACACTTCTAAAAGTCAATGCTCTCTTTGGTTTCTCATAACTGTATTTTGAGCTCCTATAATTAAAATATTAGTGGGCTCAATATCCCCACTGATTTAAAAACTCAGCTCTGAACATTTAGAATGCCAGTATACAATGCCAGACCCCTCAATCCACAGCTCAGATCACTGAAATGAAATTAGCAGCATTTGTTGCTCATTACAGACTTAGCAATCTTACCATTGTTAACTTTCTTAGTCATAGCATATAAATACTAGACTAGACTATAGTACCCAGTGTAAATTTAGCTTTACTCGGAAATAAAACAACTCATTTCAAAGTTTCTCAATTGCTCAAAAAACAATGACAATGTAAAATACACAAACACTTCTAAGTGCAAGGACCAATTGGACAGATATGCAGTGTAAGTGACCATATGTCCTGTTTTCACTCAGACACTCCCTTTTTAAATACTTATCCCAGGCATAACATCCATTTGAGGCTGTTTGCAGAAACCAGCATCCCAAGGTAACCTCCTTCTCCCCCTGTTCCCCCTACAACTCTCCAGAGCTCTGTTTTTGCCTCCTATACTCCACCCCTTTCCCACATGCACACTTTTTCTCTGGCATGCTCAACAGAGTTCAGCAGAAATCAGACCTTTGCATACGGCAGACAGTGGGGGAGAGGGGACATTGTCCTGTTTTGAAATTCTGGAAATACAGTACCCCTATATCTCAAGCCAGAAAGAAAGCCAACAGACAGTGAAAGCAGTAATCAAGCCAGAGTGGCATAGAAATGTGGCAGATCCCCGGTGACAGTCACATGCTTCAACTACAAAACCACCTTTCACTTACTGACTCTCTCACTACGCACCTTCCATACCAATTGAAGTAGCCATCCTGCAGAAGGAGGACAATTGGTTACCTGTGCATTAGCTAGCTTCTGTAATAAATTTGGCATGGATCCTGTGTAATTAAAAATCATAGCACAGGGTTCAAGGGGACAGAATTAGGATGATATAGACCAAGGTGGGCAAAATATGGCCCATGGGCCAGATCCAACCCACCAGGCAATTCCATCCAGCCTGTGGGGCCCCTGTGTAAGCCGAAAAACAAGTATCTTCAGCCCTGGCCTTCGGCTGCCCCTCTGAAAGCCAGCACCTCTATGCAGGAGGTACCCACGCCCCATATAGCAGCAACTCTGCCTCTGGTTGCTAAGCAACCAACCTCCACTTCAGCTTGGCCTTGAGCCAACAGTGTGCCCTTGTTGCGAAGAAGGCTAACAGCATATTGGGCTGCTTTAGTAGAAGCGTTGCCAGCAGATCGAGGGAAGTTATTTGTTCCCTCTATCTGTCACTGGAGTACTGTGTCCAATTTTGGGCCCCCCAGTACAAAAAGGATGTAGACAAATTGGAGAGAATCCAGTGGAGGGTAGTGAAAATGGTTCAGGAGCTGGGGCACATGACATATGAAGAGAGACTGAGGGAACTGGGCTTATTTAGCCTGGAGGATAGAGAACTGAGGGGGGATTTAATAGCAAGCTTCAGCTACCTGAAGGGGGTTTGAAAGAAGATGGAGCTAGACTGTTCCCAGTGGTGGCAGATGACAGAATAAGGAGCAAGAAGCTCAAGTTGCAGCCAGGGAAGTTTAGGTTAGATATTTGGAAAAACTTTCTCATTAGGAGGGTAGTAAAGCACTGGAACAGGTTACCCAGAGAAGCTATGGAATCTCCATCCTTTGGAGGTTTTTAAGACCCAGCTAGACAAAGCCTTGGCTGGGATGATCTAGTTGGGAATGGACCTGCCTTGAGCAGGGGGTTAGACTAGATTACCTCCTGAGGTCCCTTCCAACCCTAATTTTCTATCTTTGTTTTAGGTCAGATTATTGTAATTTATTACATGATAACAGAATATCAATTAAAATTGTAAATTAATATATAACAATTGCCTTTTTAAAAGTAAAATCAATTCTATTATCTATGATCATAACACATTCATGCATCATTAACTGGGATTGGATCCTACAGCATCAGCACCCAATCATATATTTTTAACATTTGCATTTAATATTCATTTTATTACATGTCAGGAGAAGAAAGCTGTTGTCTTTTATGAACATGAGGAGGATGTGTAACAATGATATGGTGGGTTACGTCTACATGAATAAGCTGATTTTATACACAGCACACAAAGGCATTTCTGGTCCCTGGGACAGTGACTGTATGACTAGAATTTGGGATTGTATTAGGAGATTGCTGGATTTTGTCACTACTTTGTATAACCTCTATCCAAGATATAAGGATTTTCTTAATGCTAAATGTTGTGAAGGCTACAGAATTAACACCTATCAGCAGAGCTCCTTAGTATAAAAATAATGATCACTCGACTCCCAACACAGCACATACTTGCACAGGCCAAAAATATTTTTAAGAGCAATAGAAGAATCCATTTCCTCTCCATCCGGTCTGGAGTGTGAGCAAAGTTTGAAATACTAAAATAGACTCTGGAATAGTTCATGCCACTGTTTGCAAACCAGATCTGGATCTTAATGACCTTGTTAGTTCCCCAATGCCCAGGTAGCAGCTGTGTCCAAGAGTGGTCCTCCCCTTTCCTCCTTCCAAGAGGAACTCTGAAATAGTTGAGGGATTGTCTAACTGGTGTCACTCTTATTACTTCTTGAAGCAACTTTTTCAATATTACTTATAATTTATGAATAACTTCTCAGCCTTGTTCCACAGAATAGCAAACATTCATTTAAAGTGCAGAAAACATGTTTTACTCAATGTATTTCCATTATTATACTTAAAATTTTACATTAAGGTAGTTCATACTACCCCATTATTATTTTAATAGCTGAATATCTTTCTAAATGCCCCATGATTCAAATTTAAATACAGAAGTATAGAAGGCTACCTTCTTGCAAATACAGCTTTATATATATTGCGTATTTATTCAAAAATCGTTTGTCAAAATGTTGTACCACTAGAGGCTGACTTTTCAAGAGAAGTGAAAATTACTTTAAATTGATTGTAAGAGGGGTGTCAAAGATACAACCTGAAGGATATGGCCTGCCAAGCCACATCACCCGGCTCATGATGCTGGCCTAGGATCTCCATACATGGCGCAAACATGACTAGCCCTGTGCTTAGGCCCAGGACATGCACCACACATGACATCTGCTTCATAGCCCACATTGCACGCAACACCCACATGGAGCCAATCCAGGATCCCCCCTCACATGCCAGATCCACTCCAGCACCCACAATGCCATGAGCTGCATGAGATGCCTGTTTCAGCTAGTCTGAAGCAGGTGCCGCATGTAGCATGCATGCAGCAGACAGTGTGTGCTGCACAGTCCCAGACAGACTAGAGCTGATGCTGGATCTGCCATAAGGGAAGAGGGGTGTCATCTGTGGTACAACTCATATCCCGATTCAGTCAGAACAGGTGCACGTTGCAGCATGGTCCCAGACCAGACCAGAGAAGGTACAGGATATGACCGGGGGTATGGACCCAATCTGGCTTGCAGGACCAGTCCTGTGCTGTTCATCTGGCCTGTGGATTGTTCCCACAGCATTCATCTAGCCCACAGGGTCAGATGAGTTTAACACCCCTGGATTATAACAAAGAAAGCAATGGTATTCTATTAACTCTTTCTTGGTAACTGAGCTATGTATATCAATCCCCCTTAACACAGAGAGTTTGAACTTTCAGCAGGACATGTTAAAAGGCTAAGACATATCAGCAGAGTCGTCCCTAGGGGTATGCAGGGCCCAGGGAACATCAGCCTGTGCGGGGCCCGGGGGCAGAGGGAGGAGGATGCCAAGTTGCCGGAGTCAGTGGCACTTGGCAGCAGCGGCGCATGGCAGCTGCGGCGGGACCTATACTGCACTGACCGCCGGGCCCCCCAAAGCGCAGGACCCAGGACAGTCGCCGGATTCCACCCCCACCACCACCCTGGGGCTGGCCCTGCATACAATAGCAGGTAAATGCCTCCTGCCTCTTTAAAAATGGAAAGAATTTGAATAAACAAGCACTGGAACTCATAAAAATCCTTTTGAAACAGAAAAGCCATTTTTTTGGGAGCCAAAGAAGAACTGATATTTTATATGGGCAATAGATTTGTACCAGCATTTTAACACTAAACTGGTCAAAGGAAATCAATATAGGTAAAAAATAAAATACGTTTTACAGTTTGGTTTTAAAACCTACATAGTATGCCATTCTTCCATCTCCTCAAAACAATATTTTCCTGTCTGATTTTTGTTTTACTTTGCTAACAGGTTAACATAATAGGCTATCCTAATGGGCTGCAAAGAAATAAAGCCAGCAATTACTGATGCAGAGAAAAAGTTGCTTGCCTCAGTTTAAGGAAGGGCATGTGTCATCACATCCAGCTGTGAAGCTGCTATGTTCTATGACAATTAAAAATCAAACAAACCCAATTCATACTTGTCACATCTTGTACTGTATTCATAGATAAATCTGGAAAGAGTTTGGGGAGTCAGATCGATTTCACAATTTAACTTCACAGTGTTTCAACTGTTCTTGGCTTCTATAAATATGGTAAAAGTTATGAACAGAGAAAGCCTGAAGGGATAACTTGCTTTTTGCTAGGAAGCTTAACTCTAAAAATGAAGTACTGTAAAGGGGATGACAATAAACTGCTCTTGGAGATCATCAGATCTTGCATTTCTGGTTTCCTCCTTGCATTCCTGTCTTCTAAAAATATAAAGGCCTCAGAATTTAACTTCCCCTGACCTGACAATACTAATTGAAAACAATAAAAGTGAAATATAGTTGGAATAACTTTGAACATTGAACACTTAAATGATTTTTAGCAGCAAAAAGAAGACAAGATTTCAAGGGCATGGTAAACAGTGAAGGAGGATGATACATCAAAGAGGATGTGTGAAGTACAGGTTTGTCAGGAGTAGTCTCAATTGAGTGCAAGGAGCAAACTCTTTAAAAAGGATGGAAATAGAAATGGAGAACAACTCCAGAAAGCTATGTAAACAGTATGTTCCATGAACTTTGAAATGAAAGGAAAAGCAACATCTTCTTCCCTTTCCTTGACAAATCTAATCTTGCTTCACTCATCTCCACTCAGAATGCTACTGCAAAGATCATTTTCCCTGACTGTGACCTTTGACCATTACAGCCCACTTTTTGCACCCTCCCACTGACCCCCTCCCCTGCTCTATAGCAAACATAAGCTACTTGTCTTCACTTTCATGGCCCTCTATGACCTTTCCTCACTCCACCTCTCATTAACTATCAGTCAACTCATGTCCTATAGGATAATGATGCCAATCTCCATCACTCCCTTATTAAATTTTCAAACAAGAGCTTTTATGCTCTTTCCCATTCTTGCCCCTTGAAAGGGATTCTCCATAAAAATCTGTAAAGCTGCCTCTCTATCCTCCTTATGACTTTGATTTTTTACCATCATGCCTCCAAAGAAAAAGAGAAAACAAGAGAAAAAAGAAAAAAAAAAGGAAAAAAACAAAAAGAAAAATTTTAAAGCAGTTAGGTTGCTGGTATACAGACACCACTGTCTTTCATACTAATAGGTTGTGCCTTACTGGTTCCTTCTATTCATCTATCAGTCTGTCCATGTTTCTTTTGTCTTAGAGTTTTTAAACCCTTTAGGATAGGAAAACTGTTCTTTTTTTATAGCACTTAGCATAATAGGAATCCTGGTTAAGACTATCAGACACTATAGGAATATAAATAAATAATAATTCAAGAGAGATTCTGTCTACTATTTTCTTACAGTTTTTAAAATAAGACACCAGATAAAAATAATAGAAATGTTGAAAAAAAGATGTTAACAAGCAGTATTGGTATTAACAATCTGTAACTTGCTTCAATCATTGTTCCTTTCTTTAAGCAAACATAAAATAGTATAGGAATTACAACCAAAATAACAAATGGATGGCACATCTGCAAGGATATCTGTTTCACTCCTTCCTGCATTTTCCTCTCACACACGGAATATGATGTTTTTCCAGCTGAGTACCACTCTGCAGAATATTACTGATTTCTCTTTTATTGAATAATGGGAACAATATTTTTAAAGATGTCAAACAAATTAATCATTTTTGTGAAAGACTGTACTGCTTAAGAGTAGTCAGTTTTTTCCCCCTGCAAATACTAAAGAGAAGGGAATTACCACTCCTGTGTTAACATATTATTTAACTAAAGCAGAACAAAACAAGGTAACCTGTTACAAATTTTCCCAACTTCATGGTCATAATCCCCAAAGGTTGGGAAAGTTTATTCAACTACCCAATTAGATTTATAATTCAGTCTCATAGTTTACAGATAATAGCAGGCTTCAAGGGTCACAGAAACGTTTTGAGGAACTTTTATTCACTAAAGTTGAGCTTTATTAAACCATGACCTACTTCCAAGAACTCTTAAGCATTCCTTGCATTCCTCCCCAACATGGAAAGACTGTTTATCAGGCACAGCTCCACAAATGGCTGGGAATTTTTGGTCACACTTTCACTACAGGTTCAGGAAATTATGCTGCTTTTTTTTTAATGTCAGTGATTCCTAACATGAAACAGAAGGCTCTTTAACTCCGATTTAAGAAGTGAATATGACCCAATATTTAAAACAATGTGGCAACCTTCACTGCAACTTACACACAGAACTAAAGCATCCCCACTTATACCAAAAAGCACCATATGATTGAAGACTCTGACCCCAAAAGATCTTACAGATAAAGGGTGTCATCTCTTCAGGAGAAAGTGCTCATCATATGCAGAAAAAAAACCCTATCCAAGAAAAAAAACCATATTTTTTGTAAGGTCTGGTGGCATTACTAAAATAAGGCTCTGAAACAGCGGTTCTCGACCTATTTTCCATAGTGGACCGCACTGGAGCCTGGCCACGCCCCCTCAGCTCAGACCTGTGGAAGCAGCAAGGGCCATAGGCAGAGAGAACAGCAATGGCCATAGGCATGCATCACCCCACCCCCCAAAGTCCGCAGAGGAAGGGACAGCAAGCTGGGGCTGTGCTCGAGCCAGGCCAGGTTGTGAGACAATCAGAACCTGGCAGCTCCTCCAGGGGCAGTTCACATCACTGCGCACACTATGGGGAAGCCAGGTGTGGAGGCAGTGAGTTGTAGAGGTGGGAAACAGGCAGAGCCCAGCTTGCAGCTGCAGTCCACCTTTGCCCCGTGCAAAAATCGGGGCATTTGCCCCCACCCTTGGCTCCCCAGGACTGCACCATGCCTCTGGAAGAGGAGCTGGGCCTGAGAATGGAGCCCCAACCAGGCCCGATTGTGGGACAATCCCCACAGTGCAACATGAAGCGGGGCAGAGGCAGGGGAGATTTGCTCCTGCCCCTACCCCACTGCCTCCTGCACTGGGGGGGGGGGGTCTTGATCTCCCCTCCCCCCCCCCCCGGTAAAGAAACTTACCTGCCTGCTAGGCCAGCTGGGGTCCTGGCTGCACACCACAGGGTATCCAAGTGTGTGTACCCCTCCCCCTGATGCAGCAGCTTGCAGCTGGGCTGCCTTCTGGGCATACCTGCTGCCCCCTGTGTTTGGGGGGGCTGAACCAAGTTAGTTCCCCACCCCTTCCGCCACCTACAGCAATGTCATACAGAATGATATTAGGTACACTTAAAAAAATTGAATCCTTCCCCCTTTTTCACCCCTCTCCCCAACAACCCTATTGTATTTAGTAACATAAGCTCACTCAATCAAAGAAAAGGTTAAATGTGTTTAAACACATCCATGTTAGGAGTTTGCATCAACATAAATAGAACTGGTTTATCCGTGTAGCTAAATCAACACACTTTGCTAGTGCAAGAGCAGTTTTTCCCAATAACTTGTTTTTCAGAAAGGGAATAAGATGCAACATGCACTGCACTTAAAATTTTGTCCTCCTTTCTTTACAAAAGAGGTGAACTTTATCAAAACTCTTTATAGGAATAAGACTTCTGTATACAGAATATATAGTTATTATTCTTTTATCTTTGAAACAGATAATGAGGCTTTAGTTTAAAATTTATGGAAGATTCCCTTATTATTCCATAGCTCTAAGAATAAGTGACATAAATCTATTTTTATTCTGTTTAATCTCCCCTGCTTGAGTGCTTTGCAAATACCAACAGATTTATAAGCTTACACCACAAAAATCCAACCTTATAAAAATCCTATAGATGTTTTACAACCAATAATAAAAGAAACACAATTACAATTAAAATGTATATATAAGAAAGGGTTACGTCGCTCTGCAAAGAAACTATTGTCCACCAAAATGAAATATTAAAGTGACTAGGATAAAGGGATCTTGAAATTCAAGAGTGATATAGTAACTCTTTTTAGACCCAGTGAAAATGCTGCAATCCCCGTTCCTACATACTTCACATTACCAAGATTTGCCAAGATTACTGGATAAATTTTAAACAAAACCAACATTTTCATATACATTATCTCCTTACTACATAAGCGAGGAAAGAAAAACTGTCCAAACACAAAAGCAAATTTATGTAACAGATTTATAAAAACTGGATGTGGTAAACCCTTCTTATGTTATACTGAACTGTTTAATAGGATTCCTAATAACCAGAGATAATCCTATTGGTTTTACTTCAGTGTTATTTATAAAACAGTTTGGGCTTAAGAAGCAGTCTGCTGGCTGATAAAGGCCCTGAAACATGTAATTATTGTCTTGCCAATGCATATATAGAGTATCTAACCCTCATTCATCAAGTTATGCTATATTCGGATATGTTTTGTCTTGTGTTGTTTAATTAAACACTTTTAGAACAATAACTAATCTGAAATAGTAAAGTCTAATGTTAATTTTATAGTCATGTCAAAATTATTACTACATGAGTGTAAGTCAAGAAATTTAAAGTTATTTTGTCCCTCTTTTCTCTTGCTTCCCATAGATAACTAAATTACTATAAGGGATATATTTGGTAGCCACGCTGGTCCAAGACAAAAAGAAATGCAAAACTCTAGAACTTGGTTCAGAGATAATACCTTTTATTGGACCATCAGAGATAATACCTTTTATTGGACCAAATAAGTTGGTCTAACTTAGTAGGTCTAATAAAAGGTATAGTCTCTGAACCAAGAGTTTTAGAGTTTTGCATTTCTTAAATTTCTATAATGCACTCAGCCAGAGGCTACATTTGAAGACTACTGGTGAAAAACAAGATGGTCCACCTTCTTAGTGACCATATGGTGCACAATTATTTAAGTACTGCAGCAAAAACTACTCTGGCATCCTAATCACTTCCTTATGCAACTCAGGGTGCCAAAAGCTTTACCTTTTCAGGTTCTAGTTCTCTAAAGCAGCACTGCAACAATTGCAAATAGTCATAATATGAGCATACTGAGAAACTGGTGATAGAGTTTTTTAAGGAAGGATGGAAATGTCTGACTTCGGAATTCACTTCCCAACTTGGTCCAACAAAGCAAGAGTTTATTAATTATAAAATTGTAAACCCTATGTTCACTTTGGCTTTGTCTGGGTTCAAAAGTGTTCAGAAAAGAAAGGAAAAACATCTCTACCACCAGACTGTAGGCACAAGTAAGAGTTCTAGGCTGAAATTCTGGTGCCATAGAAGCCCATTGCAGAACTAAATTAACTTCAGTGGAGCTGGGATTTCATCCTTAAGTCAACAAGGTTCTGACAGCTTCTGGTCCAGCTTTGGCTTCCACCAGTGGTAAGGTCAGCAAAGCTGAACCAGTAGTAGTAGCAGTGGGACTGTTATGAAAGAATTTCCAAATGAATGAATACAGAGTGCCAGACAGAGACATTTCCTCATCATGTAACTGATTGGAAAAGCAAAACCAAACTGATATTTTTAAGAAGTAGAGGGGAGGAAGGGAGGAGTTATTAAAAGTAGTTTGGGCTTGCTCTCAGCGCAAAAGACCTTGCCAGCAAGATGTTAATCTTAGTTTAATCTTAGTTTGCTAAATACGTGAACCTAGAAACTGAGACATTTCTACAAGCAAAATAACAACATACAACAATGAATTTGTCTCCAAAATGAGAAGGGAAGAGGGGGAAGGAAAAAAAGAGGGGAGAGAGAAGTCTTTGGAGCATTTTAAAAACTCACCCCATATATATTTCATAATGTAGATATATTTGATACATCTACAAGCTAGCATCTGGCCAAAGTTTTGGATTTTTGGATGCTGCAAACAATGGACAGTATTGTTTTTATTGACTGTACTGTTAATCATTTCGCAACTAAAACTTTACACAACCCTGCAGATATACCAAGTAAACTCACGGATGTATCAAACTGAACTATTTGTTTTGGCAGGGTAATATTTTACAGTTACATTTAAAATGCTTCTAAACAGTTCTCTCCCACTACTGAGAACACATTTCTACATTCTTCAACAAATACATGTAAACTATAGGTTTGCTAAGGCACAAAATTGGCTGAGGAATACATCCTTATCATGATACTACTTTTGTGAATGGACAGGATTCATACTTGTTACATCTGCATTCAATTATTAATTATTCAATTATTCCACCATTGAGAAACAATAAAAGGTTTTGTACTTTTATGTTCTGGGTGAGTTGCACTAGTGAAGATTAGTGTACTAGCACACTGTGAAAACTGATATCCAGCCATGGAGAACTGGTGTCTGCAACAATTCGTCCAACCCAGAGCATGAATGTGGCACTCTCTAGGAGACGACAGGATACACTTTGATCTAGTACAGGATAAGTCAAACTAAATTCTGAGAAACCATGATTTAATGTTCTGAGTCACTTTAAGTGACAGAAGAACTACAATGAAACTACTGTCAGATTTTGAAATAATATTGGACCGTAACCAGGGTCTCACAGTTGACTGTCCAAGTGCTTTACCCATTGACCTGTCAACTCTCACTCCATTTGGATTAGCTTTAAATAGCAGTTTTTCAAAGTCTCTTTTGCAAAAGGATTTTGCTACCTGTTTTATTGAAATATGTAAGAAAGATAACGAGGTGATAAGTCATCACATTAGCAGATCTTCAGTAAACAATTTAGATGGCTAGTAGTTTTAAATGTTTGAACAGTAAAAAATACTGGAATCCAACAGAGTTTGCTGCACTGCAACCTAATTTCCCAGGTTGAAAGGAAAAAATGGAAAAATATAGAAAAAATGTGTGATGAATGTATACTACTACTTTACTGCAATATTCTGTATACTGTATTAAGGTGCCAAAACAGACCAAGGACTTTTAGAGAGGTGAAGTGCCAAAAGAAACATGAGTAAATTTCATGAAAAAACTTACATAAAGATAGGCAAAACAAAGTAAGATAGTGTTAAATTTGACATTAATTATTTTTTTTAAATACTGTACAGAAAGCATACAATGCTGTGCCTGTCTCACTATGATCAGACCTGAGGAAGAAAGTCTTGCATCCAAAAGCTTGTCTAACTCTATCCCAACTACAGAGTTGGTCCAATAAAGGAGATCACTCTAAGAAATTGTGTATAGAAAAGAGATGCAAACAATAAAGAATGAGTCCTTTCTAACAGCTGTCTCAATGTGCCAAGATTACATCAAATAATTAGAAAATAACTGTTCTGGGGAAGAGGAATAAACCCTATTTTTAAAAACCTGCAGTTATTTACATAAACCTTTTCACTTCACAAGGAGAGTATGACCTGCAACATGTTGATTTGTCTTTATTGTGATGATTAGAATAATGTCATTTTGCATTTTATATCCCTGCCTAAATGAGCACTACTTTGACTCTGAAATATGATGACAAACCAATATATAATTAACTTGAAGACAAACTGGCTTGGCCTTCTTAGCAGGAATTTCTTCTTCCTGAGCTTTAAGCCAACATTACATTTGTGACATCTCATGACTTCTCCTGTATTATTGTCTGTGTGAAGAGATTCATAACAATCAACTGCTATGAACCCTTTTTTTTTTTTGCTTCTGAAGACCAAACAGCCGATGCCAGATATCTGTGACATCACAGAAGCCAGGTAACAATATCTTAGAAACTAAAGCAGATTTAAAAACTAGGAAAGTTTGTTCCCTCAATGTATTTCTCCTTTTCAGTGGGTCAGAACATGTACAAGGCCTACTAGAGCAGTGTTTCTCAAACTGTGGGTCATGACCCAAAAGTGGGCTGTAAGAATTTATGAAAGAGTTGTGAACAAACTTTAAAAATGGATTCTCCTTTAAATGAGAAAAACGTGGGAAAAGGTGACTTTTCCCTTGCAGACTGGCAGAGCTTCAGCCTACACGGGTCTGCTTGGGGCCCCCCGTTCCCCCCCACCCCATCTCATATACTGGGGGGCAGCATGTCAGGAGTGAACATTGGGTTGGGACTGGCCATCGATGTTTACAAATAGGTCCTGGTACAAAAAAGGTTGAGAACAACTGTGCTAGAGGCCAGGAACTATGGAATGCTCTAGCTGAAAGTTAAGATCTGAACCACAAGGTCAACGAAACAAGATCATGCCCAGTTCTCCAGATGTAACACAATTATACATTGCATTAAAGGAATTTCTGAGTATCCATACTGCAGATGCTCCAACTCTGACAAACCTCAGAATTCAGCATAAAATACAGAGCCTTCCCCTCCTCTTGAACGCAATGCTCTGAAACCCAAGCAGATGTGATGGAAACGTACTCGGGCACCTCATTTCTCTTCCCCTCCGGAGAAGTCAGAGGGTTCGTTCAGAACCGACTGGAAACTTGTTTTCGGGTCCCCTCGCCCAACACCTTTATGAACCCAACCTTCTCTTGAAACTCTTGATCTGGGCCCCATCAGATAACCACAGCTTTTCTTCCTCTATGGCCATACAGGAGGGGATATGGAATTATAGTGCTACCCTAACTCCCAGCTTGTTCAAAACCTGCAGGCATCGGTCATGTCTGCCCCAGCATGAAGCTCTCCACTGGGGAGGGGGTGTGTCCTCAGGGGTCTGCCGGAAGGAGTGGCTGGGGAGGGCGGTGCTGAGCTTGAGAAACTTGCACGGGAGCCTCCGCGCTGGAAAAGCCAGGGCTTGAGGGCGGTGCCTGAGCAGGGCGCACCTCCCACCTGCAGCCTCTGCCGGAGGAAAGACGAGGAGCCAGCCGCGCCGCAGCAGCCCTGGGTACCACTGCCTGCCGGGCTGCGGGCGGGGGGATCCTGGCACAGCCCTCGGGGCCTGGCTGCTGGGGGCACAAACACACACACACGTCTCTCACACACACGCACACAAATCTCACACTGGTCACACACACAGGTCTCACAGGTGTACATACTAGTCACACACACACAGGTCTCTCTCACACACGACACGTCTCAGACACACACACAGGTCACATACTAGTACACACACTGGTAACACAGGTATACACACTGGTCGCACACACGTCTCTCACACACACACGGGTCACACCCTCACAGTGGCGCGCAGACGCGCGCGCGCTGGTCCCACGCCCCGAGGCCGCTCCCCGCCGGCGGGGCGCGGGGCAGTGCGGAGCAGCGGCGGGCGCAGCGCAGCCCGCGGCTGTGCGCCCCCGGGGAGGCAGGCGCAGCCCGACCCCCGCAGGGGAAGTTCCCCCGGGCCGGGCTCGGCTCTTACCTTGGCTGGGTCTACAGGCTGCTCGGGCGTCGCCGCCCCTTGCTCTGCCTCCGCCGCTGCCGCCGCCGCCGCCTCGGGCTCGGGCTCTGCGGCTGTCGCGGCCCCGTCCTGCGGGCTCCGCGCCTCTGCAGAGCTGCCCGCGCCCATGTTCCCGGGCCCGGCGCCGCGGGGCTCCCGCGCCGCACCACGACAATAGCGCTGCCCCGAGCCTGCCCCGGCCGCTGCGCAGTCACTGCAGGAGCGCGGCTCTCCGCAAACTCCTTTCAGGAACAGAAGGAATCGCCTCCCCCCCCGCCCGGCGCTGCCTCCTGCTCCATCACATGAGCAGAGCCCGGGACACGCCTTGCAGCATCCACTCCGGCTGATAAGGAGCTGGGGAAGGAGGGAAAACCCAGCCCCTCCCCGCCCGTCTCGGCCCCTCGCGGCCAAGTTCTCCCTGCGCTCCTGTGACAGCCTTTAGGTCCCTGGAGAGGGGTGGGTTTGGGAGGACGTCCCACCCTGATCACATTGGATTAATGGGCCTTGGTGCCATGACTGGCTGCGCAGTGTAGTGACCTTCAGCTCCCTGCTCCCCCCAGCTCTCCCCTGCGCCTCTCTGACTAAGCATTTCTCTTTCCTAAAGCCAGGAGGAGGCACATCCAAGCCGCCCTCTCCCTTTGCAGGAGCAGTCAGCCAAAGGGAGTAAGAAGACCAGAGTCAAGCCCACGGCCTAGCCTGTCCCTGGATTCAAATGCAGCAGTCCTGCCTGCCTCTCCTTGTTCCATGTTTCTGTGACAGTGACCTTGCTCAGAAGTCTGGGCACCTGCTAGGAGATGTATAAGGTTGTAGCCATGTTGGTCCTCTGAGGACATAGGCAGACAAGGGTCTCTGGGTAAATCGGGTATCTTTTATTAGACCACCTCAGTTGGTTTATCTGGTGTATCTGTTTAGTTAAACTCAGCTGGTCCAATAAAAGATACCAGTTTTACCCAAAGAACCTTGTCTGCTAGGAGGCGGACAGGCAGGGTTCCTGCCGCAGGGCCGACCACCTAAGAAGTCCCTGACCTCAACAGTGTTAGGCCTGCTCTACTCTGCTGAGAAACCTCCAAGGAAAACATAGGTGCTGAAAGGTGCTCTGCCTGAAGGAACTGAACTTGTTTAGTCTGGAGAAGAGAAGACCAAGAGGGGATTTAACAGCAGGCTTCAACTCCCTGAAGGGGGTTGCAAAGAGGGTGGAGCTCGACTGTTGTCAGTGGTGGCAGATGGCAGAACAAGGAGCAATGGTCTCAAGTTGCAGCCAGGGAAGTTTAGGTTAGATAGGAGGCACAAGTTGCTCACTAGGAGGGTAGTAAAACACAGGAAGAGGCAACCCAAAAAGGTTTTAGAATATCCACCCTTAAAGGATTTTAAGCCCTGGGTAGACACAACCTTGGCTGGGATGGTCCTGTTTTGAGCAGGGGGTTTACTAGATCACCTCCCGAGGTCCCTTCCAACCCTCATTTTCCTTGAGTCTATGCTTCTATTCCCTCAGCACATCGGGCTCTGGGACTTCCGAGGCTTTGTTTAGAGGAAGACATCTAATTCCCCTTCACAGAGATGTAGATTACCACTTGAGATATTTTGGCAAAATCCCATTCTGAATAATTAGCTGCTTTCTTCTTTCTAAATGTTACTCCCATGTTCAATCTGAAAAGGACTTCCCCATGTAAAAAAAGGAGTGCTGTGCCATTTGTGGAGACTGGTTCCTGCATTCCACCTCCTTTTATAGTCAGCAAAGTTCCCATTACGAAGTTCTGGGAATTATTTCCATAGCCCTTTGGGAAAATGGGCTGTGTGTCAGTGGACACATGCAGAGATAAAATAATACGTAAGTTAGTCCTAACTAGTTGGGAAACAAAAACATTAATGGAAACAGTCCTGTCTTTGCTACGCATATGTGTACAGTTTGGGGAAACTGGATTCTCATGATATAAAATAGACAGTGGGGAAAGGAAGAAATCCCATATTCATTTTGCTGCACTGAGGCAAATGGTCATGATTCTTGCATTTAATTGGCACTGTCTCACAAAAACAGAAAAGCTGTTTCTGAATTGAGCCAAAACCTTCCATTAGGAAAAACAAAGCAGTCGGGACTAAAGAGCTATTGGAGTGAAGAGACATCAATGTAAACAAGCTCTTAAGGGGGGCGGTTGGTAATCCAAGAGGACAGTTTGGGAAATTGGAGTATGTGTTTTTAAAAGCTAGATATTTGTTTTTATCACTCTCAAAGTGGGTTAACAGTTTTAGGATATGTCAGTACTATGTGTATCTTCATTTAAGAGCCTCCAATAAGGAACTACACAGTAGGTTACCCTCTGGTCGACCCACAGAGAGCTCCTGAAACAAGTGGAGCCCCACTGAAGTCAGTAGGGCTCCACCATGACTTGACTTTGTGGGTCAACATGCAGGATTATGCTTTGTACAAAATAGGACAGTTTAAATGGTGACGAAATCAGCTAAAGGTCACCATAACTTTACAGTACTCATCTTTCTAAGACTGTAATTCTATGAGTTTTCATTGAAATGAAGTGAAAAACATCTTTTGGTTCTTTTTGGCTTACTTTTTGCTGCTTAAAGGTTAATTGCAGCTTTTAAAAAATAATAAAGTCAAAAGTTCTCTCCTAGTTCATGAGATGCAGTGTGGTTGAAAGCTAGTGACAAATCCAACAAAGGTCCCATGCCTTAGGCAACTCAGAAACGCCTTCCCCCCCCACCACACACCACCTTTTTTCATACAGAACAGGTTCTCTTGTTAATTCATGCCGGATTAAATTGCAGCAGTGAGCAAAACAAGGAGCATAGGATTTTCTGCCCTGATATCAAACAAACACAACTTCCTTTCCCATGCCACAGCAACTAAACCAACACATTAAATATATAAGCAGGCTCTCTCATTCATTACTTTCAAAAAGTATCAGTATCAAAAGAGAAACAATACTTATCTTAAAATATCCCAAGTAGAATCTGCCAAATAGACAGCTGGATAAACTCGTTATTTATAGTGTACACAGCATTTTTTTCACAAAACGTATAAGAAAGTTTCTTTCCCCTACCTAAAGTGTTTATGGTCCAACTCAGACATGTGATGATGCACTTAATATGAATACAAATACTTTATTCACCATAGGAAGTTTAAAAAATCATCTTCCAACTAGGGCATAATGGTTTTTAAAATTTTTTTATGAATAAAATGGTCTCTCAATGAATGTGCAAATTAGTCACCATTTTATCTAAACCAATCAGTGCATTACTAATGAGGCAAGAAACCATTGTACCCACACTCATTATTTAATGATTGAAACCTACAACAGTTATTTCACTGGAGTTTGATAGAATGTAATCATTGTAATGGATCGCTGTAATAATACAATCAACATCTCTTGCTTTCAAACTCAAAATCTCTCAGCTGCCTATCAATATTTATTTTCTAGATATGTATTCAGCAGCAAGAGCCCATTGTTTTGAGGCACTAGTTCTACTAACATTTTTTTCTTAATTTACCATTTTTTTCCCTGGATAATTTGTCATCTAACAGAACAGCAAGTATCATGAGGGAATCAAGCCATTAGTAAAATGTGTCACAAAGGCAGTCAGATTCTGCAACACCACCTAAAATATGATTTTGACAGCACTTTAGTCCTCCTCACTACAGTTACAGGTGATTGTCACTGTAACAATTATTGTTTTGCATACTCTGTAATCCAGAAATATGAGGCTTTGGAGATTGAGGACAAGGCACCTATATTTTTCTCTCTTTGTTTTATATAATTTTCTCATATGAACTAGTTCATAGCAATGATGTGCTTCATTTTACAACTGGGGAATATTTAATTAAAATAATCTCAATCTTGTTCATGTGCTCTGGTGGGAAAGAAGACAATCTTTTTATCTGCTTTGGGCAGATTTTGATTTTACAGAGTTGCCTTTCATATTCAAGGTATGTTAAAGTGCTTTACAGCATAATGAATTAAATTCTAGACCTGCAGTGACCATGTAAGAAAACACAGCAGCCATTATATGCCCTTCAATAGCTCACACATAGCCTTAGACATTAGAACCTGTTTCATATGAGACAGTGGGCGTTTCTCTTACTCTTTTCAAAAAGTGTCATGTTTTTACACAGAGTCTTTACTTTCCACACGAACAACAAGAAATGGGCAGAAGGAATCCTGATATCAAGGAAAACTCAAGTGTAACAAGATTACTTTAAAAAGTATCTTAAATGTGATGCTACAGAATAAATTCACAATAAATCTATTACCTGTACAATTTTGATGACACGAAATGAAGCTAAAAGACTTGGCTTTCCCACTGCAAGTCAAGACATGTTCAATTAAAATAACTACTGAGTTAAGCATATGAGGCAGTGGTAATACAATGCTGCCCTTCACACTAAATACCATTTTCAGACCATAAATAACTGCCTATTCATTTTCCTTCATCTAATTACGAATGATGAAAAATAAAACATGCATGACTAGCAAATAAATATATCTACCTGTATCATGATTCATGCTGTAGAAGTAATAATAGTAATAATGTGACTGTCAAATTTGTAGTACTTTTCATCTGGGGAGCTCGCGGTATTTTGTGCAAAGCTGCTCAGAGGAACCAGCGTGAGCCAAACTGAGGAACACTTACTGCAAGATTCGATTTTTTTTGGGTGCTATTTTTGTATCGACCCTTTTGCTGACAGTATTGAAGAAGTGGGTAGTGGTTTTGTCTCCAAGCATCCCCATTTACATTACGTACCGGGTTTATGGTCGTGTCCATCTGGGCCCCATGGGCGGGTCTTGCTGGGTCATGGTCTTTATTTTTCTTTCTTGATTTGCTTTGATTTAGTCCCATCTTCACACTGAAGCTTCCATACCATCATACAAATGGATGTTGTGGAGGGCCAAGAGGTCAGTAGCATCAGCCCTTACCTCTTCACTCAGCCCTGCCAGCTTCAACCTAATGGGTCTCAGATTGGTTCAGGAGAGAAACCTCACAATTTCTATGTCATAATGCTAACAAATTCAAGTGGCTTAAAGGGCCAGTATCATCAAAAGACTTTTTTCACTACAGAAAACATGTCAGCCCCAGTAAGAGAGATGCTGAGGAGTGCAATGTGGCCATCTTCTAGAGAAGAAACAAGCTTGAAGGGCCTTCACTGTTCTATACTATAACTCAGAATGTTCTAATCTAATGTGCAGTAAAGCATCACTGTCTACATGTGCATGAACGAATCCTATGATCCCTCCTGACTTCCTGCCTCTGTGGCGGGGGGCTGGATTCGATGATCTTCCAAGGTCCTTCCAGCCCTAGTGTCTATGAATCTATGACTCGTGCTTCCAATAGCTGGGTGGGGGCACAGAGGTGGTGGGAGCATGTTGGCGGCGGCAGGAGCACAGCAGTGGTAAGTGGGGGAGCTCTTGCAGATGCCGCTGGCATCCACCAAAGGTCGGTTACCACCCACAGCCGCTGCCTGCAGTATCAGTGGCACCTTTTTGTAGAGGGTGCACGATCATGCTTTTTGTAGGGGGTGCACGTGCACCCATGTGCACTTCCTATGCACGGCCCCTGTACATGTATGCAGCAATTACTATGCAGTATATTATTCTAATGCACTGTTTTCTAGTACCCCTATATACAAATACTAGAAAAACAGTGCATTAACTAATATGCCATACCACATGTGAAGACATTGACTAGGAGCAAATTATTCCCAGGCAGCCTAGGCAGCAGGGGGCCACAGGAGGTAGGGAGAGCTGTCCCAGCTTGACAAAATGCTGTCTCCCAACCACCTGCAGACTGGGGCAATCTATGCAGAAAATTCAGATGGATTAATTGCACATTTAGATTCCCCCACAGAGGATTCTCCTAGTTCTTTTAACAGAGAGAGTTTTCTTCCCAAGGAAGTGGCAAGGTATTTATTCCCTAGAACTTGCAGAGAATCCCGGGCCTTTGTACTGGTCACCTGACCTCCCTACCACTTTGACATTTTTTTCAAAATAGTTTTGGAGAAAAACTACTCCAATTTTAGACTCTACATCAGAGGTTCCCGGCCAGCTCCATGCATCCCATCCCACTCCTGCCACAATGGCCATGCCTGGCAAGGAGCTACCTGTGCAGCAGGGTTTTTTTTTTAAAGATATTTTTCATGTTCCAAACCAAATAAGCCAAATCCAATACAAATCCGTGAGTCAGTCCAGAACCATAAGTGGCCCTACAACCAGCAAACATCCTCCACCCCCACCAGGGGCTTCAGATATTTCCAAAGTCTTTTGGCAGGCATCCTACGTGCAGGCCCAAGCCCAAGCCCAGAGGCTTGAGGTTCAGATGCCCCCAAGTTTCACCTGCCCTCAGCCATATGGTCACAGAAGCAAGATAGGGAGGAGCCTTCCATTTCCATAAAGTGGGCTTTAAGCCCCAACATCTTGGCAGCTACTAAATCATGCCCAAAGAACAGTTATCCCCAGGAACACTTAAGGAAAACTGCGTTCATGGACCCAGACACATGGTGTTTCCCCTTCCAGGTAAGTATATGTGCAGCAGGTACTGGGGACTGAGCTGGGCCAGGCAGGGCCCCCCAAGCACCACCAATGGCTGGGAGCAGGGGGATGTGGGCAGGGCAATGCCCATGGTAGAGGGCTGGGAGGTGGCTCGGCTGCTTGCTCCTAGGGAAAGCAGCAGAGCCCCTTCTTCCCAGGCAGCCCCAGCTGGGTCCCCCCAGGCCACTGCCTGTGCAGCTTCCTCCCCTACAGGGTCCCCTAGTGCCTGTGGCTGTGGTGCCCCAACCTGCACCCAGGTACAAATTTAAATATTTACAAATTTACATGATTACATATTTGCAATTGTTAGTATGCAAATTAGATTGTTTCTATACTATACCTGGCCTGCCAAAATTCTTTGAGTGAGTTTGCTAGTCTGCAGTATAAAAAAGGTTGGGAACCACTGCTCTACTTAAATCACCAGCAGCTGTCTGAAGTCCTCTTTACACTAGAGCTGCACTGCTAGCATTCAAACAGGAACATTTCTGGTATAAAAAGTCAGCGTAAACAATAGCATGTAGCTATATCTCTTGAAATGTGTCTGTGTCATAGAACAGACCATACAAATGTGTTCAGATTATGGAGATCCAAATTCACATCAGCCATGATGTCTTGAATGCCTGCAACCATGGCCAGGTGTGACAGGAAATTGCACACTGCTGTTAGAAAGAATGCATACTCCTAGAGATCTGATAAATATTTGCCAATCTAACACAAAATGCTGTGTCTAAATGGGACTGTGCACTTAAAACAATTTGCCTGTTGTTTTGCTTATTGTTTATTTAAAGCAAGCTATTATGAGAGAAAAATAAAATTTTGAACAAGGTGTCCCTGTCATTGTGAGCTTCAAAATTCTATTTGCTAAATTTTAATGATTAAATAAATAAAAGCAACAAAGCAAACAAGCAAACAAGCTCCCAAACTGAGTATAATTTTGATCAGATAGTAAACTGTGCAAAAGAGATGAGGACTGTGAGACCTAAGAAAGGATACTTCATACCCAAAAACTTGTCGATATCCCTCCCAATTTAAACACTTAATCAAATAAAAGGTATTACTCTCAAAAATACTTGACTACAACTATGTAATTAAAAAAATAATAGTAGTAAGGGATATGCATCTGGGTTAAAACTGCAGCTTCTAATTAACATCTGTATATTATGCTAACTCAGACATACCGGCATCCCATACCTCAGCTACTGCAACATTATAGCCTCTCTGGCCTTTCCTATCCCATTCCTTTGACCATGTCATTCCTCTCTTTGCAACCTTCACTGGTTCCCTCTTCGACAACTGAAAAAAACAACAAGCAGTTAAGAACTGTTTAACATTACTGTCTTCAAATTGGTTCAGCCTCTGATGTCCTGTGACACTGGCCTCCTATTGCCCACCCACTAGATTTTTCAAACTAGCATCTTGGTGTTTTCTCTCAAGCTAGCCCTCATGCCTGGTGCAAAGCTTCCTCAGATCCCTAATTAAAGCTGTCCTTTGCCATGATACCTCCAAAAAACTGACAACAGTTAAGCTGCTCAAGTGTTATGATGACTACTACCATTGGAGGCTATCCTTGGGGTGCAGCAGGATACAATTCCTCTGTGCAGGAAGGTGGGAAAAGGGTCCAAGAAACCTTCATGGCTGAGTGCAGATATCCAGGCTGGCTTAAGGGCAAAGAAAAAAGCGTACTGGTGGTGGAAGCAGGGAGCTGGGACAAAGGAGGAGTACACCTCCCTGACCCGAGCTTGTAGGGATTTGGTGAGGAAGGCTAAAGCAGCACTAGAGCTTAGATTAGCTTCTGGGATTAAGAATAACAAGAAGTCCTTTTTCAAGTATATAGGTAGCAAGAAGAGGTCTCGGGGTAACATTGGACCCCTACGAGGCAAGGCAGGGCAGTTGGTGACGGACGCGCAAGAGAAGGCAGAACTCTTCAACAAGTTCTTTGCCTCCGTGTTCCTGTCCGCTGACAATGGGGTGCTCTCAGGTGATAGCATAAAGAGGCCCAGGAAGGATGCGAGTCCCCCGACTGTTAGTTCAGACCTCGTTAAGGACTACCTGGAGGGCTTAGATGTGTCTAAGTCGGCGGGCCCGGATGACCTTCATCCGCGGGTGCTGAGGGAATTGGCTGGTGTCATTGTGGAGCCATTGGCACCACAATGTTGTTCGAGGACTCCTGGTGCTCAGGCCAAGTCCCTGAGAACTGAAAAAGGGCCAATGTGGTCCCTATTTTCAAGAAGGGGAGGAAGGAAGAGCCTGGCAACTATAGGCCTGTCCGCCTCACTTCCTTCCTGGGGAAGGTCTTTGAAAAAATTATCAAGGGCCACATTTGTGAGAGCCCTGCAGGGGAAGTGATGTTGAGGGGTAACCAACATGGGTTCATGCAAGGCCAATCCTGCCTGACTAACCTGGCCTCTTTCTATGACCAGGTAACAAAGAGCTTAGATGGGAAGGAGGAAGTCGAAGTCATCTTCTTGGACTTCCAGAAGGCCTTCGACATAGTGTCCCACCCAATTCTGGTGGGCAAGCTGAGGGACTGCGGCATTGATGAATGCATGGTCATATGGGTGGCAAACTGGCTCCAGGGGTGCACCCAGAGGGTGGTGGTGGATGGGTCGATGTCGACCTGGGAGGATGTGGGCAGCGGAGTCCCCCAGGGCTCAGTCCTTGGGCCGGTGCTGTTCAACATCTTCATTAGTGACCTGGACGAGGGTGTGGAGAGCACCCTGTTCAAGTTCACTGATGACACCAAGCTGTGGGGTAAATTGAATACACTGGCAGGCAGGGACTGCATCCAGGCAGCCCTGGATAGGTTAGAGAAGTGGGCAGATCTGAACAGGATGCGGTTCAACAAGGACAAGTTCAGAGTGCTGCACCTGGGGAGAGGGAACCAGCATTATGGTTATAGGTTAGGGGCTGACCCTCTCGGCAGCACAGAGGCAGAGAGGGATCTTGGAGTCATGATTGACTCCAGGATGAATATGAGTCGCCAATGCGATGAAGCAATAGGCAGAGCCAAGCGCACCCTGTCATACATCAACAGGGGCATCACTCACAGGTCCAGAGAGGTCTTGCTCCCCCTCTATGCGGCGCTGGTCAGGCCGCAGCTGGAGTACTGTGTCCAGTTCTGAGTGCTGCACTTCAAGAGGGACGTGGAAAACCTGGAGAGGCTCCAGAGGAGGCCACTCGTATGGTTGAGGGCCTCTGTGGCCAGCCCTATGAGGAGAGGCTGAGGGACCTGAATCTCTTCAGTCTCCACAAGAGGAGACTGAGAAGGGATCTTGTGGCTACCTACAACCTTATCGGGGCCACCAGCAGGGACTCAGGGAAAGTCTGTTCACCAGGGGCCCCCTTGGAGTCACCAGGAACAATGGCCACAAGCTGAGGGAGGAGAGGTTTAGGTTAGATATTAGGAAGAACTACTTCACGGTAAGGGTGGCCAGAGCCTGGAATGGGCTTCCCAGAGAGGTGGTGCTCTCACCTTCCTTGGAGATCTTCAAGAGGAGACTGGATAGGCACCTGGCTGGGGTCTTATGACCCCTGCCATCCCCAGTGCTCCTTCTTGCCCATGGCAGGGGGTTGGACTTGATCATCTATCTAGGTCCCTTCCGACTCATTGATTCTATGATTCTATGATTCTATGATTTCAGTGTTTCCTTGGAATCCTCCATTCATCTGCTGTCTCTAATTTTCATAAAGAAGCAGAAAATATCTTTTCATTCTGTATTTGTACAACACCTAGCACAGTGGGGCCTTGATCCATGACTGATGCTTGTAGCTGCTGCAGTAATACAAAGTAATGAAAACATTGTTTGCTTGTGTGTTTCCAGAGTAAAAGAAAGCACAGGCCCACCAGCTATCTGGTAAAAAATGCCTGAAGCTAGTTGGAGTTCAGTTGCAGCCTTGGCTTTAGCGCCCGCTCAGATTTAGCTGAGTGATCTTCCCACGAGATGTCCGGGTAATTGAAGTCACCCATGACAACCAAGGTCCTGGAGCAAGCGGCCTCAGTCAGTTCCGGGGCGAACTCCTGGTCAAGCTCAGGACTTTGAGTGGGAGGTCTGTAGTAGACTCCCACCGTTGTGTCCCCTGTGCCGAATTCCCCACGAATTTTTACCCAGAGGGTCTCTAGCTGTCCATGCCAGTCGCCAACATCAGCTTGCAGGGACATGTAGCTTTCTTTCACATAGAGAGCTACACCCCTGCCCCTTTTGTCAACACGATCCCTCCTGTATAGGGTATAGCCCTCTATACCCGTGGTCCAGTCATGGGTGGAGTCCCACCAGGTCTCCATTATCCCAATGACATCATATTTCTTTGCACTGAGCAGGAGGACAAGCTCGTCCTGCTTGTTGCCCAGGCTCCTGGCATTAGTGTACAGGCAGGCGAGTGTGCCCTTGGGGGCTCTTGCCTTGCCCACAGATTGTGCCAGGGCTGGGGCGGGGGTGGGCTCCCTTAAGTGCCCCCTTAAGTGCCTTGGTCTGCTGGCTTTGCAAGGGCCGTTCAGCGGGCCAGCAGGGGCATTAGTCCCCCCATCCCCCAGCGGGCTTAGTTTAAAGCCCGGTGGAGCAGGTCAGCCAGCCTGGCTGAGAAGAGCCTCCTCCCCAGGGGAGAGAGGTGGAGGCCATCTCTTCCCAGCAGCTCGCTGCCTCTCTCTCCAAAGAGCGGGCTGTGGTCATGGAAGCCAAAGCCTTCCTGATAACACCAGCGCCGCAGTCTTTGGTTCACCACGTGGATCCTCCTCTCCCTCCTCAGCCCATAGCCCGAGACTGGGAGGATCAAAGAAAACACCACCTGAGCTCCCAGACCCCTAAGCCCCGCTCCCAACTCCCTGTAGTGCCTCATGACCTGGCTGGGGGTGCTCCGAGCCGTGTCATTGGTGCCCACATGAATAAGGAGCATGGGGTAGTGGTCTGTGGGCCGAAGCAGCTGCGGGATCCTCTCTGCAGTGTCTCAGATGCGGGCCCCTGGGAAGCAGCAGACTTCCCGGGCTAAGTGGTTGGGGCGGCAGATTGCCCCCTCAGTGCCCCGCAGGATGGAGTCTCCCACAACAAACACCTTACGCTTTGTCTTGGGGAGAGCGGGGTCAGTAGCTGCGGTCGAGCCTGGGTTGCCTGCAGGAGCTGGCAACTGCGTGGGCTCTGCTGGGGCTGCAAGAGGTGCGATGGGAAGGCAGAAGAAGGAGATCATCAGGAACCTGCATTCCATGGGGCGTCCAGCAGTACAGCACAGGTAAGCAATAGGCAAGTAAGCAGTAACGGGTCCATTGGGCATCAGAGCTGGGGGGCCACACAGGCGCCAGTCACAGGGCTCAAGTGCCTATACACTAATGCTAAGAGCATGGGGAGCAAGCAAGATGAACTAGCACTCCTGCTTGCAGAGAACACTTATGACTTAGTGGGGTTAACAGAAACCTGGTGGGACTCTACCCACGACTGGGCAGTAAACATTGAGGGCTATAAGCTATACAGAAAGGATAGAGTGGGGAAGAGAGGGGGAGGGGTTGCACTCTATGTCAAGGAGCGTTATACATTGACCCGTATCAAAATGGAATTGGAGGAGGAGAAAGTAGAAGGATTATGGGTTAGGATACATGGAGGTCAAGGAGAAAGGGATTTGGTGGTAGGGGTCTGCTACAGACCCCCACACCAAGGGGAAGAACTAGATTTGGAACTCCTGAGGCAGCTCTCAGAGACCATAAAGACTAGGGAGGCAGTAGTCATGGGGGATCTAAACTACCCTGACATCTGCTGGGAGACGCAGACAGCAAATTCCCACTCCCACTAGGGGGAATGCCTTACTCGACCTGGTATTGGCAACAGCAGATGACATGGTAGGGGACCTACAGATCAGTGGTCACCTGGGGTACAGCGACCACCAAATAATAGAATTTATCATAAGGTGTAGAGTGGGTAAGGTAACTAGCAGGGTGGAAGTGCTAGACTTCAGCAAACTCAGGTGTTTAGTCAATGACGCACTGCAGAGTAAGAGATTTGGCGAGATGGGAGCCCAGGAAGGGTGGCTGTGCCTTAAGGAAACGAACCTTTGGGCACAGAGGGAGATGATCCTGATCCGGGGGAAAAGGGGGAAAGGGGCCAAGACCAGAGAAATCCAGAGCAGCCTAAGGGCAAAAAGGGGGGCATATAAGCAGTGGAAACAGGGAGAGATTACAAAAGAGGAGTAGGCCTCCTCAGCTCGCAGTTGTAGGGAGGCAGTTAGAAAGGCCAACGCTACCATGGAGCTGAGGATGGCATCCCAAGTTAAGGATAACAAAAAATTGTTTTTCAGATATATAGGGAGTAAAAGGAAGGCCCAGAGTGGAACAGGACCACTACTGAATGGGCAAAAGCAATTAGTGACAGACAGGGAGGACAAGGCTGGACTTCTCTATGAGTTCTTTCCCTCAGCCTTCCTAAATGAGTGGCAAGACAAGTCTCACAATGGGATTGTAGAGAGGCAACAGCTGGGCGCCAGACTACCAAGCATTGACCCTGAGATGTTGCAGAGTCACTTGGAAGGACTGGATGTGTTTAATTCGGCAGGCCCGGATGAGCTCCATCCGAGGGTACTGAAGGCATTGGCTGATGTCATTGCACAGCCACTGGCAAGAATATTTGAGCACTCGTGGTGCATGGGCCAGGTCCCAGAGGACTGGAAAAGGGCCAATGTGGTCCCTATTTTCAAGAAGAGGAGGAAGGAGGATCCAGGCAACTATGGGCCAGTCAGTCTCACCTCCATCCTTGGCAAAGTCTTTGAAAAGATTATTAAGGCTCATATATGTGAGAGCCCAGCAGGAAAAATTATGCTGAGAGGAAACCAGCATGGGTTCGTAGCAGGTAGATCATGCCTGGCTAATCTAGTCTCTTTTTATGACCAGGTTACAAAACACCTCGACACAGGAGTAGGGGTTGATATTGTTTACTTAGACTTCAGGAAGGCCTTCGATACAGTATCCCACCCCATAACGGTGAGCAAGTTAAGAGGCTGTGACTTGGATGATTACACAGTCTGGTGGGTGGCAAATTGACTAGAGGGTCATACCCAGAGGGTGGTAGTGGATGGGTTGGTATCGACCTGGAAGAGAGTGGGTAGTGGGGTCCCGCAGGGCTCGGTCCTTGGACTGATACTCTTCAATGTCTTCATCAGTGACTTGGACGAGGGGGTGAAGTGTACTCTGTCCAAGTTTGTGGATGATACAAAACTGTGGGGAGAAGTGGACACACTGGAGGGCAGGGAACAACTACAGACAGACCTGGACAAGTTGGACAAATGGGCAGAAAACAATAGAATGCGATTTAACAAGGAGAAATGCAAAGTGCTGCATCTAGGGAGGAAAAATGTCCAGCGCACCTACTGCCTAGGAAATGACCTGCTCAATAGCACAGAAGTAGAAAAGGATCTTGACGTCCTAATGGACTCCAAGATGAACATGAGTCATCGGTGTGACAAGTCATCAGAAAAGCTAACTGCACTTTATCATGCATCAGCATGACAAACAGAACCAAGGAAGTGATACTTCCCCTCTATCGGGTGCTGGTCAGACTGCAGTTGGAATACTGCATGCAGTTTTGGGCACCACACTTCAAGAGGGATGTGGATAACCTGGAGAGGGTCCAGAGAAGGGCCATTCATATGGTTAAGGGCTGCAGGCCAAGCCCTATGAGGAGAGACTAGGGCACCTGGACCCCTTCAGCCTCTGCGAAAGAAGTTGAGAGGTGACCTTGTGGCTGCCTATAAATTCATCATGGGGACGCAGAAGGGAATAGGTGAGGCTCTACTCACCAAGGCGCCCCTGGGAATCACAAGAAATAATGGCCATAAGCTAGCAGAGAGCAGATTTAGACTGGACATTAGGAGAAACTTCTTCACAGTTAGAGTGGCCAAGGTCTGGAATGGGCTCCCAAGGGAGGTGGTGCTCTCCCCTACCCTGGGGGTCTTCAAGAAGAGGTTAGATAGGCATCTGGCTGGACCCAGCACTCTATCCTGTCTATGCAGGGGGTCGGACTCAATGATCTATTTGAGGTCCCTTCCAACCCTAACATCTGTGAATCTATGAATTTATGATCTGATTCTCAATCCCAACAGTTGCACCTCCTGTCATGTAAGTGTGGTATGGCAGAACTCACGCTTGTTGGGATCAGGGATCAGATCCCATTGCACCACAAAATGAACATCTGCCACTGCTGTTTGTCTATCCCGACCATGCAGTTCAGCCAATAAAAGATACATAAAAATCCTTGCCTCTCACATATTTCCTGGATGATCATGGCTACAACACTCCAAACTATCACAATATCTGTCTTTGTATGCCAAAGTGTCAACTATGGAAAATTAAAACTGGGGCCAATGGAGCACATGTTTGTATTTTTGCATGGTATTCATATACTTATGAGTAAGGGAGAGCACTGACATAGGAATAAAGCAAAAGAGAGGGTAAATGTGGTTCTGCAGCACCAAGCTTGTCGTTATCCCAGAAGGTGCTAAACCTACTGGAATGAAGAAATTGGTCTACTTTCTCATCGGTTCCCCCTTTAGCTTGGAGGGGTGGGAGGACTAGTTCTGTTAACTAAACACAGAATGGATGGCAAGACAATAGCATTGACTAAATTTGTATGGCAAATTAGTAAAAGAAAATGAAGCAAATATTACACACAGAACTAAAAGCAGTAACAACTGTGTATTTTATAGACCTCACGATATATCCAACCAAAGACTTCAAACACTGAATGGAAAACTTTTTCCGATGAGTAATCTGGTTAGGATAACTACACCAGGCAGGTGAGTCCCTGACTTCAAAGGGACTTCTCACAATACTCAGCAGTATGAACAGTTTGAAGGCTTAGTAGAATCAGGCTAACAGATTATGAACTCCTGGTATACATATACTGTATCTATCTATAAGGCACCATGGTTCCATGTACATTAAAAACATCACAACAATAACAGTGTGTAGGTCATCTTTTAAAATTTTAATATATAAAAAGGTATTGTTTATAACAGCAATAGAGAATTCTGGATCAGTCCTGCAAATGTCCTCCACAGCAGTCTTTAAAAAAAACCCCCAGTAACACAGCTGGTGTTTTTTCTACTGCCAGCTGAACTGCTATGCTATTGCATTTCAAGCAATCCTGATAAGAGTTCAAGCAGGAAAAAAAATAGATGCATAAGATCCTCCCCCCACTTCAAATTCTTTCAGCTGACCTGTCAGCTTCTATGTTACTACATTTGGATTTAAATTTCTCAGCAAGGTCAAAGCAGATTAGAAGCTGCTTTCATATCTGACAGAAATATTACTCCCTGATGAAGTGGGTGAATTTCTTGAACTTCTTTAGTTTGAGAAGAAGATTCTGTCTCTCCCAACTAGGAATGGAATTAGATACATCAAGGCCCTTCTGTATAACTAAGATTTGCATGGACAGGTCATCTCCCTTCTACACCTGTCCTTCTCCCCGACTTTTTACTCTTATTTAAACTGCAGATTCTAAAAATCAACACTATTTAAAAGTGGGATTTAGAAGACCATATGATCTTCTCATGATCTTCAGCATTCACTTGTTTTTATCTTTTGTAGGGAAATTATGGCATACTGATTTTTTTTCCAAATCATTTTGAAACACAAAAAACAAATTATGTGCAGCCAGGCGAGTGCTTGGTTTTGGGAGTGACCTCAGGACTCACATTTCCTCTTGCCTCAAGCTCAATCCGCATTTGTAGGGAACTTGCTCAGTGGGGTGGTACGTTTGCCTTAAATGACCAACAGCTGCAAAAAAATGAGGCCCCAGAGAGAACAGAGGGGCAGAAAAATAATAAAATAATAATGTTTTGCTCCTCTACACAAGAGGCAAACATTCTTTTGGTGACTGCTTTTATTAAACCACCTGTGGAGTTTGGAGAAATATTAGACAAAATTTTGGATGCGGAGTGGGCATTTTGCGGTTGAAAGCTTGTCTAACATCTCTCTCAACTATACAGTTGGTCCAACAAAAGTTATAATCAAAGAAATCCTTGCCTTTCATAGTTCCTGGACTATCTATCATGGCTACAACAACACGCCAACCTTACTTGTTCCTCAGTGTCTTATATCAGAAGCTTTCAACAAAAAGTACCTGAAAACTGTAATGGGATAAAACAAAGAATGTCACAAAAGGTGATTGTGGCAGAGCTTCAAATAAAATACATATAGCCTCATCCTGATCTTCTTTACTCATAAACAAGTGTTTGTAAAAATTTCCATTTCTCCCTATGTTAACATTGGAGTCCTATTATAGACTGCCTCTTTAAGGATACATCTAATGAATACAAAGCTTGCAACATGAGTGAGTAACCATTAACCCCTCTATTCTAGATACCCCAACATTATTAACCTTTATGAAGCTGAACTGGCTGTAGTAATAGTGGGAAATCTTCACAGGTTTTCACCTTTTTCAATTAGGCTGAGAGGGAGAGAGAAAGGAAATGGCAGAGGACAAGTCTTTGGAAAGATGCACAGTAGCAAAGAATAGAGGAAAGGATTATACTGTCTGACAGTTAGTCATACATGACTGGAGAGTAATATTAAGCAAAGATTTATTTTTGGTTACTGGATGCGTGTATATTCTACATTCAGTACTGAAGGTCAAGACCCCTTTGTGGTATATTTCCTAGACCATCACTGCTACAACACTCCCACCCTGCAACTATGCTAGATATATCACCTATCCAGGGTAAATCAGAAAAAAACTTTCTTAGTTTAAACAGCAGAGAAAGCATGAAGCTTTGCTGAGCTAGAAGTCCATATTTGTATATTTCCAAATGGGATCAGGAGAGCAAGAGAAGCAGGGAGGGGAGAGGAAGCCCCAGAGCGGGCAGAGAGGAGAGAGAGACAGAGAGGCTTGAGGAAGAGAAGAAATTAGCGGAGGTGAGTATGAGGAGAGATGGAGGGGGAGACATAGACAGCAGTGAGACAGGCAGCAAATGGAAGCAGAGGGAAAATGGAATAGGCAAGGAAGGGATGTAGACCATAAGAAAAAGGGGAAGAGGAAGAAGGGCTCATTTTCATAGGGTTTTGCATATATACAGCATCTGTTTTGGAAAAATTAATACCAAGTAAACTGAAAAGATTTTATGAGGCTGCATGCTTGCTTAGCTGTTGTGCTGCTCTGCCAGTGAGCATTTTCAGGCTGGAATTTCTAACCATTAGTCTGTCTCCATCCCTGTGATTTTTAATTTGATTAGGAGATTGAATTCTCACTCAGTGTGAGTGCATGGACGGCAGGGGAGGATGGGAATGTAGGCACAGCTGACAGAAATCTAGTCTCTTTTATCTGGCAGAGTAGGAGACTAGGGGCACATCTATATGTGACACTACTTCGCCATAGCAATGCGCTGTGGTGCCGTAGTGCCCACAGACATCTACATGTGACCAGCAGCTACTTTGCTGTAGCAATGCGCTCCCCCCAGCATAGTGCGCTGCTATTGCAAAGTAGCTGCTAAAAATAACAGATAACCATGTGCTGTGCATATGGCACAGTACAGGCTCTTACTGTGCCATGATTTAGTACTTCCAAAAGGAAGTACGACCCATGGCGCAGTAACAATGTTGCCATAGCAACACGTGTTGATGTGCCCTGGTTGAACTAAGAACGCTAATCTTGTTAAAGATGCTACGGCCCCTAGTAGTGCAATTAACAATTATATGGGTTTATCCTGGGTACTGTCAAGGTCATTCAACATGTGCAAATGTGGTGTAACATAAACCACTGGTGTTGGGGTACTCCCAGAGATACACCCTGGGTTTGTGCAAGTTTCTTCATAGTTTCATAGGGTCAGAAGGGACCTGAGCAGATCATCAAGTCCAACCCCCTGCCTTGGTGGGAAAGAGTACTGGGGTCAAACTACCCCAGCAAGGTGTTCATCTAGCCTTTCTTAAAGACCCCCAGGGTAGGAGCCAGCACCACTTCTCTTGGAAGCTGGTTCCAGACCCTGGCCGCCCTGACAGTGAAGTACCACCTCCTGATGTCTAGTCTGAATTTACCCTCTGCCAGCTTGTGACCATTATTTCTAGTCACTCCTGGTAGTGCTCGGGGGAACAGGGCCCCGATGCCTGCTGGTCCCCTTTGACTAGTTTGTAACAGGCCACTAGATCCCCTCTCAGCCTTCTCTTGTGGAGGCTGAACAGGTTCAGGTCCCATAGCCTGTCCTCGTAGGGCCTGTCCTGCTGCCCCCTGCTTATGTGGGTGGCCCTTCTCTGGACCCCCTCCATGTTGTCCACTTCCCTCCTGAAGTGCGGCGCCCAGAACTGGACACAGTACTCCAGCTGCGGCCTGACCAGTGCCACATAGAGGGGAGGATCACCTCCCTGGACCTGCTCGAGATGCATCTGTGGATGCATGACAAGGTGTGGTTGGCCTTCCTGACCGCATCCCCACACTGCTGGCCCATATTCATCTTGGCATCAATGATGACTCCAAGATCCTTTTCTGCCTCTGCACTGACGAGAAGGGAGTTCCCCAGCCTGTAGGTATGGTGCTGGTTCTTCCCCCCCAGGTGCAGCACCTTGCACTTGTCAGTGTTGAATCTCATCCTATTCTCATCTGCCCACCCACGTAACCTGTCTAGGTCCGAGTGCAGCCTATTCCTCCCATCTAGCATTCTTGATTCCCCTACTCTACTGCATGGGTATGATTAGGTTATTTATTTGCCTGGAAATCACTACTTACCACAGGCCCTTTGGTAAAATAACCAAAAAACAGAGTGGTGTATTGCAAGGAAAAACAAATGGTATAAAAAAATAAAGTGATCAAATGCTTTGACAACAGAGCGTGGTAAAACACAACTGACAAAATCTGTACCCTACATTGAGATGACCACCTAGCCCTCATAACAAATTCCAGTGAAATCCGCCCTGAGGTCAACCTCCCCATAGTCACAGCTATCTTCCTCCACCAAGGACCTTCAATCCCCCTTTTCTCCTCCACCTCGCATATACTTCCAGGGGAGCCAGAGAATCCTTTAGAACAGCGATTCTCAAACAGGGTCCTGTGGCACTCTGGGGTGCCTTGAGAGCCTTCCAAAGGTGACATGGGGTGCTGCACAATGTTAGTACTGTTAGGTGTGCAAATATGATTCACAAGATAAACCCAAAGTTATCAAATAGGAATCCACAGTGTTCAAAACATTCTGATGTCTTTCTGAGTTCTTTGTAAGAGGAGAATTGCTTTAATATTTCTATGTAGTAGAAAAAAAACCCAGTGAAAACTAAGAGATGGCATTTTCTGAGAGACGCCTCAAGTTACTGAAAGGTGCCCCAAATCTATCATGGGGTGCCTTGAATTTAAAAAAGGTTGAGAACCACTGCTGTAAATTGTTTCTGCCTGAGGAATGACACTTGATTTCAGAAATATGTGTATTACCAGTGAGCCTGAATCCTGTAGTCTGACAAGGAAGTACTTGGCAGAAGTTCAGTGTGAGCTGGGCAAAGTAACCTTAAGCTACCCTTCATTCACTCCCTTTGATCTTTGATCCTGAGGTTGTCCAGGTACCATTCACCATAAATTAGAGCCACATCATAAATTGGCTCTGGAGATTTGGCAGCTTTGCTTGGGTACAAGTTATGGTTGAATTTGTCTGTGCTTGAAACTCAAAAGCCATCATGTGACTGTAAAATTAAATATATATCTTTCAAGCACAGTTTCACGGCCCTGATAAAACTATTATCAGTCCTTGCCCAGAATGCTTCTGCTGATCAACAGACCTTTCTTCAGACATAAATCACATAATTCACGAGCACAATAAATCACATTGGCCAGTATATCTGATGAGTTAGCAATGGCTATGTTAGGAACACTGACAAATTTTAAAAAGTAGTAAGAAAAATATTAGCTAGGTTTTGTAAAGAGTTTAATTTTCTAAAGGGTTCAGCATTGGCCTCAATCTGCTCACGCTGAAGTCAATGGTAAAACTGCCATTGATTTCAACATGAATGAACACACACAGCATGGTGAAATCCCACCCAAAGAGCTTACTTGAAAAGCACTATAAGGAGAGAATTTCTACAAAGCTTTCCATAGACCAGGGCCAGGCAATTATTTTGAGCAGAGGGCCACTTACTGAGTTTTGGGAAGCCATTGAGGGCTGCATGACAGGTAGCCAGGGGCAGATAAATATTAATTTTCTAAATTTTTTAGGGGCCCTGCGGGCTGGATAGAATGGCCTGGCAGGTTACATCCGGCCCACAAGCTGCATTCCCACCCCCCACCCCTTTCCATAGAAGGATTTCAGGTGGTAGCGCACTCAACCAGCAATACATCAAGTTGAAGCATTACATCATTTAAACCAGCTCATTTACTGAATGTACTCTCATAGCACAGCACTGTGCCACTCACCCTTTTTGCATTAATCTTTTCATATGTGCCACTCACTAATCACAGATTCTCCAAAGAGTTACCACTACCAGATAAAATGTTATTGAAATCCTTGTTTGTCTCATTAAATTTTCTGGCTGGACGTGATGTTGAAAGTGTGACAAGGACTATGTAAAGTCCCCAGTGTTCTCTTCTGATCTCCTGGAGGTGCGGAAGGGCGAGGGGGATCCCTTAGTCTTTCCCAGACGCTTGGTGTACTTGGTGAGAGACAGTAAGGTGATAGCTGCCTGGGAATACCTTAGCTAGATAGCCAAGCTTTCATATATACATACAATGTGACTGAGTTTTCAGCCATAAGAGCCAAAACAGATATCTACAATCTGTGGCAAATAGTGATTTCCTAATGTCTGGCAGGAATTATTCAGTACTTAAATACTTGTACAGAAGGGCATCACATGATACTGGACACTCCACTTGAGGTAACATCTATTGCACTATGTTCCATAACTTTTACAACTGGACAGGCTGGGTAGACAAGTAAAAGGGCAGGGCTTTGTCTGTGGAGGGCCTTCAGTGGTAAAAGATTCTCACCTATGGTTTGGTCCAGTGTAAATCTGAGGTATCCTTCTGGTAAGAGTTCAGGACTTTTGGTTTTCTTTTTATGCTGTGGTCTATTGTGAGTGATAGTGCTATCCTAGGTATGTTAGTGTAAAGTATTTATAAAGAGCCTTTTTTAAAAACATATTTCTAAGGTCTGACCCGTCAAGGAAAAAATATTACAATTTATTGCTAGTATAAATTTTTTATAATTTAAGAAAGGCCAATAAAGCTAAGGCTAAGATCCTGCAACTGACTATGTGGGCTGACCCATACTGTCACACACAGTTCGAATCACTTACATGAAGCTCTCTGTGACTGCAGACATGTAAATTATATGTGTAGGTTGGCACTGATAACCCCTCTGTACCTAGTTCCCTCAGCTGCCTCTGACCAAATCTGTATTATGTGCTTGAAGGGAAGAAACCTCATAATTGATGGTTACAGAATATTTTTTTTCTGTATATAATAGGTTTCTTCCTAAATTTTGTCAGTTTTCCTGGCTCATCTTTGAATAATAAAGGTCCATGTTATTTATTTATCCTATCTATTGCTTATTCCAAATATTTTAAAATACTATCAATACATGTGAAAAATGCCATACCGCTTATTTTTTCTATTAAATCTGACAAATAAAAAGGTGCTTAAATCTGCTAGGAATTTCCTTACTTTCTGTAAAAAGTTATTTAATCGGGTGCTTCTTTGCAAATAACTTTAATTCCAAATGTGCCTAGTATTTGACACTGAGCCTGTTGTAGTGTGACTGTTTGTCATACTATAGTACTAGCATGAACCAGGCTTGCAGAAATTCCAAGACTGAAAGCTAGCTGACAAATTATTTGTTCCTGTCTAGACAGCTACACCACAAGACCAAGCAAAATCTCAGATTGAGTGCCCTGCCCCAAGATCCATATGTGGAATGGTCCTCCATGTGTGAATCTCAGCCCCTTCACATAGCTATGGATTGGAGTGCCACTGCAGCACAGCCCACATCTTCCTCCTTTCAAGTCCTGCAGAAGACTCCCTGACATCCAGTATAAATACAGAAGGAAAGTAGGAAGTCTGGGCAGACCCATCCAAGAGCGGGGAGGTAGTTGGTGCAGGGGTATCACTTGCCCCTCTCATCTGATAGAAGTAAAAAAAAAAAAAAAATTCAGCCCCAGACATCTTTTCTGAGGATTGCCACTGGAACCCAGGGGTCCTCTGAAGATGGGGGAGGTAACTGGTCCAGGGGCTTAGGGTTTCCATGTAATACTGGCCTCCTGCTTATCATACAGGATTAGTGAAGTTTGGGAAGAACTTTCCTAGGCTGGTACTATAGATACAGGGATTCTCCCCCTCTCCTAATAGGACACTGCCAAGGAATTAATTTCCCTTGTGCATTAATCACCTTAAGGGTATATTGTTGTACTCAAGTTCTCCAACACTGCATTTAATTGCAACATGGTTGAGACTTTAAACTATAGGACTTTCTGTTGGTATAATATCCTTGTGAGGCTTTGGAACCCTACACAGCAAGTTGCTCCCAGCTGTGTTTCTTTTTTGTATGTTTGCTTTGGATTTTTCTTTATGGGGCATCATGGCTTTTAGAAGAACAACTAGTGTTTTATGAGATAAGAAAAAAATCAGTTATCTGATATCTTCCTAGATAAGAAATAGTGGTTCATGAATAAACAAAGGTGATCCACCAATTGTAGGATTTGGGCTGCATGAGGACAAGTGAATGCAAAAAGAGTTTTCTAATTTTCTGGTTAGCAGATTTTATTGGTTCATGCTGTGTCCTTGAGTTAGAGTGATTGAACAAGCAGGTATATTGCAAAAACATTTCATAAATGAATTACAATGCTTTGAGAAAAATATTCGATTCTGTGTGTACCTTATGTGATTTGAACATTAAAGCAGATTAGATGTTTGTGCTGTTGAAAGAAGGTACTTTTGTTTTCTGCTGCTTCTTTTTTGGGGGAAGAGTATAACAACATGGACAACTAATGCTTGGAAGTTTACTGGGTGTGGGGGGTGGTTTGCATTTCTGTGATGCTGAGCATTGCATGGGATAAGATTGCATGACTGTATCTGTGTCTACACTTAAGACACTTATGAAATGTAGATTCATTTGCTTTGGTACAAAACAATAAATGCTTTTTCTTCAGTACTGCCCAGCCTACCTAAGACATCATGAGTTAGGCTAAAAAAAATCATGGGTTTAAAATCATAAGATTTTCAGAAAGAATATGTTTAGGTTTTAAAGACTTTAGGACTCTTGCTTTCAAACTGTCCATCTTGTGTTGGGGAGAAGAAAAATTGTTATTAAATGAAACTTGAAATTTTCACGCTTTAACATGATTCCAAGAGAAAAGGATTTAGAAGAACATAAGACACAGTGAAAACTAGCAACACTGGGAAATTAAGGGGCACCAGGAAATGTACTAAAGATGAGAAAAGATATTTTATGTTGTTGTGTATCAGCTATAGCCACTGCGTTTGTCAGCATAGAGCAGCTCATTTAAAAATTATGGCTCCTTTTTAATGCATGTAGCAAGTGACAGGAATATAACATTAACATTTTCATACCCCAATAACGTAACTAAAACTTCAGCAATACTATTATATGTGTTATGTAAGGACATTTGTTAATGCCCAAAGCTGTCAGTCTTCCATTTGGCTTGTCAGTCTTAGCCATGATAAAATAGTCAAATACTGCCTGAACTTAGTTCATGCATATAAAGTCTTGCCTTAATTAAATAGATACATGGTACTAGATTTGGGGAACAATTTAGTTTTGGTGGGGATTTAATGAACCGGTTCTTTGGTGGTCTTTTTATGACTGAGTGAAAAGTGATTTTAAAGCCAAGGATATATTTTAAGAGTCTCCTTCGGCAATCCCTTGCAGTTGAGGATGACTGTCTTCAATGATTGTCTTACATGTAGGTTCGAAGATATCTAGGAGTCAAATATCATCATCCTAATCACTGACTTTTCACCATGGAAGCCCGTGCTACATATATATATATATAGCTTGTGCTATATATCAATACACTCACACACACTGGTTAGTATATAAGGTGCAAATCTACCCTCTCTTCTCACCACACCAGACTGGGAAAAGGATCTGAGATGGCAGAAGAACCACTCGTAAACCTAGGTTTACCATATGTCCAGGTTTTCCTCTTTTTGCTCCCATGTCCTCTTTTTGGGTCCTCCCATCTCTGTCTGGGCGGGTTTTTTTAATATTGACAAATGTCTGGGATTTTGCTCTGCCCAGCACTGAATATGTTCCCGGCACTTCCCAGCTTGCCCTAGCAAGGAACTGCTCAGGGCTAGAAGGAGCAGAGGGAGGGTGATTGGAGGCAGAAGGCATCAAGTGCTCTGTGCATGCACATGCATATGGCCAACATGCAGCCAGGTAGGGTGATGGAAGCAGCCTTGGCAGCTGGAGGCAGGTAAGTCTATGGGGGGCAGGGGTTGGAGGGCAGGGCTTGGGGACTCTGTGTGTGTGTGTGTGTGTGTGTGTGTGAGAGAGAGAGAGAGAGAGAGAGAGAGAGAGACAGGGGTGTGTGGAGGGAATGGATGTGTGGGGTGGAGCCTGACCCTTCAGTGGGGGAAGGGAATAAGGGGGCTTTTTGGAGACAGCAGGAAGGTTTGTGGCTTAGCTGGTGGCACCAGGGCCAGTGCCTGTGCTTGCAGAGAAAGGGCAGCTGAGAAATGCTGTAGGTCTGGGGGCAGGAGGAGGCTGCAGGAGGGGCACTGGCAGGGCTGGGGAGACTATGGCTGGGGAGTGAGAGGCACTAGGGGTTGGGGGACTGTGGGTTGGGAGCACGGGGCACAGACAGTGCCAGGGGCTATGGATTGGTAGTGAGGGGTATCAGCAGGGACAGTGGGGGGGCTGCAGGTTGGGGGCAAGAGGCACTAGCATGGTCTGAGGGGAAGGATACTGTGGCTTAGGAATGAGGGGCAGCAGAAGAGTTGGGGAGGGTGAGGCTGTGGTTTGGAAGTGAGAGGCATGGGCACATGCACATCACTGCCCCCTCACCCCCACAATCATATTATCTCCGCCCCCCCCAACAACAAGTGTCCTCTTTTTTGAAACTGGAAATATGGTAACCCTATTTAAACCTGGATGAAGGAGTGTTAAAACTGGAGCCCATTTGCTACGTTTGAATTGTTCTCAGCTTGTTAACACATCATAATTAGAACATAATTGAAATGTACCCCTTCTGAAAGGGCTCCAAATGGTTTGTGTGTCCACACCCTGAGACTTGATGAGGAGACCAGAAAACAGACCAGGCCCAGGAGCTAGTGGGAATGATGACTGTGGTGGAGTGGTAGGAGCTATGGCTAGAGAGAAACATCAGCTATGAAGCAGGATTTGAGGAATTAGGACTTTGTAACCTTTTGTAACCTAGTCAAAGAGTCTGCAACAGGGAGGCAGGGAAGTGGAGGGAGATCTGGGAAAGGCTAATTAGGAAGACCCAGGTTGGGGAAGAGACAGGGACTTAGAGCCTGTTAGAGAGACAGTGATGGGCTAGACAAGTAGATATGGAATAAAGAGAGAAGCCTGAGGAGAAAATACTGAGACTAGCTAAGCAAGAAGAATTGTATCGGACCAAGAGCTGCTTCTGTTTCCCAGTAAAAGCCATTTAACATGACTGCAAAAGCCAAAAAACAAACAAAAAAACCCAGTCATGTGAAAGCAAAGTAGCTAACCTAATTACACAGGCATACTTGGGCGGTCCTCTCCACACAGCAACAGAATGTTAGTGTAACTTAACTATGGCTTGATACACATGATAAAAAATCTCTGGTCACAAACTGGTGGAAACATGGGACATCTACAAAGATAGGGTTCCTGTTTCCCAGATAAGCACAATTTAGAATTATTTATAAACACAACACTTAACAGTCAAAATAGGAATTACATATTATATTAAGGACAATTAATAAATCCAGGCCTTTCCCTCCTGTGGGTTTCATGCTGCCCAGCATGCTCTTTGCTTATCTTGTTTGTAATTCAAAATTTTTGTAGTAGTTACTGGATGTATCTTGTATCAGGTACAGCATTGAAGTAGATTGCTAGCACTAAGGAAAACAACAATAATGCACAAACTTTGTGCCAAGTCAACTATGCCAGGCATTAGTTACAATTTTGATAGAAACCTATAGTGTGAAAGACACCTTACAAGCCAAAGGAACTGTATTTCATCACTTTAGATTGTTGTTTGGATACAGTTTTATCCAAAGCTGTATTTCAAACAAAGCTTCTGTAAGCACTTCTATTAATACTGTGTACTTCTTATTAGTAGTATTACTATAGAAACAAAAAGGTCCATAGATGAGCTGAAGTTCAAAATGAGGCAGCATAACCAGTAATAAAGTTGTAAGTTTGGATATAAGTAAATAGATGTGAGTGAGACAGTAGGACAATTTTTAAGCTAAGCCCACCTCCAATTCTTACTCTTAGAGAGGGCAACACCTCAACAATTTACTAAGAGATTATACTTTGTCTACACAAGTGTTTAAAATATATTCCATAAAATACCGCAATTATTTCAGGTGGAGGGCCACTTGATGCTAGTCCTGTTGATGCCACCACCAGCCAAAATCCAGGGTTTAACAGATTATTATTCCAGTTAGAAGGAAAAATAAGCAACGGAGACCTGTATTTTTTATTTTTAATATCTCCAGTATTGTTCACTGTGTGTGTTGGAGAGTGGGGAGGGGGGCAAAGTTCAGTTTCCTTCAGCATGGGGGAAATAAATAACAGGAGACAAGTTCTCGACTCACAGACTCTTTCAAGCAACTCCTGATTTTAAATTTCTCTCTTCTCAGTATTTCCTCAGAGACATGCTATTCCTGCTTCTGTGGCTGTCCAGATTCAGATCTTTGTGTTTCTGGTTCTCAGGTATAAGTCTCCATGCTTTCCAACACTGAGTCATCTCTCTTTCCTTCAGATACCCTGGCCTAGTCAAACAACACACAGCCAAACCCCTCCACCTATGTCAGAGGTTCTCAACTTTTTTTAGACTCAAGGCACCCCTCAATAGACTCAAGGCACTCCTTAGAGAATGTCAGTTCTTAGTTTTCACTCATTTTTTGACTAGAGAAAAATGATGGAGCAATTATTGTGTCAGAAAGAATTCAGAAAGAGAAGAAGTCAGAATGTTTTTGACACTATTGATTCCTATTTGAAATATCTGGGTTTATCTTGTGAATCAAGTTTGCACACTTAACAGTGCTAACAGGGCCATTGACTCCACAGTTGAGGATCACTGACCTAGGTTGTCCAAATTCCTGAGATGATTCTTCTGTCCTTCTGTTTTTTGTGGAGGCTACTTGCCTCTATAATAGGGGTGGGCAAAATGCAGCTCACAGGCCAAATCTGGCCCATCAGGCCATTCTATCTAGCCTGCAAGGCCCCTAAAAAATTTAGAAAATATTTATCTGGTCCTGGCTGCCTATCAAAGATGACAAGAGCCATGGGCAGTAGAACCCAGGAGGAGCCATCAGCAGGATGCAGCAGCCCCCCCCCCCCCCCAGCACCACATGGCTCCTGGCTATATCGCCAGACCATGGGAGCACAGGGCCCACACAGTACCCTGGGGGGGGTGTGCATCTGCACATGTGTGTGTGCAGGAAGGGCCTCTGTGTGTGTGTGTGTAGGGAGGGGCTGTGTGTTCATAGGGCAAGTCCCCCCCACGACATATGCACCCACCCCCCACACACAGCCATACATGTAGACCCCCACACCCACAGCCCCCCTCCCCACCACACATAGGTCTGCACAAACCCCATTCCCACCCACTCCCCACATATCCACACACACACACCCATGTGCTTCCTCACCCCACACCCACCCACACTGCCCACACCTATCCAGTCCCCACAGACACATCCACACCCTCCCCCACACCCCACACACCCACAGCCCCTCACAAACCTATACCCCCCACACAATATACAAGAGTAAGACTTCATTTTAAGCTATTATATTCAATCGCTTCTATGTACACTACACAAATGCATGTATACCAGGACAAAATTTTTTTTTTGAAATCAAATTAATGAATGTTTTACGTGTTTGCTTTTTAGGATATAATTTGGTATTTTTCTGGTTCCAAGATGGCAAAACCCCTTATTGAAAGGAGTACTTCTGGGTGCAAGGGGAGGGATGTCTGGTGGCAAAGATCAGGGGTTAGGGGGTAGTAGTTCCAGTCACAAGATGGCAACCAGGGGGCAGGACACCTGCTAAGGGGCGGGGCTACCCATGTGGCCCTCGACAGCTTGCCAAAACTTGGTAAGTGGCCCTCCACCTGAAATAATTGCCCTCCCCTGCTCTATAAAGACACCAAAGGGCTTCCACAGCTATCTTAAATGAAGGGTAGTAGACAACTTCAATGAGGTTTTAAGGAAACCTCTAAAAATAGAGAAAACTGTTTTTGTTTAAAAGTATTAGCTTTTACTCATCGTATGCTGTAATTAGATCTGCACCTTGGTGACTGTGCAGAGTCCAAAGATTAAAATGTGTTTCTGCATTCATGTAAGTGATCTGACTGCAGGATCATAATATATCAAACTGACAGGAAAAAAAATGAAGGTTAAGTAAGAGAAGAATACAGAGGTAAAGTGGCTAGGTTAAAACTGCCCCCAGCATAATGACAGAAAATTGTAATGGTGCAATTATGTTTCTGTGCATGTATGTGGGAGAGAGCAAATTTTTTCATCTCTGGCCTGTGGGGGAGCATAAATATGTTAAAGGCTCCTCATGCCCTCTTCTCCAAAGCACTCATGCAAGGGAGAGAGAGAATCTGGGCTTTAATCTTAATGAACATCTTGATAATAATAATCCTTATTTAAAAAATTAAAGTCGCTGGCCTACTTTATGGAGCAGCCTGTATTCTTGCCATCATTTAAATCTTTTGTAAACTACCTGTGATTTACAAGAACCCTAAAAGGGCCTAAAACTACTAAACTTCTCCTCTTTTATTACACTTGGATAATTTTAAATATAGTCAGACAGATTTAAACCATGTTTAAAATGAGAGTGGGGAGAGAGAGTGAGAGGAGAATGTCCCCAGTGGCTAATGGTGCTTTCAAGTGTGACATTTATCTTTGCACCAATTCTTAGGGCAGAGACCTAAATCCATGCAGTTGCTTTTCATAACAGAATTGTTGACACACCCATAAATATAGAGGCTCTACAAAATATAGCTATGCTCTACATGTTTCTTTTTGAATCTCACATTAATTTCTTATCCAAACAGAAGGAACATCCTGTTGCTAGCACAGTACACAGGGATATTTTAAATATGCAGATATTTTCACTTTTGACAGTCTGAATTTCAATGTCACCATGTTCCAGGTCCAGAACTGTTCTACAATGTCTCCATTTCCAGTTTTCAATGTTTTCTGTATTCAGTCATCCACACCCAGAAATAAATAGGATTTGCATGAGATTTTCAGAAGGATAAAGTTTGGTTCTACATTTAGCTCCTATTGAAAACTGTACATCTCTTTGTGACTTTGAAAATGTCTCTTATCTTTATGTAACCCATTTGTTCATTATTAATCAAAAACATAATGAAGATTCTTCCTATTAAATATGACACTGCTCTTTTGGCTAATTTCCTTGTACTGTAAATATATTTAGGGGGTGGTAGTTCCAGTCACAAGATGGCAACCGGTGGGCAGGACTCCTGCTAAGGGGCGGGGCTACCCATGTGGCCCTCGACAGCTTGCCAAAACTGTCAGGTGACAGAAGCTAATAGGTTGGTGAATGGGAATGTTCATTTTAAATCTTTTCGTTATACAGAAGGCAGGTTACACATTCTAAAGTCAGGGTGGATTTAGTAAATATTTGTTCAGTTTGTGCCAGCCCTCTTGCTTATGTCTGGACTGAATAGGAGAGTCTATATTTCTCCACACTTTGAAACTTGATAAATAATTCAACACTGGCTACTGAAACCTGATACAAGACGTAAGTGAATTGGAAAAAACCCCAACTGACTATGCATCCTGTTTTTCAAGGTACATCCCTTACTTGTTGCCTAATACACCATACCATGTGCCTAAGAAGGAGCTATTCAGAAGCACTTGACCAGATTAAAGAAAAAAGCTTTAAAGAAAAATTCTAAGGCAAGATCATCTGTAATGCAAATGTATCTTTGTATTACCATTAATGAAATATTGCATGATGATCTCTCTTTCAAAAATGAAACCCATAACAAAAAAAAAATTTTCTCCATAAATTTGAATATTTTAATGTATGTGGTCACACCCATCCATAACAAAATCATTTTACAAATATCTTTGGAAGGGGTGATATACAGGCAACAGGCATTTCTATGACACTGGACAGTACAGATATTTAATTTTATATTGGTATATTAAAGCTGAGTCTGGAATCATTTTAATTAAGTTTCTAATTACACCTTTTCTTCAGGAAAACTATGTTATAGGGCCTCTTTTTATTTCCACAGAAATAAGGGTAAAAACTCTTATCAAATTAGTTATGCATAATTAAGCTTCTCATGCTCCAAACACAACACTAATTCTGTATACTTTTATTTTTTGAAAATCAGCTTCTGAGGGGATTTTAATAAAAAGAGAACAGCCTTCAGGAAGGAAGCCTCCATAAAAGGAATCTTTCCAGATAATTTTGGATATGTGTATAGACTTTGAAGAAGTCCAGGATCAATAGAAATATTTCCATGATACTCTTTATTCTAGTGAAAATAGGCTTTGTGTTTTAACTTAAATGTTCCTTGGCTGCATTTGAAAATGCAAACATTGCATCAATATACCAGTGCAAGAGACCTAGGGCTAGGGAAAGAAATTACACATAAACCTGTATAAGTGATTGGAAACCAGTTGAATCCAGTAACAGAACAGAAAGTCAGTGTACACAGACTGGTTTCAAAATGGCCAAACCCAGTTTAAGATAAACCTGGATGGATGTAGTATCAGACTTAATTGATTTAGGTTCAACAGGTCTATCAAACTTCTGTCCCAGATCCCCTGTTGATTCAAGTTAGGTCATGGTCCCCCAACATCCCAGGATGCATTGCACAGAAGGATGCCTTGGGGATTTCCCGCTCCCACTCCTGTTCCCCTGCTCCCATCTGTGGAGGTGTAGCTGGCTGAGCAGCGGCCAGACTGTGCAGAGGAGGGGGGGGAAGGAATCCCCAAGGCTCCCGCAGCAGGGGTGGCCAGGGTTTGGGGGACCCTGGGCAGACCAAGGGAAACCCCCTAAGGTGGCTCCCCCCACGTGGGCAGCTCCTTGGCACTGGGAGAGGTGCTCCTTCCTGGGTGTGTCCTTCCCAGGTGTGTGCTGGAAAGCCAGTTGGGGATGGCCCCAGCTCGGCTGGCAGCCCAGCTCAGCAATGGCCAGTAGGTTGGGAGGTGTGCTCTAGTACCCTCCTCCTTTCTGGCCTGGATGAGTGCAGATATACGGCTGCCTTTCCTAACTGAAAACTGAATGTGAGTTGAGTTTCTTATTGGTTCAATCTATTCAGTTTAGAGAAACCTGTGAAGACTGATCTGAATCCCCCTTGAACTTTTTGACTGTCTGTACTTAGCTCAGAAGTGCAAGTAATGGAGGAGAAAAATCCAAGCTACAAACAAAAATTAACCTTATGTTTGTTTACAGAACCCAAGCTGAATGCAATTCAAAAAGGAAACAAAGAACATTGATAAAGAAATAAATTAACCTTCAAAATTAATTCACTTTTCATAATCTAACAACACAGTGGTTTTTTTTTAAACTTGCATTAACCCTGACACTGTTCCTTTAAAGGACTGTTCTGTAGCAATGCAGGAGTGCCAAGAAGCATTGCATTCTGTCAATAACTTCATCAAAACATGAATAGTGTTTGAAGATATCTGAAATATGACTTAAGTGTGCTAGGTCTGGCCTACCAGGCAAAGCAAGACCACCTTGTGGAGCTGGAAATGTTAGTTTCTGCATGCATGGTCTTGAAGATTTACTTTTGTGTATGAACTTCAATATAATCTTATTTGGTTGGTTGAAAAAATAAAAATCCCAGCACAGATTAGTGGAGTATGCCCAAAACAGAAATAGAGGCTTAGGGAAAATATCTTTTTTGATGGCATGCATCTTGACAAACAGCACGTAAGGAAAGGGACATGTCCCATTTAAAAGACTTGTTTTGTATGAGCTAGGACACTCATGATTTATATCACCAGAAACAAATGATAGGTTTCTAAGTACAATATAAGGTTACCTGAAGGAAAAATACATTCCCCAGAGCGACTGAGGTTTATGTGGTTTTTGAGGACAGTCCTGCTCCAAATTAAACACTAGTGGAGATTCTCCCTGTAAGGATGTTCTGTAGATTTTCCTTTTCACTGTACCCTCTTTTGGGCAATCAGGCTTTGTGGTTACTATCTGAAAAGGGAGAAAACAGCCCATAATAGTATACTTCTAAAAAGGAAACATTAATTGTTGGGGAGAGCTGATGGGCACTGGAGGACAAGTTTTTACAGCAAGAGTCCTAGAGCTTTATGAGAAGAACAAGGAGGAAAAATCTATATATAGTTTTGACAGACATCTGCCGAACCCATTTCTCCATATCATAGATATTAGGAAATATATGTAATTTGACTAGTTGGGTCAGAAGAATGTTGGCTGTTTAAGGATATCGTATAACTTAAAAATAAAATAGTATTGTAAATTAATAGAAATGCTTCTTCTTGGTCCCAATAATGTGCCGCTGATCATGAATAACACATGCCCCCAGAAGCTGGGACGGCACGGCAACTGTCTGCAGGTGGTGACAGCAACAGCAGGGGCATGGCAGCAGCGAGTGGGGAGCTCCTGCAGGCAGCCGTGGTGGTCTTGGCAGTGTGGGGGAGGTCCAACCAGCAGTTGTTAGTCACCCACAGACACCACCAGCAGTATCGGTGGTGAGGGCCAGCAGTCAGCAGCCAGCAACCACCTGCAGACACCGCCAGCAGTGTCAGCAGAGGCCAGCAGTGATTGGTGACCGCCCGCAGATGCCACCAGCAGTGTTGGCGGCAAGGGGGGTGGCGTGTGGTAACTGCCTGCAGGCAGGGGGTACGCTACCAATCTCAGGGGGTGCACGTACACCCCCTACGTGTTGCGAATGCCACTGATACTTGTTCCTAGGGAATGCCTGTGCCAAGTGTGCTCTGATGTGCAGCAGGTTACCCCAGGTAGGGTAGGGGAGGCTGGGGACAGCAACTGTGCTGGCCCCAGCAGCCTTACCTGGTCTCTTGGGGACTTCAGGGAGCTGCAGCTGTGGCACACCTGCAGCTGGGAGCCTGGCCAGCAGCCAGAGTGTGGCTCTGGCTGGCCAGCCTCCAGTTTTAGGTGGTGCATACTGCTGCCATGTGTGCTGCCCTGCTTTTTTTTGGCATGGTTTTTTTTGACCCCGGGATCTCTTGGTGTCTGCTCCCCTCCACCCCCCAGCACTGCAAAGTAACAGTGTTGGGAGTGCCTGCATGTGTGGTGAGTGAAGCCACAGACAGGGCTTATCTGGACGCAGCCATGTTGTGCACTTTGTCATTCTGCCACTTGAAGGCTATAGTTTTATTTTTGTTTCTTGTCTTCACTGGCTGTAATATTAGAACTTCTCTATATTAGAGGTTTTAAACTTTTTAAATAAGTGTACCCCTTCTGACTCAGAGTTTCAGCTCCTGTACCCCTTTATATTTTTTCTTGTTTTTAAGCTGGGGGGGCAGATTGAGGCCCCTGCAGTGTGGGAGGGAGTGGGGCTGGGGCAGACACTGCACAGCTGGAGCAGAGCATGGGACGGAGCCTGTGAGCAGCTCATCCAGGGGTGCAGGGAGTGTGGGATGGCTCACAGCACTGCACACACTCCAGGAGGGCATGGGGGACATGTGTCCCCAGATCTCCATGTGGGGTGAGGTGGGCTGCACCACTGGTGAGGGAGGGAGTGGGGCTGGGGAAGAGGCAGGGGCTGTGCAGCCAGGGTGGGGCATGAGACTGAGCCACATGCGGGGGGGAGGTGGCTCCCACCGCTATGCGCACCTCTGGGAGGCACGGGGGATGTGTGCCCCTGGATCTGTGTGTGGGGTAATGGTAGGCTGTGGGCCACTCTGGGCTGGGGCCAGGGTAATTCTGGGCTATTCCCAATGGGGGTGTTGGGCCAGGCTGCGCTGGGAGTTGGGGTTTGGGGGGCGCTACGGTGAATTCTGGATTGGCTGCAGCCCCTCCCGTAGCTCACTCCCAGTGCCGCCCGCCCTGAACACAGCCTGGCTTGGCCCAGTCCCAGCCTACCCCCTATGCGGATCTGGGGGCAGACGCCCCCATGTTCCCCCAGGGTGTGCAAAGGCAGGAGCTTCCCCCCTTCCCTGTGCCCACCAGACAAGTCACTCACAGCTCCATCCCATGCTCCACCTGGTTGTGCAGCGCCTGCCCCAGCCCCAGCCCTAGCTCCATTCCCTCCCTCATCGCAGGGGCCTACTTTACCGGGGCTACAGGGGGAGGCTGCAGACACTCCAGAATTTTTTGTAACACCCCCAACCACCCCCTCCCAGTGTCTCTGCCACCTGCCCCAACTGCAGCCCAGCCCAGACCCTGCCAGGAAGAGCCCAGTGCCACCATGGCTCCAGCCTGTAGCTACATGCTTCCTTGCCCTGTGCGCAGATCCGGGGGGCACACACCCTCCATGCCCTCCCAGGAGTATACATAGCAGCGGGAGTTGTCCCCACCATGCATGGCTCAGTCCCATGCCCTGCCCCAACCCTACTCCCTCCCCAACCACTGGGGCCTTGATCTACCCCGCCATGCCCCTTCCCCCACAACAGACTTATCAGCCGGACCCAGCTGCTCTCCATGTGGCCAGGCTGCACTCCTTCCTGCCTGCATGCTGCACTACAGCTGCGTACATGCACATGGCATTTATCAGCCTATCCATTCTGTGTACCCCCTATGATCCTTTTAAGCACCCCTAGGGCAGAGGTTGTCAACTGAGAGTATGCGTACCCCAGGGGTACTTGGAAAGGGGCTAGGAAGTATGTGCAGGTGGGCAGAGACAGAGCACCACCACCCGCCACTGCCTCCCAGGATCAGAGCTAGGGTAGGGGCAGGATGAGGGCAGTGGTGCCAGTCTGCAGGTTGCACATGCACTGACCGGCCAGGTGGACACAGTGGGGAGGGGTGTGGAGCTTACATGTGGCAGCCATCGCTGTCATCTACCACCTCATGCTGATGCTGTCAACTGAGAGTATGCGTACCCCAGGGGTACTTGGAAAGGGGCTAGGATATATGTGCAGGTGGGCAGAGACGGAGCACCACCACCCACCACTGCCTCCCAGGATCAGAGCAAGCCTCCTCCCACTCCACATCTGGCCTCCAACCTTCCTTCCCTCCACCAGAAGTGTACCCAGAAGGGGTACACTCCCTAAAAAAGTTTGAAAATCCCTGCCTTAAGGATACGTGTACACCCAGTTGACAACCACTGGTCTATATCATAGAATTGGCCTGATTTAACTACATGTGTAATTTCAAACCCATTTAGTAAGTTGACACAAACCTGATGCAGTCACATGCATTTTAGTTTAAATGAGGTTTGTTCTGGCTTACTTTAAGTCAGCTGGAAATTGGTTTAAACTACACAGAAAGAAGCCCTTTGGCCCATCAATACACTGCTTTTGTGTCAGTATAATTATTGTGTTTAGGGATTTATTTATTTATTTTACTAAAATAGTTTTGCTAGTACCACCCTATTATGGATGCAGTTTTATTAGTATGAAGATGCCCTTCTCACTGAATGACATGGCTGCTAAAAATCACCTTTATACCAATAAAATGGTGACCTCCTCTAGGAATATTGTACAATTTTAACTCTTGTGACTAGGCCCACACTACAGACTTCTGCTGTCATAGCTACCACAGTCAGGGGTGTGAAGAGCTGTGATCCCCAGCTGACATACTTGTAGCCAAAAGACTCTCCGGTAACTATAAAGATATAGCAGCAAAACTGAACTTTTATTGGTATAGCTTCTTTTGCTCAGCATAAAGGATTTAATTAGTGACCACGGGTCCAGGATCTTCAATAGTTCCAAATCTGGGACTTGTCTCTCAGTGTCTCCACTGAAATGGGGCTTTTGTCTTAATTTTGAAGTTGGTCAACTCCTTTTGAATATTCTGAAGGTGCCAGACAGCTTCCTTCTGCATCACCTGAGAGGACACAGCATGATGCTGGCTGATGTCATATAAACACAGGTATTCTGCTTCTGTTTCAGAAGAAAGCCACAGGCACTCTCTGAAACTGTAAACAGCATTAATGCATTTTTACAGTGCTGTGCCAGACCTAATTAGCCTGTCCTTAGCATTATAGCAGGAGTGTCAAACTCATCTGGCCTCCTGTGAGCCAAATGAGTGTTGTGGGATGATCCACAGGCTGGATGAACTGCACGGGGCCTGCTTTGTGGATCAGATTGGGCTCTTGGATGCCCCTCCCCTTCATGCCAAGGTCCAGTGCCTGAGGTGCCTGCTCCAGCCAGGTTGGAATTGTATCACATGTGGCACCTGCTTTTGTTGGGTCAGGATGCAAACCTTGTAATGTCTGCTCCAGCCAGTTTGGGGTGGATGCTGCATGCAGAGCAAGTCCCAGATCTGCTGGAGCAGAAGCGACATATGGTTACATCTCAAATGGGCCAGAATGGGTGCTGGATCCAGCACGTGAGGGGAAGGATCCCAGACAATATGCAATGCAGGTCGTGGAGTACGTAGTGCATGGAACAACTGCCTATCTACATCTGCTTTAGTTTGACCTTACTCAAAGTGAACAGTTGGAAAATGTGGTGTTCTAGGCTGTTAGGTGAAGACCAACATATCTCTAAGCCCAAAGAGTCAAATTCATTAAATAAGAGCTCCTTCTTGAAGGCTTGTTTTGAGCAGAGTAAAAGGACTGGGACCAGAACAGGGAGCAAACAAATAAAAAATAAATGACAGATTAGCCTGTAGCATTTCCTAAGTACTAGAAGTAAGTCTTTAAGTTCATGTAAGATCTTGCTGGAAGCCAAGGTAACTGCTCTGATGCTGAGTGGACCTAGGTTTGTCACAAATCTGGTGGCTGACTGGTGAAAGTGCTGGACTCTGTTGGTCAGTTTGGCTGGGAGTCCAACAAGGACAAAAACTGGTCAAATGAAATAAAAGTACAAAAACTCTCAATTACTGGTACCATGAAAAAGAAAGAAAAGTTCTGTGAGGCTGGGGTCAGAGATACATTGGTCTTTATCTAACAATCTAGAGAACACCACATTTCCCCATCTGTTCACTTTGAGTAAGGTTAAAGTAAGACAGATGCACACAGGGAATTATTCCAGAAGGGAGTGATATGAAGTAGCTAATGTGAATAATGCTTCTAGGTTTATCTATAGGTATGGTATGAGTTAAATACTAATGGCCTTTGTGAGCTATGTGTGTGTGTAACCTGTTACTTTTTGATCTCTGGTTTTTAACTTTTGTCTTGAATATTCTGCTGTTTACTGTAGTTCTTGCACTAATTTAGTTGTAACACTCTTGAGGCGTTTTGGCTTGCATTGTCCTCCCTGGATCAGTACATGGAAGAATCCCCTGCCTACAGAGCTCTCCCCCTTTGCAGAAGAACAGGATTAGCTGCCTCTGCCATATGCTTGTTCTTCCTACTAGGCTCTGGGAATCAGTGGTCTGTCCTGGTGGAGAGAATGGAAGACCCAGAGAAGCAACAGGCAGACTGAGGCAAGGACAGAAATATTGTCATCTCTCTATCCCAGTGGAAATTAGGCTGCATAATCCTGTCCCACTTTTCCTGAAACTCCTGGACATTTCCAAAAGTAGCATGGCCATGTCTCTGGTGCCATGGCTCTGGTACAGCTAGGCTGCCAGGGAGACTCGGAGTGGGTCTTAAACAGCTTTTCCAAGGAAGGATATTACCAGTTACCTGTTGATCAGCTCCAAAAAGCCTGATTGCCTTTGTCATCTCTCCTACAGCATGGACCATAGCCAGTATGTGGTCAGCTAGCTAATGCTGAAAAGTGTCTGTGCAAAGCAGAGGGGTGGGGGGAATAATCCCTATTTATCAGGGAGAAGCCAAGTAGATGTCTGGCAGTCTCTGCCAGAGCTCCAAGAAGGGAGCAGAGAGCCCATCCCAGAGAGCATGCCAGGATGCTGGGGGACTCCAGTTTATCTTAAACCAGCAAAGGGTCTGGAGCAGACATTGCTTAAATAGGTTTGAGCCAAATCAGTCAAGTCTGATACTACATTCAACCAGGTTTATCTCAAACTGGTTTCAGCCATTTTCAAACTGGTTTATGTTCACTGAACATCTGTTCTGTTACAGGTTTAAACCAGTTTCTGATCACTTAAACTGATTTGTGTGTAATGTCTGTTCCTAGCCTTGGAAAGAAGGTTCCCTTTGTATGCAGTCTAACAATAATTTCACCAAAAACACTGAGCTGTCTTGATTTTTTTTTTGGTTCAATGGAGAAAGACCACTCACATCTGATTTGTTCTTAACTTCTAAAAAACCCAGTTTTTAGAAAGAAAGAAAAAAATGGAGGAGGGCTACCCTCATGATCTGGGGCCAACAGGGCAGATCCTACAATGAGAGACTGCAGGACCTGAACCTATTCAGCCTTCACAAGAGGAGGCTGAGCCTGGTGACCGTCTATAAACTCATTACGGGAGACCAGAAGGGTTTGGGAGAGACCTTGTTTCCCCTAGCGCCCCCTGGCATGACAGGGAATAACGGCCACAAGTTGTTGGAGCGTAGGTTTAGATAAGACATCTGTAAGAACTACTTCACGGTCAGGGCGTCTAGGATCTGGAACCAACTTCCAAGGGAAGTGGTGCTGGCTCCTACCCTGGGGGTCTTTAAGAAGAGGCTTGATGCCTACCTGGCTGGAGTCATTTGAGCCCAGTTTTTCTCCTGCCCAGGCTGGGGGTCGGACTTGAGGATCTACTTAGGTCCCTTCTGACCCGACTTCTATGAATCTATGATTCTATAACATTAGTTTAAAATTAAGTAGTTTTAAATACTACATTTTGAGTTATTTTTTATTTACCCTCTGGCTTTTAAACCATTCATTTATTAAGCTTTTCACCATAAAGATGAAAAATGTAGAAACTAGAGCTGAGGGTCTCACATTTTGACATGGTTCCATGGCCTGGTGTTTAAAGAACAACACTTAGATATCATCGGAGTCATGATAAACTTGTGAGATCTGGCAGAATTATATGCATCTTAGTTCCCTGTGATATCCTATAGCAGCTGTACTGTGTCCCAAATTCACACCCCACCACTACAACCCTATAGGGATGGGGCAGCTTCTTTGGGCTAGGGCCCAAAACAAGCTCAGAGAAAAGCAAAGTGGAGGAGGAGAAAGAGACAATGGAACTACAATGAAAACAGGAACAAAGAATTTAAACAGAAGGAGAGATGGGTGGCAAGAGCTGAGACAAAGGATGCAACACCAAAGAGCCAGAGGGGATGGAGGTGAGGTGTCGAAATAGGGCTGCCCTCAGTCCTGGCTGCAGCCCTTATGATGTTGCAGAAAACCAGCATTTTATAGAATGTAGGGCAACTTTTTTTCTCTGGGTGGTGAGTTTAGTGTTCTTTTTTTAACCTTCTTGCTCAACTGCGGGATGGAGACTGAGTTTATTGAATGTAATATGTAGTTCCTAGGAAAGCAGCTGACTATGATGGGACTGATGATAATCTTGTGTTTGGCAGCTGTTTGGCAAGGGCCATGTGACATACAATCATTTATTTGCTTTGAAGATGTGTATGAAAATAACACCGTACCAAAGCCCAAACTCAACTTATTAACATGTCTGAATGAGGTATACACTGTCCTCAGGTATGTGATTCCTCTTGATCAGTATGAACATGAGGCTACTCTCATTGCATACCTTGTACCATAGCCCAAGCTCAATTTATTAGCACATCTGAACATTTGGAATGAGACTCACACTGCCCTCAGGTATGTGACTCCTCTTTTGATCAGTATGAATGTGAGGCTGCTTGCATTGCATACACAGCACTAATGCTATTATATAGGTAATTTATTATGGGTCATTTATTTAACTCATCTCTGAAACAGCAGCAAACAGCTCTAGATCCACATAACTGAGCATACAATTCAAATCTTTAACATTATCCTTCTTCCTGGATTGCCTGCTAGTGCTGTCCTGTGTGTAAGCTACCTTCAAAGAAGCACCCTCTTCCTTTTACACCTGGGGGCATGCTGCACAGTCCTGTGAAGGCACATCGAAGGTGCGCTCTCTGCATGGGCGGAGGTATTCAGGAAGGTTAATGTGCTTTCCAAAGTTCATCTTGCAGCTAGAGAACTTCAGACTGCTCCACATATGGATATGTGTCTGCATCAGGGATGCACCTAGACTCCTGGTGTATCCACGTGAACTTTTGGTATGAGGCCCCCCTTCGCCAGAGCTAATGATTTTTGTGTTGCATTTCGTTTAATTTTTGGGACCCCTTTCTGTCCAGGCCTTGGGCAGCCACCTGGTTCACCCAGGCACTGTGTCCAGCCCTGATCTGCATTTATAGGGTAGTATAAGAGGGTAATATATGAGTCTGTGCTGAGCAAAAAGGAAGGAGTAGATTTTCCCTCTTTACGCCTTCACTAGCCAGCATGCTGTGACTCAATCTACTGGGAGAGGTAATCGTCTTCAGAGAATGTACTCCACTTCTTAGCTGTCTGGCAAGGTTATTGCTGATTAGAAGACAAGACATTTTTTTTTTTCCATTCATGGAATGAGCAGCCCAGGATCCCAAGGCTCCTTGCTGCCTGGAGACTTTTAGAAGCCAATCCAAGAAACATGAATCAAGACATGTTTCAGAGAGATCCTCCCAGACTGAGCTGGAATTCTTCAAATGGAGGCCTCTCCCTTTTCCCAGATCTCAGTTATTTGCATCAACATCTAATCAGCTACCACTGAAAGAATGTGTCTGTTTGGTAATAGTGCTGGGGTTGCTGAAACAGGAATTGAGTGACAATATTATCAAATCAAAGATCAGCATCTGAACAATACCATACTTGAGCAAGAATCACACATGGAGATAAATTACTAAATCTTCAAGGAAAAGCCCTGATAAATCTACTTAGCACCTCATATGGTGGTGACTGCATCTTCAAAAGGCTTTTCAAATATTAACTATCCTGGAACTGCTGAAACACATGCATCTGCTATAACTCCTGTGTCAGACTATGTCCTAATCCACATAGTTCTAATTTGTCTCACATTACATTCATCCTAGAAAAGATATTATCATAAACATGTTGAAGATAAACATTCCTTTCCCCTTCCCACCCACATAGTAAGTTGTGGACAGGACAATTAATGGGTCCAACAGCCTTCTTACACTTATCTGAAGAAGGAAGATATGGACAAAATTCATTGAATTTATTCTAATGCTCATTGACTCACCCTTTCAAAGTGCTGTTAATTTGACATGATGCTACATTTTCTTTTTGGATGTTTTCAAAATTTATATTAAAATATTGATATATAAAAATGGTAGTGTCTGAGTAAAGCAAGAAGCAAGGAGCTTTTTTGGGGTGCTAGCTTTTATTGGACTGACTATATACGTGGGATAAAGTTGATCCAGTAAAAGATATCACCCAAAAAAACTCCTTGCCTCTTGCATATAAAAATAGGTTCCATGGTATGGTACGGAAAGAATACTATCTAAATTGAAGCTGTAGCCATTCACCTTTCTGCCAGATTGCATATATTTCACTGTCTTGCAGTTTTTGAGCAATTAAATTAATGGGCACATACCTGCATACTAACTGCTCAGCAGTGATTGGAGTAGCCCCACCCTCTGAGAAGCAGATTTTCGGATGTGTCCACTCAAGGGAAAAACAATGTTAGAGTGTAAATCTAGGATATGGAAGCTGGCTTGAGCATTTCAACTAAATTTAAGAATAGCCTGAGGAGCCATTTCCAGAGTCATTGCTGAAGTTCGCAAACTTGAAGGTTACTTGATAGCTGTAAGCTAAAATGCATAGTGTATGTTTGTGTGTGAGAGAATAGTCTTCTTACTCTATCCTCAGAAGAGTCAGGTCTTCTTTTTTTTAATCATGCCTGAACTGCTTTGCTGAAAATAATCATTTGAAAAGTGCAAAGACATGAGTGCACTTCAGCATGATGATAAAATACAACGCTGAAAAGATAAAATGATGTAAAGTTAGTGCTTGCTTGTCGTTTAAGCCATCTGGATTTAGTTTATTATATACATTCCTCTGCTTTTACATTTTTTTTCTGTTTTCATACCCCAACCCCATATCACAGACCACTCTAATTATTGATTGCAAGTGTTCAGCTAGTTCCAGAGGCAAGCCAGGGACTGATTCTGCTCTTAAGCCAGGTACAAAATATAATTCAACTGGTGTTAGCAGAGCTACTTCGGATACTTATGGCAGAACAGCACAAAGTATTCAGAACTTGGCCCGTGACTGGGATCAGTGAACTCAACAGTGACCACATCAACACTTCTTTTACATTAGAAAAACATAAGGTCTCCAAGCAGAAAGCACTGTTGGCAACTCCACAAAAATAATAAATACATATGAGACGATGTGAAGGGCAGGGAGTCAGGGAAAGGCAGCAGGAAGGTATAAATTTATGTGGACTTTTTATATTACATTATTGGAAAAGAAAAAGAAACATGACATGCCACAGGAACATTTTCAAAACTTGTATCTCAAGCTGCATGCACTTATAGACGAGCAATTACTCTAGAATGGGTAAAGGCACGTGCAAATAGGTATTTACACATGGCTTGCATACACTGTGAATCTTTCATGTATGGATTCCTGCATGCTCAGTGGACATGGGGACTTTAATGGATATAATTTACGTCATGAGTGTTGATGGTACATAAAGATAAAAACACTTTATATTTGCATACACTTTTATTGTGTTGGCATTTTTTAAGTCTGTGATTTGATTCTAAAATGGCCAATTTACTTGGGCTGCACTCTGTTAGTAACATCTGGTTCTATGGTCAGTTTGCATTTAATCTGTATTAACTTCTTAGTTAAACCAATAACAGAGCACCAACCTTTTCCATCAGTCAGATAATTAGGAAACAACAGACTGATTGTCTTGCACGAAAGAATGTCCCAAAAGAGACCACTACTGCTGTGGAGTAGAAAAAAATTACCTTTACAAAGAAATACTGACTGCAGTATTTTTCTGATTAAAACAAGAGAAAAACTAATATTTGCCACCAGTCTCTGCTGAATATCCACATATGGAGAAAAGGCATCCAATTCTAACTTAGAACAGTACTGTCTATAGGTCAGCTGCATGTGACTTGAGGACAACATAGCACATAATTTCGTAGATTTCAGAGACATCAGGGCTGGAAGGGACCTCGGGAGATCATCGAGTCCAGCCCCCTGCCCAAAGGGCAGGAAGTCAGCTGGGGTCATAGGATCCCAGCAAGATAAGCATCCAATTTACTCTTGAAGGTGTTCAATGTAGGTGCTTGAACCACCTCCGCTGGCAGACTGTTCCAGACCTTGGGGGCTTGGACAGTAAAGAAATTCTTCCTTATGTCCAGCCTGAAACGGTCTTGCAGGAGTTTGTGACCGTTCGACCTCGTCATCCCTTGGGGCGCTCTGGTGAACAGACGTTCCCCCAGATCCTGGTGGTCACCCCTGATAAACTTATAGGTGGCCATCAGATCACCCCTGAGCCTGCGCTTTTCCAGGCTAAAGAGTCCCATGGCTCTCAGCCTGTCATCATAAAATTTGTTTTCCTGACCTCTGATCATGCACGTGGCTGTTCTCTGGACTCTCTCAAATTTCTCCACATCCTTTTTGAATTGTGGAGCCCAAAACTGGACGCAGTACTCCAGCTGCGGCCTCACCAAGGCCGAGTACAAGGGGAGAATGATGTCCCGGGATTTGCTCGAGAAGCATCTATGGATGCACGCCAGCATTTTGGTCGCTTTACTAGCCGCAGCATCACATTGCAGGCTCATGTTCATCTTGTGGTCAATGATGACCCCCAAGTCTCTTTCTTCTGTAGTGCTATCCAACGTAGCACTGCCGAGCCTATAAGGATGCTGCAGGTTTTTCCTCCCAAGGTGGAGAACCTTGCATTTTTCGGTGTTAAACACCATCAGGTTCTCGTCCGCCCATTTGCCCCAAAGTTTGGTGTCATCGGCGAACTTGGCTAGTCCACTCCTGACTCCAATGTCTTTATCCTTGGTGTCTCCATCTGTAAAATGGGTATGTTTATGGTCATCACAGGATTGTGAAAGTAACTCAGGCTTGTAAAACACTTTCAGGTACTTCATAATCTTCAATGAGATTTGAAGACTAAAAGTGCTTCAGAAATGTGTGTTACTAAAGAACTGCGGGTGAAATTCATTCTTATGCAGAGCAGCCTGTATTAAGCCAATGCCCCATTTAAATACAACTTAATCCTTAATTTGAAGTCTTAATTCCTGTAGAGCCCAGGGGGCTAATCACTTTGCCTACGGGTGATTTTTATCCTATTGAACTGCTAAGTATTTAAAGCACCTGCATTACTGAGCTGGGAACTCAACGTACAAATGTGAGGAGACTCAGGGTTTCTTATGGTTAGATATTCTTTTGCCATTTCCAGTAAGCACAGGATAGAGTGAAATATTTGATTTGGTATCAAAGTTGTTAAGACAATTCGGTCATGGGACTGATCAGAAAAGGAAAATAATAAAAACCAGCTCCTTGTTTCTGTTCTGAGACACAGTACGAGGAACTTATTTTCTTCTTTATTTCTTCCCCCCCACCTTAGAAGAGATTTCCCTTCCATGGCAGTACTTAAACTAGTATACACAGACACCTTGATAGTTCTGGTCAATGAATTTAAGAATAAAGAACAATTTTGTTTTGTTTTCAATCTGATCAATCAAGAATTCTCCCTTTGTCTGGTCCTTAACAGATAAAAAACAACTCCAGTAGCACCCAACTCTTTAGTAAATGTTAAGCACTTAGGCCAGAAAACCTAAGTTTATACTTGATGGTAAGTATACAGTTTAAAGTTGTTAGGTGGCATTTCATTTAGAATGGACTAAAAACATAAAGAGTTGATGGCCCAGGGAAGATCACTGAGACTAGGAGGATGAGTGTGTCTGTACACAGTGTCAGGGGTGTACACGGTAGCCGAGTTGGTCTGAGACAAGAAGATATACAAAAAGCTAGAACTCTTGGTTCCAAAATGATACCTTTTATTAGACCAATTGGGAAATCACAAGAAAATTGTCCTTTTCTGCAAGCTTTCAGGATCAAATTCCCTTTGTCAGGCTCTGGGAAAAGTATAGATGGAATTATAGCCAATTTTGGATTTTAAACTTCATTGCAGTACAACAAGAAAGATTTTTTGCCTCCCTGCCTGCCATCTGACACCTCCAGGGAAGGAATTCTACCTGATCAACACATCAAAGAGATACTCAGCACAGCTCCCAAAGACACTCTCATGGCCCCAGAGGGACAGCCTTCCATCTTCAGCTCCCGCTCTGCAAAAATGAAGTTTATTTCCTATCTATGGGGACTTTTTATGATCTTGTACCATGTATACTTTTCCCAGAGCCCAATGAAAGGAGTTTGATCCTGAAAGCTTACAAAAAAGGACGATTTTTTTGCAATTTCCCAGTTAGTCTAATAAAAGGTATCATTTTGGAACCAAGAGTTCTAGTATTTTGTATATCTGTACAGTGTGAAGTTTCACATACAACAGCTGAGTGTCTTTAGCCTGAGCCCACAATGAAAAACACTTGAAAACAAAAGGCTTCATCTGGATGAGAACTGTGGGAGTTAATGTGACCAGTTATAAGTTCCCACTGTTAAAAACATCTTTGTGGTCAACTGTCTGGAGGATCCATAATAATAATTTTTTCCATTATTTTGATAAAAGCATGCATTACAACACTAGCCTCTCTTAACTTATGTCACATCAAGCTTTCAGTATAATGTCAATTACATTTAAGAGGTTGCAAAGTCAAAAGTGACTGAAAACATATCAAATCAACTTTTTTTTAGCCAGCCGATGGTGGAAGGGGTCGTGCTCAGTCACCAGTGGGTTCTGAACTGATCTTAAGAATGGGAATTGTGATGCATGATTTCTAGGACCAGAAGCACCCTTTTTTCCCCCCACATACAACTCAAACTGTCTCCCAAAATACTTTCTTTAAACGCTATGCATTGGTTTACCTGGTCACAAGAACTGGAATGAGTACCAGAGGTACTCAGTGAACATTCTTCTGGGTTTATATAGTCCAACTGGGTTTGATATTTGATGTTTGAAAGAAAACATGGATACACATTTTTGGTCAGTGTTGGAATGGAATGGAGAGCAACATCTTTTCTTAGCACATGGTTAACATCCCCTTTGATTCAGTTTTGTTTGTGGGAGTGGGATATATCCGGACATTGGGAAGATGCAGATGTATTCTTACTCTCTATTGTCTCTAAAAGTGGAGTTTATTTGACAGGCCAAAATCATTCCTAAAGATAGAACGTGTTTTGAAGGTTGGGTATTTTAAAATTATATACATTAATAGATCTAGTGGAATAATTGTAAGTCTACTGAGTAAATAACATCATATCATTCTTTCCCAGTTTAAATGATACTGTAGCATAAGAAGACAGCACATTTGGAGGTCGAGCCATGTGGCAATGTGATGAAAACTCCTATTAAACAAATGCTTTCTGCTTTCATGATGCTGCTGAGGCAGAACCTATTGGGAACCTTCTGCTGAGTAAGTAAAATTCCCAGTCTTATAAAAACTGTAATCCTAGACATTCACTCTAGTATCAAATTAGTAACAGTGAAAAACAGGGAATGAGGGTTGCTCTCATGATACAAATTCTTTACTGTTACAGGGAATGCTCTGAAATATCTAAAATTGCCTTTGCCTTTCTTCTCTTCCTTGAGTACTAGAAATGATATTATATGAATAGTTTTCAAACAGGACAGAATGAAGAAATAAGAAACCCTAAACCTTTACCTACAACTCAAAAAGTATGTTAATTGAGACTCAAAACTACACTAGTTAACTTTTTTCATTATTTACATGTTTGTGTATCTTGTTATTTCCAACTTTTGGCCAGGTCAGATGGTAGAATTATTAAAAGATAATGCAAAATGCAGTTGGTGTGCTATTTTTTTAGCGTGCATATTTTTTTACAGAACCAGATGTAGAGCATATAGTTCACATCCTCTCTATTTCAAAAGACTCCAGTCTCACAAATATTGTTGAACACTAAAAATGTATCTGCATTCTCAGTGATGCAATGGACCCACCACCTATTCTTATCATTGAACCTACAACTAGATGAGAGCCAACAGAGTTAACTCAGAGGCAGAAAGGTAACCAAAATCTTTTTAAAGTTATTTTATAATGACATATCAATTTTACATCCTATAAAATAGTACTTTAAAATTCATAGACCCTTTTCATACATCTCCAAGTGCTTTATAAAGGCGAATAGCTTTTTTATTTCATATCTGTATAATGGGAAACTGAGGCACAATGAAATTAACTGACTTGCTTATTAAGTCACTGGCTAATATGGGAATAGGGCACAAGTCTGCACAGTCACTTTCTTGAGCCCCACTCAGTGGTCCCATAGATCACTCCTATAAGTTCATAACCTGGCTTATTGAGTTCACATTGCTATTGTCCTTTGGATTTTTAAGTTTTACGTGCAAGTCATCTCTACAAAGTTTACTCCTGCTACTTATCTATCAGCAGTGCTACAGCACTGCACCCATTAATAAATCAATAAATGACTGTGCCACATAACCTCTTTATCATTCACCCCTGCATATTCTCTTCTATCCCTTTTACTTTTCCATTCAAGACTGCATGCCTTCTAATCTCTCCACCTATTTCCTTTTAACTTTTCCCTCATTTGACCATCTCTTCCTTTCCTTTCCATGCTTCTGTTATCAGCTCTGTCCTCTCCACATCTCCAGCTCATTTACTCTTCTCTTGCTTGCTTGCTTGCTTGGCCACCAATCTTCTCCAGATCCTCCTCTCTTCCTATTACCATGTCTCAGACATCTGATTTTTTGAACTTATTTTAAAAAAATTCGCAGACCCCCTTCTTGCTGTGCCAGCTACCACAGATGAAGGCAAAGCTGTGGTGTCTTCCTCAATCCTCTCTCCTTGTTCCCTTACTTGAAAACCCCTGTCTTCCATTCATGTCGTCTTCTTTGCATTAGCCATGGGACTCTGATCCTGTTAGCCTTATTTCCAGATCTGACCTTAGGGAAAATGGTGCCCTGGACAAACTTGTATTTTGCTCCCCCGCAGTAATTCCTGCCCCAATGTCTTGATGCTGTCTGCCGTTTTCTGTGGAAGTGGGGAGAAAAAAACCCAAGGGCCAGGCTAGAAGGAATCACAGAGCATTGCTATCTCAGCTGAGCTGTGGTGTAAACTAGTTGATGCACTGTGCGGCTCTCTGGATCCTTGCTGGCTGGACACAGAAACAATATCAGAGCAGGAGTTTGAAGCAGCATCAGAAGGAAGAGCTGTAGCCAACCAGCGTGGGGGTGGGCACCAACTACAGCTTATTTCTGTCTTTAATCCCACTGCACACATATCCCACATAACTTTTCTCTTTTGAGGCATAGCATGTTGTCTGCAGGTAATTTCTCCATGGTGTTAGCTAGGGAAGTAAGACTCAAGGACACTGAATTGTATTCAGGTCTCCTGCATGGCAGTGCAGAACACTTTAACAGGCGTGACCTAGAAAACCTTCCATCACTTAAAGGAAGGATTTAATATTTTAAAACCATTTTCAGCTCAGCAATAACTTTTAATATTTTAAAACCATTTTCAACTCAGCAATAAAAAAAAAAGATTCTTAAAAATATCTAAATTTGGTGAAAAAACAAATTGATGATACTTCCTATTCTTCCTTCACCTAAAAGAAGTAATGATAGAAAGCATGCCATGGTGAGGCCAGCAGGCAGGAGGCTCACCTGGGGGTGACCATGGGTGCTGCTCTGTTGGCATGGCCAGTTCCCATTCCTGCAGCCAGTAGGCTGGGCCAGCAGGGCCTACACACACTGCTGGCCCTGCTGCAAGCAGCTCCTGCTCTGGAGCCATATGAAGCCCCATGGGGCAGAGGCTCCTGGCCAGTAGAGATGCTGATGCACCTCAGCCCAGGCCCACTGCGGGGCTTGTGGCTGGACAGCAGGCAACTGCCATGGGGCAAATGAGGCTGCAGTCAGTGACTGGGCAGCAAGCAGCACAAAGGTGACCACCAGGGCCAGGACAGTGTCCAGCATCTGGCAGTCCTCCTCCATGACCTTCACTATCCTTGTCACTATAGCAGCCTGCAGCTCCTGGGCCTCCAGGTGCCTCTCAAGAGCCAGGAACTCCTGGTCCACCCAGTCCCTCTGCCAGACCTTCTCCTCCTTGCTTGTGACCCTCTTCTCTTTCATGCGTCCCTCACTCCTCAGCCACCATAAGAAGGCAGTCCAGTAGCCAGGTACAGCCCTGGGTCCTCCGCTGCCTGAGCCTGTGCATACCTTGGCCCTACCCAAGACTGGTAATGACCCTGAAAGTGCATCCCAGCTGCCAGCTGGTGCCTCTCCTCCGTGTGCAGCTTCAGGACCTGCAGAGCTAGGAGAAAGAGGCTGTTCATGATTTTGCAATTTTTCTGAGATAACATGCTCTGTATCAAGGGGCTGTGCTCTGTCCAGCCTCAGGTTCTGCATGTATCGGTGCCCAGGGGCCACGGTACATTGGATAGGCAGCCCCTGGCACGAGCAACCACCAGCCGAGCCCCACGTTGCCACTTGTCCTGCAGGAGCCTGTGGGCTGCTGGGTACTGGCCACAGGCAGACTGCCTTCCCCACCCCTTTCCCAGGATGAGATAGGCCTGGCTTCTGGCAGCACCTGCTGCCACTACTCCAGACCCACTCTCCCTCTCCCAATCTTCTGAAGACCAGGCCATCTCCTGCACTGCAGCCAAGCCCACAGTGCCTGGACTTGGGGCTCCCAGCCGACTGGGATGAGGAGCTGGTGGTGCCCCCACCCTCCCCCAAGGGAGCCTCTCCAGAGAGACTCCAGGGCCAGCCCCCATCCCCATGCCAGCCCTGCGACCTGTTTCTCAGACTGAGGGGTGCCCAACCCACTGCACCTTGCTGCTGCTTGTCACACTTGAGAACCTAGCTTGGGACCCTGGGCTTTGATGTCATAGTGAGCAAGCCCACGCTGCCCCACAACTGCTGCTGCCACCTGGATGGCTACCTATACCTACGCTACACAACCCTGTCCCCTGCAGCCAAGGATGACATTGCTGCCAGCATTGATGCATTTCGCCGCATGTGAAAGGCCTGTGCTTGCCTATAAAGTTTTGCAATCATCATGGAGCCCTGTGACCAGTGGGGTCCCTCTGTCCTTGGACCCATATTGTTCAACATCTTCATTAATGATGTAGACATTGGAGTCAGAAGTGGACTGGCCAAGTTTGCCAATGACACCAAACTTTGGGGCAAAGCATCCATACCAGAAGACAGGCAGGTAATCCAGGCTGACCTGGACAGGCTCAGCAAATGGGTAGATGAGAATGTGATGGTGTTTAACACCAAAAAATGCAAGGTTCTCCACTTTGGGAGGCAAAACCTGCAGCACCCTTATAGGCTTGGCAGTGCTATGCTGGCTAGCACTACGGAAGAAAGAGACTTGGGGGTCATCATTGACCACAAGATGAACATGAGCCTTCAATGAGATGCTGCAGCTAGTAAAGTGATCAAAATGCTGGCTTGCATCCATAGATGCTTCTCAAACAAATCCCGGGACGTCATTCTTCCCTTGTACTCAGCCTTGGTGAGGCCACAACTGGAGTACTGCGTCCAGTTTTGGGCTCCACAATTCAAAAAGGATGTGGAGAAGCTTGAGAGAGTCCAGAGAAGAGCCACGTGCATGATCAGAGGTCAGGAAAACAGACCTTACAATGATAGGCTGAGAGCCATGGGGCTCTTTAGCCTGGAAAAGTGCAGGCTCAGGGGTGATCTGATGGACACCTATAAGTTTATCAGGGGTGTTCACCAGTATCTGGGTGCGAATTTGTTCACCAGAGTGCCCCAAGGGATGACGAGCTCGAATGGTTATAAACTCCTGCAAGACCATTTCAGGCTGGGCATAAGGAAGAATTTCTTTACTGTCCAAGCACCCAAGGTCTGGAATTGCCTGCCATCAGAGGTGGTTTGAACACCTACATTGAACACCTTCAAGAGGAAATTGGATACTTATCTTGCTGGGATCCTGTGACCCCAGCTGACTTCCTGCCCTTCAGGTTGGGGGCTGGACTCGATGATCTCCCGAGGTCCCTTTCAGCCCTAATGTCTACGAAATCTATGAAAGCAGGCCATGCCAAATTCTCTAAGACTAAGTACAGACATTTGGGAGCATTAGGGGGAGGTTAAGTTGATTTAAAATGGCTGCCCAATATCAGGCAAGTCAGGATGAGACAGGTAGCCAGGGGGTTAGTAGTCCTGCAGGCTGATTGGGGAGGGGGGTCCATCAGAGGATGGGGGAGAGGCATGACCCATGGGTGGGGTAGGGAGAGCAGGTGTGACCAACAAGGGATAGGGGAGGCAGGCACAACCCATGGGTGGGGTGGCAGGGCATGCATGACCTGCAAGGGGTAGGGGGAGCAGGTGCAACCCACAGGTAGGGGGTGGGTCCAACATATGGATGGTGTGAGGTGGGGGTCACTCCCCAGTGGATCTATATCCCCATCCTTCCTGCCCAGTCCCCGCAGGACTGACTTGCTTGGTTCTGGCAGCAGCAAATGCTGATAAAAGCAGCTGCACCCAGAGTGGCTTGTTGGATGGGGGTTGACAGTGCTGGCTGGGGGGAGCAAGGGGTATGGGGACAAAAAATAAACCAATGCAGGAGAAGGGGAGAGTGAAAAGAACAGCCCTGGGGCTAGGGCCAGTGGCTGGGTTTTCCCAGCCTTGGTGCTGTGCACGCGAAGTTCCATGCACCACTTTGACCTACATGAAATGAGTTTGATAATACATAGATCCAGGTTTATCTTAAACCAAGTTCTGCAATTTTTAGACCGGTCTGTGTACATGGAACTTCTGTTCAGTTACAGATTCAGACTGATTGCTGGTCACTGAGACCAGGTCTGTAAGTGTAAGGCCAGCACCGGAATGAGCTAAGTTTAAATCAGGTTGCCATTATGAACCCAATTTAACTTCTTGAATGTTTGTACTTAGCCCATATGACCAAGTATGTATCTGTCAAGAAAAGCTGTCATGTTAAACTTTCTGTGGTTCCTACAAACTAGGTGAAAAACAGGTAGTCAATTGTTAGTCATTCAGAAGCAGGACTGCAAAAAATCCCATGGATTGCTTTGCTTGTGCTTGTGACAGTTTTGGTCTGATCATTAGCCTAACAAAGGCTAACAAGTTGACTGCCCTCCTGAAGTTAGATTAAATGATGAAAGCCTGGAAGCTGTTGAAAAAATGCGCTTACTTGGGCTCCATCATCTCAGAAAAATCTTGGCTTGAAAGCCAAAATTAATGCATACATCAGAAAGGCAAGCAATGCCATGGCTAACCTTCAAAAGAGAGTTTGGAAAAATAGAGCACCCAACTCAATCAACAAAGATGTCCATCTACAGTGCTTGCATACTTTGCTCTCTAATGCACAGCAGTAAAACATGGACTTCTTATGCTATAGAAGAAAGAAAACAGAACAGTTTCCATCTTCAATGCCTCTACCATATCCTGGGTATGAAATGGCGTGATAAAATCTCTAACTTCTCTGCTTGCTGGAGTGGGTCAAGATACCCAGTATGTTTGTGCTTCTGAGACAGAGATGCCTTTGTTGGTTAGGATGTGTGAATCCTATAAGCAATAGCTGAATCCCCAAGGGCATACTCTACAGTGAGCTGGCTACTGGCAAACGTCAACTTGGAGGGCCAAAACTCCATTTGGTTGATGTCTGGAAGAAAAACCTTAACAAGCTGCACGTTGATGGCCAATGCTAGGAATCAATTGCTTTGGACCACTGCAAGGGGAAAATCACCGTAAAGCAGAGCCTATGTCATTTTGAGATAGAGAGAGTCAATGATGAGATAGAGAAGTGGCGTCAGAGGCAGGCAGGATAAGATGGTACTCAGTACGCCAGCACAAGCTCAATCGAGTCTGGATATGCAACTTGCCAGAAGGTCTACTTGTTGCGCATCAGACTTAAGAAACTGTGGCGGTACCTGTTAACCCACCCATCATTGGCACAATCTCCATGGTCTCCTGAGACTGATTGCTGCCAATGATGGAAAAAACAGTCCATTTAAACAATCTTGCAGCTGACAGGCCCTGAATTACAGCTATCTGCAACTTTAGGTTAGTGAGAACAGCTTTTGTTTGGTAAGTAATTAACAAGCAATAAGCTGAGCTTTTGTCATGAGGATTCATTTAGGATCTTTAGTGAAAACAAGAAAAATCACTAGACTTACTTCATTTCTTAATGACTGAAAAACAAACCTGTAGCTTCATTGTATAAACACATTTCATTCAGGCCTCTTGTTGAGAAACGTTTCAAGCATTTTCTTAAGTTCCAGGGAACTTTGTAAGTAAACTTTTAAAATGTTGAGCCAGAATCAAACTATGCCAATTTGTACCATCTGAGGATTTGGCCTGTTCAATACATATTGAGCTTGATCAAGTTTTTGAACTGCCTATTAAAACAGTAGCCTTTAAATTCTTCATAAAAATTCCTTTTAATTTTGTTATAGAAAGATGCCATATGATTCAATTGTAGTAACCACACACTGTAGTTATAGTCAGTATAATAGCCTAAATCCTTTTTCATTTCCTACATGGTTCTGTGAATGTAGTTACATATTGCACTAAACTCTGCACATATGTGTTGATATGACAACATGACACTGAAAAGAAAATGCTATATTCAGCAAGTTAGCATCCAAATGATGATATTCCCTAGAGGATTTTATTTTTGGATTTGTAAATAACTGAGAAATATGCTGCCTCGAAGACAGGACTTCTATTGCTATAAAGCAGAATAGTTACAACTAGGAATTATTAACAGAATGCAAAGGAAAACTTTAATCTGTCCTCTGAAAGCTTCACTTTTAAGTGTATTAAGTGAAATAATTGTGTTACATTTGGTTAAAAAAAATTAAATGGAAAAGATTTCATTTTTGTTTTCTGTAAATCTCCAAACTGAAACTTTTTATGTTATATTGCAAAATGTTCTTAAGTGAAAATTCTGAGTATCTCCTGAAATCCTGGCTCCATTAAAGTTAGTAAACACTAAGTGTTTTGGGCAAAATATTCTGAGAGACATTTCTTCCCCTTCTCAAAAAATTCAGCACAAAATGCTTTTTTTGTTGTTGTTCATTCGGGTAGACTGTAAACTGAGAACTAGTAATGAAATAGAGCAGCAAAAATGACTCCCAAAGGTTCTTCTGGTTCCCAGAAACTGTTATATGATCAGCAGCAGGATCAGAACCTTGAGTGACCTAAAAAAAAGATAGGTCTGTTGCTTCTAAATGAAAAAACTCATTATTTCACAGCAAATATTAGTGAGAAAGAACAGAAGTGGTGTGGCTACTTAACTTCCAACTAGGAAGTGCTGTATGACTGTCAATCCACTTAAATTCTACTCCTGCAAACACTTTAGCACTTTGCTGACACTGAAAAGTCATGCACATGCATAACTGTATTAATCTAAACAGTCCCAAAATGCCCCAGAATGGAACCAGAGCTGAAAGAGAGCATAGTAAAACATGGAATAAAATGTTTTCCTTATGTTGTGACTAGGGATGTTGGTTATAGCTGTGTTGGTCTAAGGACATAGGCAGAGGTTCTTAGGGTAAATGTGATACCTTGTATTAGTTATGATTCCCTAAACCCTCACTAAATAGTTAGCAAAATTGTTTTTTGCAAGCTTTCAGGCACAAACACACTCCTTCAGGCATAGGGAGAGTCTACTGGTATTTGTGTGCTCTCCTAGGTGAAATAGAAGCCAAATTTCAAAACGCAGGTCTGTGAAAATGCAAATGTGCAGGAGTGAAGATCAGAGGGGATGGGAGACAATAGATGCAAGACAGGTAGGTGTTTGTGAGGGGTGGCGGGGAGGAGTGGGGAATGTTGACCTGGTGGAAAAATGTAGCTGGTAAAATGTAGAGTGGTTACCTGGGTTATTGGATGGCAGGCAGGTTATAATGTGCCATAAATCCCATGTCCAAGCTTAGTACATGATTTTTTGTATCAAGTAGATTTATGAAGTGAAGTTCACAGGCTCATCTATAAAAGGTGTTTTGTAAATTCCCTTTGCAGATTAGAACTGAGAGATTGTAGAGAGAGTGGTTGCCTTGTGAGAAGTGTGCACCTACAGGTAATTGGGTATTTTGTCCTTGATGGATTTTCAGTGTGCGTTCATTCTGGCGTGCAGTTGTTGTTTGGTTTCTCCTACATATTTTCTATCAGGGCATTTGGTGCACTGGTCCAGAGGAGGGCCACTTGTATGGTTAGAGGCCTGCAGGGAAGGCCTTATGAGGAAAGGCTGAGGGACCTGGACCTTTTCAGCCTCCACAAGTAAAGGCTGAGCGGGGGGATCTTGTGGCAGTATACAAATTCACCTGGGGGCAGGGGGGTGGGAACAGCAGGGAATAGGAGATGCTCTGTTTACCAGAGCAGCCCTAGGAATAACCAGAAACAACAGACACAAGCTGACAGAGAGCAGATTTAGGTTGGACATCAAGAAAAACTTCTTCATGGTCAGGGTTACCAGAATCTGGAATGGGCTCCCAAGGGAGGTGGTGCTCTGCCCTACCCTGGGGGTCTTCAAGAGGAGACTGGACAAGCACCTGCCTGGGTTCACCTGATCCCAGAACTTTTTTCTGCCACTGGCAGGGGGTCGGACTCGATGATCCTTTGAGGTCCCTTCTGAGCCTAACATCTATGAATCCATGAGCAGTTTTCACTACATTTAATATGTGACCGTTTTAATTGTTTTCGTCAAAAAAATATAAACTATTTTTTAAACTTAAGTGGAAATGTCCATTGCATTTTGAAAACATTGCTCTCTCTCATTCAGGGAATCTGTCTCTACTTTTAACTTCACATTTTTTTAAAAGGTTTAAGTTAAAGAAGGCAATACCTAAAAATATTTCCCCCAACATTTTCTAGCCAGTGGAAATAAGGAGAAAAAGTTCAGGGAAAACAATGAAGTAGGATTGTCCCTGCTATTTTTCAACAAAACAAGTTAAAAAGTATGATTTCCCCATGCCAAATTTCTCATTGAAATATTTATTAAAAACAAGATCCTTGAGACATAACATTGCAACACAACAGCCAGCAACAAAGATTTTTTGAAATGGAAAACTCATTTTGACCAAAAAAATAACCAAGCTCTAATCTGTTCTCCTTGTTAGAATGAATGTCATCTATGGTTCAGGTAGCCAAGACACTGAAAGTATTATTAATGAGCGAGGGATCTGTTGCGAAAGAATCATGTCCTAGTCCCTCTTTCTGCAGCTCTACATTGTGTTTTATCCTATCCTAAACCTTTAGGTAAATAGTATAATATCAATACATTGTTTTTATCAGTTTACACAGAGTATCAAACCTTAATCACTAATCTAGAGAACAAAAGAATGTCAGATGAATGCCTAAGCAAGAAAGATGAGATGGGAAGGATTCCTCACCCCATTCCATCTCTCTGACATATTTACATTCAATAAAAAAGCTCATTCCTGGAAATCTTTCCTTGGCATTTTGTTTTAAACAGACCCTTTGCAGCCCCACCTTCCTTTTTTCTAAGATCCTAGGACTTGCCTCACCCTTAAGTCCACTGACATCCATTATAAGATGCCCATTGATTTGAAGAGGTGTTGCGTCAGGACAGAGTGAGTGAATCAACAGCAAAAGATTCTGTGAAAGAAAGGTAAAACACACCTGACTGCGATTTCACACTGTGGCTTGTAACATCAGTTCCAAATGGAGAGAATAATGTGTCAAATGACAAACAATGTAGAAATGATTATTTCCATGTTGTGTGCCTGGGCCTTTTTTTCTCTTCCTTGGGATTTTCTCTCAGTCAGCATTACAGAGATCATTGGGCATCAAGAATCCTTAGTTGACTGATTCAGGTTTGGCAGATTTATGTAAATTGTACTAAATTTCAGTTGGTCAAAAACAAATCTCTCTCTATATATTTAAATAAGCAGATTTCATTCCAGCATTTTTAGTTGCTGTTTTAAAGCAATTTTTTTTGTTTTGTTACTCTCTTTGATCTTATTTAAATATATACAAGAATTTATAAAGCTCAAAAAGTAAAGGAAGTGTTTGAATTGAGTCATTTTGAGGTTTCAAAATGATCTTTTCCCATTTTTCTGGCAGGTATTTGAGCAACTGTAATGATGAATGCCTCACCTTCCATTGCAGTCAAATGGAATCACAGGGATTTTGGTTTTATGAACCAATCCATCTTCCTTCCCTTGATTCTAAGAAAGCAAGATAGAGTTGCATTTGATAGAATAAGTGAATCAGATATATATAAACTTCATAAGGAACAGCTTACTTCATCATCAGCTGCAATCTAACAATAAGGCGATTCACCTTGCCTTTAAGATGAACTGCATTAGAAGATCTTAAGGACAATACCACATTATTCTGCTATATATATTGTGATTATTTAAATGTTTTCTCTCTTCTGCATTATAACCTATTCAATAGACCTAAAGAAGTAACGCATGACTCCTAATTGCCAGTAACTTAAATATGCAACATTAATTGTTTTAGTTTTTTAAACTACTTCTGATCTTGTACAGCTTCCCACACACATACAGCTCTTCCTGAAAAAAGAAAATCCCTTTGAAGAGGAAATTGTTAAATTCTTTGGGGAGACGTTGAAATGACATTGAGCTTTTCTTCATTGCAAGGTGAACTCAGTCATAACTTGGGAGTTTGTCCTTGCCCAAGTTCCACGCACACTCAACAATCTTCAGTGTAAAGATGTATAGGTTCATTTGTTGTGATATTTTAAAGTCAAACCAGCTAATTCTCAGGTTGTAAACATAAAAGCCTGAATTAGCACATTTTATTAGCTGCTAAAATTGCCTTTTTCAAATTGCGGATATATACTAGTTCCACTTAAGTGCACCTAGAGAGGACAAAAACTTTTTCCTACAAATTCACTAGGAAGGGATTCACAGAGCAGCTCAGTCCACAGCAGTCTCAAATATACTCCTAGAAGTCTTTGCATCACACACGAGTACAGTGCCAATTTGGACACAGATGCTCAAGATTTTCTGAGTGGCTACATTCACTCGAACAAGGCTAACACTAGAGAAGTAACACAAAGATAGAGAACTTGAATTAACTTAGTGAAAATATATCCGTTGTTAACTTGCTATCACTGAACACACAAGTGAGTACCACACCCTTTCTCTATATTTTTGGCTTTCTAATGTAGTTTTTGGTGTTTCTTTCTTGTGGAATGTGATGTTGTCTTCCCTAGATACTCAAAACCCATGAGCAGGGATCCAACAAATCATGATTTTTTATTAAAATAATAGACTGTGGGATCTGTGCCTTCTGATTTCTGAGTCTTCAGGTTATACTGAGGTCATATACTTAGGCTTGTTTCTGCAGTCTTGTGGGCTAGAAACTTCCTTAAAAAGACTAATAGTTTAATATATGTTTTTATTATGGTCATTTTTTTAACAACACGAGCACATAAAGTTAACAATTGTTATTGAACATAAAAGAGGATAACATTGTCACCTAATGCCTTCTTTCTCCCTCTGATTTGGGGGTTTAAACAACTTCAAGTATTGTAAGACTCAGGATAAAATCATGAGAGCTGACAGCCTTAAGGTGGGTCACTGTTAGTTTAAACCTTGCCCTTTCATACTGCCTAACCCAGTATGATTAAAATGTGGCAAGACAGCTTCCCTTGCTTTGTGTGGATTCTGTTATACCCATATAAAGACACCTTATACTGGCTTAATTTATTCTATTCCTGAACAGGAATAAATCATACCAGGATAAGCGTAAGTTATATTGGTATAACATTCTTCACTTGTGCTTGTGTGTGGATGTATGTGGAGTGGACAGCAATTTAGCTATATTGGTATATTTAAAACAGTACAACCTTTGTGTGTAAACCAGCAGCTGGCAACCTTTTACAAGCTGTGGGCCAGAACAACCTGGTTCTGCTCCAGCATCAGTCTTGCTGGCACTTCACATCAAAGATGTGGAGCTTTGCTTGCACCTGTGCCAAGGCCAGGCACCTGGGGGCTGTACCTGTGCTACCCTCACCTCTCTGCCCCTCACTCTCCAGCTGCAGCAACTGCAGCAACTGAACTGGGACCAGACAGCTGGAAGTGGCATCCATGCTTCCACCATCCCTCCCTACCACTCACCCCAGCCTCCTCACTATGGCATGGGAGCAGCTGGAAGCTGCCTAAACCTGGCACAACTCCTGTGGCTGGAAGCTGCACCCATGCTGCAGTTAGGAAAGTGGGGTAGAAGAGGGAGGCTGAGCATCTAGGCTAGCTGCCAAGCCCTGGTGCAGCTCCTTGCTACTTAGTCCCAGCACAGGTACAAGGACTCTGGCTCTGTGGGCTTGATCTGGCCCACGGTGTACATGTTGCTGACCTCAGGTGTAGACAAATCTCAGAAAAACAATGACTTTATAGTAGAAACTGCCGGTGTACATATACTGGAGTTGTGCACAAAGCAATTGACATTTTCCCTAGTTTCAGTTCTTAACCAAGGAGGTTACAGCGAGTTCTCACACACAGCTCATACTGGAACACAGCACAGACTTTTGGGAAGACAGCAAGAAGGAAAAAGTTACTTACCTGTACCGCAAAGGTAAGATCTTGATGTCTTGGTCTGAGGCTGTAGACTGGATCTGACTCTACATGTCAGGTCCAGGGCTATGGGCTACGTCCAGCTGGGGACCAACCCTGTGTACCAGCCTGATCTGGTGCATAGGGCTGTCATCGGGCCAGGGGGCTCCCCAGGTGTCTGGAAATTTGTTGGCAGGCAAACAGTTGGAGCATTAATTGCCATGGCTCTGAGCGCTTAAGGCTGACACTGCTCCTCTGCCACCAAATTTCCAGACCTCTGGGAATCTGTATTTCTCTCATATAATGCACAACCCAATTTCTCTCACCTGTTTTGTACAACCCCCCCTCCCCCCAATTATATTAGCATGTGCCCAAACAACCCTTTGGAATGCTGTCTAAGCCCCCTGCTTTGGGAACTAACGTATTTGATACCCCTCGCTGCGTACCCCTTTGTGTAGAATTAAAGGAAAGATAGTCCAAGAGAACGTATTTTGTTGCCAGTTTGAGGACTTGGTTAGAAAAGTTGAGATTGTTATTCAGGCCTCCTGCTCCTTTGGGTTAGGGGCATAAATTAAACAAACTGGTATAAGTGATAGGAAACTGGTTCAAATCGGTAACACAATGGAAGTTTAGTGCACATAAACCGCTTCCAAAATGGCTGGTAAGATGAACCTGGATGGATGTAGTATCTAGGGCAGAGGTGGGCAAAATGCAGCCATTCTATCCTGCCAGTGAAGCCCCTAAAAAATTTAGAAAATTAATATTTATCTGCCCTGGGCTGCCTGTCATGCGACCCTTGATGGCTTACCAAAACTCAGTAAGCGGCCCTCTGCCAGAAATAATTGCCCACCCTGATCTAGGGTTACCATATTTCCAGTTTCATAAAAGAGGACACCTGTGGGGGGGAGGAAAGGGAGAAGGGGCATATGACTGTGGGGTGGGGGTAGCGATATGCCCCTTGCCTCTCACAGCCCTGCCAGTGTCCCACACTCCTGACCCACAGTCCCCTGCTCCCTCCCAGCCCTGCTGCCCACACACAGACACCCCCACCCCCCACCCCTTCTGCCACCAGCTGCTGGGGCCTGGGTGCAGAGCTTGCGATCCCCTGACAGCCAGTCAGATTCCCCCGCTGCCTACCACCCCAAGCAAAAGCGGAGGCAAAACAAAAACCTGGATATCTGCTTGCATTTTCAAAACCCACCTGGATAGAGGACAAAAAGCCAAAAAAGAGGACATGTCTGGGAAAACCCAGACATATGGTAACCCTAGTAGTATCAGACTGACTGATTTAGGCTAAATCAGTTTACTGAACTGTCCCAGAACCGCTTCAGATTCAAGTTAACTCACAGTCCCCCAGCATCCCAGGATGCGTTGCACCTCCCTCGCAAACCCCCCGGCCCACCATCACAGGCTGGGCAGGCTAGCTGAGCAGAGGGGTGTGCTTTAGCACCCCATTGGCTTCTGGCCTGAGCCACAACAGGAATGTGGCTGCATTTCCATAATCAAAAGTGAATGCCTGTTCACTTGCTAATTGGCAACGAGCCAGGCTTTCCATTGGCTGTGGAAAAATGTAGATTTCCTCCTTTAAAGGAGAGCAACATGGGAAACAGTGGGTTTCCCCTGGCAGGCTAGCAGAGTTCCAGCCTGCAAGGGGCTGCTTGGGGCTGGGGGCAGCTGGACACAGAGGGTGCCATATGCAAGTGCTTGTGTACACATGCACGTGGCAGGCAGGCAGGCAGGCAGCATGGCGGAGAGTAGTTCCTACAGCTCCCTTTAGGTAAGTCTATGGGGGCAGGGGGAGCACAGGTGATGCAGCAGGAGAGGCATGTGCCCCTCACCCTCTCCATTTCATCACCTGTGCCCTCCCGCATCCGCATGCCTGTACACACACCCACCCCCTTCCTCACACACTGGGGGGCTGGGGGTGAGAGGCAGTGGGTAAGGAGTGAGGGGCACTATCAAGGCTGTGGGGGGCTGTGGGTTGGGACTGAGGGGCACTGGCAGAGCCAGAGGGCTGTGAGTTCAGTGTGAAAGGCCCCAGCAGGCCCCAGGGGGCTGTGGGTTGGGAGTGAGGGGCAACAGCACAGGTAGGGTCAGGGCACCAGCATATCAGGGTTGTTTTCTACTATAAAGCAGAGGCGGGAGGTGAGCCACACCTGGACCCATGTCTTGGTGAGTGAAGGGGGCAGAGGGAGCTCTGATTTTCTGATTTAAAAAAAAAAATCAAATGCCAAAATATATAGGTATTTAGAATTTATTATAATTGAAGCACTGGTAGGCTTCTAAACTGCTGTAATATTGTAAATATGTCATTAAACACTGTGTTTAACTGATACCTATATATAAACCTATATACACACACAAATACATACATACATATAGGTGTTTCATTTTAATTGCAGAAAAACATGGGTTTGGGGTTTTTTTAATCAGAGAAGTTGGGATTTTTAAACAGAGAAAACCAGGATCCCTGCTTATTGGGTCAATCTACGCAGCTTAGACTAACCTGTGATTCAGCCTCGGGCTTTTTGACTGTCTGTACTTAGCCATAGAAACCAGGACTGAATCCTTTCCAAGGCCAAATGTCATGGATATAAACAACATTTCCAATAGTTTTCAGGGCACAGTAAAAGTTGCAATGAAAATAAAGTTTAGGCCCTTTCCACCACATTGAAAGGACAATGTTTTCTCTCATCAGCATTTTTAAAGAGCAACAGGGATAAAAGAACTCACCAGTTCCAATTTTCTGCCAAATCCCTTGACCTCACTTTCCCTTGCTCCTTACTGAGTCACTTAAACTGGTGTAAAATATGTGTAAAGTTGCTGTAAAATATTGATGTGCTGGTTTAGTAGCATTTTATAGCCACTATACACATGTATAAATGACTCCACAAGGTACCAAGCAATGAAGAATCAGAGCCCTAGTTTATATTCAAATGTTCTCTCTCGCACTTAACTGTATTTTCCAATATTAGTTGCTTGGAGAATTTCAGTGCCTTATCCTAGTAGCTAGTAAATCATTCTTAATAGTCAGGGAACACCCCAAATGCATAGAAATGCATTCATGGAATGCCTCTGGGAGTGACTGACTTAGCATTTTACTCAAATAATGTTCCTTGTATGGCTTAACACTTTGATTTCTCCCCTTTCCATTCTAGCTGGATTATGCTGGGTTGACTGAAAACCAGTCTCATCTTCCCCGTCAAAAGGATAGTGAATGGCCAAAGTAGGAAACTGAGAAACTGTGATTAATTTTGAACTAATTAATAAACAATCTGGGAATAACCACACGTTCCTGACAGAAAGTAGAAAGGTTATAACCACTCAAAAAAGTATTCTGCACTGAAAGGTCCCTGCAGATCCACTGGGCTCTGGTTTCAGCATGAATGACATGTTTAAAGCCCTTAGAGACAAACTCTTAATTAGCACTGAGGATCTGAGGAAATGGGAGCTGATGCTTCAGATTGTCCAGTGAAATAGAATTTAGGCCTTTACAGTAGCTTTTCTTGTCTAAGCACAGTAGCTGCTACGCTATAAAAAAAAAAAATAAAAGCACTGAGAAAATGAGAAGCTACAGGACCTGGAGAAGATGCCACAGCAAAGTAGGCCTCTGGATGACACATTCTTTTTGAGAAGAAAATCCAGTAGGAATTCTGTAGTCTCAAAAAAAATGGGGCCAACATTTACTTTCCTTATTGGTGTTATTCCAAATCCCACCTCTCTCTCTCTCTAAGCAATCCTATATAGGGTTATATATACAGGGTCTTCATAAAGTCCTTGTGCACTTTTAAATTTTAATAACTTAGGTTGTGCACAAGGACTTTATGAAGACCCTGTATACAGAGATGGGATTTGGAATAACACTAGTAAGGAAAGTAAATGTTGGCCCCATTTTTTTGAGACTACAGAATTCTTACTGACTACAGAATTGACATATCTATGTCAATCAATAACTCCAGTGGGGATTTCTGTCACTGGGGTGAAAGATCACACTTTTAAGGAATCTAAAAAAGTTTCCATCCACTCTGGGCCTTTAGTAATATTCACATTTTTTCCAAGATTCTACATATTAATTCAGCACTCTCTCAAAAGTCTTGTTTCAAAGTAAATGTCTAATCCTTGCCTCCTTCATTCTCACTCAAACAATAAATGCCAAGACAAGGCTTATGACAGGTCACATTACTGTATGCAGTTCACCTTTCAAGAGGTGGGGGTTGCTTTCTGTTGCATTGAAGATCCAGATCTTCAGAGACTGAAATCAGTGGGAATTAGGAACTCTACCTTAGAGTTACCGTATTTCCAGCATCAAAAAAAAGGACACCTGGGAGGGAGAAGCATATGACTGGGGGGTGGGGGGAGAGGGGAGGCAAAGTGATGTGCCCTGCCTCTGCCCCTTACTCCTAAGCCCCTGACCCCCCCGCCCTGCCAGTTCCCCCTCACTCCCGACCCACAGCCCCCTGCCCTCCAGCCCTGCTGGTGCCCTGCATGCTGGATCCGCAGCCTCTGTCCCCCAGCCCTGTTCCCCAAGGAGCTCCATCCTGCATTGTGTGCACACCTGCACACAGTGTCTCTTTGCTTGGCTTTCCAGGGCCTGTGTGGGCAGCACATGACCCTGGACAGCCAATCACCTTGCCGGCTGCTCCCAGACCCAAGTAGCCAGCCTAGGAGACCAGAAGTAGAGCAAAAAATCCGGGCACTTGCCCTAATTTAAAAAAACCCACCTGGACGCAGAACAGGGGGCCAAAAAAGAGGACATGTCCAGAAAATCACGCACGTATAGTAACACTAGCCATCTACATACCTTTGAGTATTTCGGGCCTAAGTCTTTTATGACCCAGACCTTTAGAAGTTGTTTCAGTTTATGCCAGACTGAGTCCTGCTGATAAACTATCAGAGAAATCATTTAAGCCCTACCTTCAAGCACCTTTCTTGAATTTTTATGCCTGGGACCAGCTGGTATATTTTCTATTAAGTGTTTGCAGAAGTGGGCCCTTTAATGTGTCTTAAGCTTTCTATGGCAGTGGTTTAGCACTTTTGCAGAAAAGAAGGTCACCAGCTTCTTTAATGGACACACCGTACTGGCTGCTGCTTTTGAAGCCTGCCCAGTGAGATTTCAGAATGAGGTATTATACCTGGTTCACAAACAGAAGTAGATAATAAAGTATTCCAAGTTATTATAAAACCAAAGCCAAAACAAACTAAAAGCAAACAGATTACTTGTGAAAACATCTCTCTGTAAAACATATGCTATACATAGAATATATAATAGTCTAGAATGGGACAGGAGTTTAATTAGCACTCCCTGGTGGTGATCTGCATGACTGACTTACAGCTATACCACTCATATAATGTAGTCATTCCTAACTTTATTCTGTTATACACATACATTTGCAAATTATAGCTGTATACTAAGAATTACCAAATTATAAAAAAAAAATCAAAGGTCAAATTCAAGATTTTTATAAATATAGGGGAAATTAAATAGCAAATAACCTATGGTGTGACCTTTGGTGCTTGTTAATCTAGTCAGTAGTAACTATCCCTACAAGATTAAATTAATAGACTGTCAAGGAAGGGTGTTTTGCACTTCTGAATAAGAACAGGGCTTAGCACAGACATTTTCTGAATAACAAGGGAGCACCCAAGATCGATGATGACTTGAAATGCCAAGCACACAATCCGTAGTAGGCTGAGGGGTTTTTCTGTCCCTCTCTCCCCCCATGCGCTCCTTCAAGTTATGAAATGCATGTCACATGCTTGTATTTCCACACAGCTGATTTATCTAATTGGATGCAAATGATGTCTAAATATTGGCTCTTGGTACTATGTTTGCAAATAAACAGCCGCTTACAAAACACAACAGTTTTTTAGTATGGTGGGGGAGGGGTTGGTAAATGTTCATTAGAAACATGACCATACTTGGATCCTGAGATGAAAATATTTTCATAAACTGATCCCCCTACCTCTTTGGCCAGAGACATTCCACATGTGTGCTCCAGCTCCTTTTATTTCTAAGCCGAATGATAGAAAACTGCTGCTTCTCAGGGGCAAGGCCGACTTCCTGTTCTCAGAGAGATGCAAGCCATCTAGTCAAATGTCTCTAAGGGCAAGCAAATGAGCAGTGCCTCATGTCAGCCAATCCTACACACTGCCTTCCAGTCTTATCTGAACAAACAGATTCACAAGGCAAAATTCACAAAGGACCTGGGCCACCTTAGGTGCTGGAGTCCAACACTTAACACCACTGAGATCTTCCAAATCCATTTTGTTTTGTTTTAGTCAGAGGACAATAAGTGATAGGCATGCTTATTCTGCGGCATTGGTCAAGACTGCTTGCCTGCACATCCAGTTCGACTCAGTGATGAAATGCCATCACCATTCTGCTTCATATTTACAAAAGTATGATAAAAAAAAAATGATGTTACAAATTTCACAGCTGCTAAGTGGACCCAAAACATTGCCTAGCTTGATCATTTATTGAATCAATGACTAACTCCTCAGAACTTTTGTTCAGCAATAATTAACAGCTGTGTTTATACCCACTGCCTAAGGAAGATGCATGCAAATATTTTTCAGTCATTAACTGAATAGTGTATTAACTCCTTAGTATAGAAAATAGAAACATTAAAAAACCCCATTACACATACAGAACATCAAAAAAACAAACAATAACAACCACTCCTAGACCAACTATGGCTATGTATAGACAGTCAAAAAGCCTGAGGCTAAATCGATTCAGTCTTTGCAGGTTAGTCTAAATTGCACAGATTAAATTGAAACAGAAGTGAACAGACATTTACCTTTGATTCAGGAAATGTAGCCACATGCCTACAGTGGCTCAGGCCAGAAGCCAGGGGGCACTAGAGCAGGTCTCCTTCACTGTACGTATATGTCCTCTTCCTGCTGCCCCCAGGGTGTCTGGGATTTGCAGTCCAGAATTACAGCAGCAGCACTCTGCAGGGTTACTCATCACTTCCTCTTCCTGATTCCAGGGGCCTCTGAAATTTGTAGTCTACAGTTGCAGCCAGCACTACGTTTGACTGGGGGAAGGGGTGTTTAACCCCCCTCCCTAGCCCCAGACCCCAGACACCAGCTGGGTTTTGCCTGGGGGGGGAAGTCTCCCCCCACCCCCAGACAGAGCTGCATCTCCAGCTGGGTTTGCCATCCCCCCTTTTGTCAGCATGCCCTCACTGCTCCACCTGGGAAGCAGAGAGGTGGGGCCAGCCCTGCTCTCTGGAGCAGACAGCACAGCCAAGCCCAGGGCTGGAAAGCATGCTGGGATGCTGGGGGACTGAGATTCAACTTGAACCAGGAAGTGTTTAAAATATTAGAAAATAGAGTTTAAGTGATGCATAAAACATCTCAAAGAACAAACCAAACACAACTAGAAGTTACAACAGGCAGCTATGGTTTTCTTTATTGCAAGTCCTGTTTAGTTCAGCAGGGACCATAATTATCAGACACTTCAAAGCAGCATTGCATTCATTTCACACCAGGTTTAAAATACTTTGGGTTTGCTCTACTAGTATGCATTACTGTTCAGCTTTTTGATTAACACTATTATATAACACATAACCATAACATATTATGGCAGTGTTGGAGTGATGTTGTAGCTGTGATGGTCCAGAAAATATGTAGGAGGTAAGGATTTTTGTGAATATATTTATTGGACCACTGCATGGTTGCCACAGGCAATGCAGTGTATTCATAGAAGTCCTGAAGAGAAATACAATGCATTCAAAAGCTTGCCCAAGTCTAATCCAACCATCTAGTTAGTCCAATAAAAGGTAACACCCACAAAAATTCTTGCCTGTAACATGATAGTATGTTCTGCAGCTGAAAAAAATAGAAATGCTACTTCCCTGGATTAATTTAATTCAAAGATATGCAGGGATAACCCTCATTTTGTAGGACAATAAATACATTGGGTTTGGCTAGATCATGGCTTTTCATTGTCACCCTATTAGTATACCAGTGATATTACAGAAAAGCATGCAGCACATACTCAGGACTTACTGTTATTCATTATAGCTACCAAGATGTGAATGCAAGTGCTCCTTGATGACTGTTGTGTGAACAAACATTTTATCATCTGTTTGTTTCAGATTCATGACAACTGCAGATTCCTGGCACGACTACAAGGTTAAAAACATAGACATATAGCAAAGCTCCATTGTAAATCTGACAAAGTCTAGTGTCTGGTTGGAGAAGAAAGAAAAACATTTAGCTGATATATATCAGCAGCCATACTTTGTAAACCATGGCTGATGTACATTTACATAACTGGACCAGAGTTTAAACAAAGTAATGAAGAATTAAATGTGTGTGTTTGATTTTTGGATTGTGGTGTTTAGCTGTATAAGTCTCAGAAGAGACATTGTAGAATCAGATGTTACATCACTGGAAAAACTGTATCCCCATTAATCAACTAATACACCATCCTGCAACAGCTTCCATATGTGGCAGCAATGGCTTTAGGTAGAGAGCATTTTTGGCCCTATTTTTACAAGATCTAGCACAAAGGAGTTCCTGGTCTGTAAATGCAGATTTCCTATACTGCAGTCAGACAAATAACTGTTATTACTACTACTAAAAAGTGTGAGAGAGAAATTTAGCTGGCTCATATACAACACATTTGAGAACTCAGCAGGGCTCAATGGGCATATTTTCCCTCTGGTGTATTTACTTTTGTCCATAAACACAGCTAACATTTTTGTAGGATCATAAGAAAGAAGGGCTGGAAGGGACCTCACAAGGTCTAGTCCAGCCCCCTAATCAAAGCAGGATCATCCCTGACTTAAACTATTCCAGCCAAGCTTCTGTCTAACCTGCTCTGGAAAACTTCCAAGGATGGCAATTTTTAAGGATGGAAGTTTTCCAGAAGAGGCTGGGCAAATATTTTTTGCAATGGTTTAGTCAGGGATGATCATGCCCTGAGCAGGGGGCTGGACTAGACCTTCCAGCTCTTCTTTCCTATGATCCTACAAAAATGTGATCTGTGTTTATGAACACAAGTAAATACATCAGAGGTAAAATATGCCCACTGAACACTGCTGAGTTCTCAAATGTGCTGTATATTATGGAAGCTTGTTTCTTTTTCAGAAGAACAATAAACTTTTAAAAATTACCAAATCATATAAAGTCCATACAGCAGCAATATGCAATATTCTATACTTTAACACATTTTGGTCATTTCTCTTAGCAGTGAAACTAGGTGTTTCTCTCTGAAGGTTTTGGGGAATGGCTTACTGTTCTGTGACGTAGACCATGGTTTCAGTCATTTAAAACTAGGATTAAAGAGTTCAAGTGCTGTTGGACTACAGTACGGGTATCCAACTTGCAAGTGTCTGGGGAATGCTGTGCTGTGCCACATGCCCTCCCCTGTTCTGCACCGTGTTGCACTATGGGGCAGGCAATGCCTGGCACAGCACACTGGCACCCCTGCATTGCATAACGTCCCCTGGTCACCCCTGAACTCTCTGACCACAGGCTTTCTGAGTCCCCTGGGCTGCCCTATCCCCAGGGCAGGAAGCAGGAGCAGGAGCAGGGAGAGGGAGACTAGAGAAACACAGGAACACAGAAACATAGCAAATGACTGGAAGGGATCTCAGGTGGTCATCTAGTCCAACCCCCTGCTCAAAGTAGGGCCATCCCAACTAGATAATCCCAGCCTAGGCTTTGTCTAGCTAGAGTTTAACAACCTCCAAGAATGGAGATTACACAACCTCTCTGGGTAACCTGTTCCAGTGCTTGACTACCCTCCTAAGAAAGCGTTTCCCCATATCTAACCTAAATATCCTCTGTTGCAACTTGAGACCCTTGCTCCTTGTTCTGTCACTTGTCACCACTGAGAACAGTCTCACTCCATCTTCTTTGCAATCCCCTTCAGGTAGTTGAAGGCTGCTTTTAAATCCTGCCTCAGTCTTCTGTTCTCCAGACTAAATAAGCCCAGTTCCCTCAGCCCCTCCTCAAAAGTCACATGCCCAAGCCCCCTAATGATATTAATTGCCCTCCATTGGATTCTCCAATTTGTCCACATCCTTTCTATAGTGGGGGACCCAAAACTAGACACAGTCCTTCAGACGTGGCCTCACCAGTGCTGCAAAGAGGGGAAGAATCACTTCCCTTGGTCTGCTGGCAATTCTCCTACTAACGCAACCCAGTACGCCATTAGCCTTCTTTGCAACAAAGCCACGCTGTTGACTTGCATTCAGCTTATTGTCCACTGTAACCCCAAGGTCCTTTTCTGCAGAGCTGCTGCCCAGCCAGTCAGCCCCCAGGCTGTACCGTTGCATGGGATTGTTCCGTCTTAAGTGCAGGACTTTGCATTTATCCTTGTTGAAACTCATGAGATTTCTTTTGGTCCAATCCTCCAATTTGTCAAGGGCTCTCTGAATCCTAATCCTACCCTGAAGTGCATCTACTATTTGCTGTCAGCTGCAGACTTGCTGAGGATGCACCCTACCTCATTTCTTAGGTCACTGATGAAGATGTTGAACAAAACCAGTCCGAGAACTGGCTCCTAGGGCACTCCACTTGATACCGGCTAAACAGACACTGAGCCATTGACTACTACCATTCAGTCAGTTTTCTATTCACTTTACAGCCCATTTATCCAATTTATACATCTTTAGCTTGCTTGCAAGAATATTTTGGGAGATTACATCAAAAGCCTTGCTAAAATCAAGGTGCATCACATCCACTAGTTTCCCTGCATCCACTGACTGAGCCAGTCATCTCATCATAGAAGGCAATCAGGTTGATCAGGCAAGACTTGCCCTTGGTGAGTCCATGCCGACTGTTCCTGATCACCTTCTTCTCCTCCAAGCACTTAAAAATGGATTCCTTGAGGATCTGCTCCATGATTTTTCCATGGACTGAGGTTAGGCTGACTGGTCTGTAGTTCCCTGGATCCTACTTCTTTCCTTTCTTAAAGAGGAGTACTATATTTGCCCTTTTCCAATCATCCAGCACCTCTCCCAATTGCCTTGATCTTGCAATTGCAATACATTGTTTTCAAAGATATTGCCCAGCAGCTCTGCAATCACGTAGGCCAACTCCCTCTGCACCCTAGGGTGCATTCGGCCCCACAGCCTTGTACACATCAAGCCTTTTTATATAATCCTTAATCTGTCCTTTCACCACTGTTGGCTGCTCACCTCCTTTCCAAACAGTGCTGCCAGGTGCAGTATGGGAGCTGACCTTGCCTGTGAAGACGGAAGTGAAAAAGACATTGTGTACTTTAGCGTCTTCTGTATCCTCTGTCACTAGGTTGCCTCACTCATTTAGTAAAGGATCCACACTTTCCTTGATCTTCCTCTTGTTACTGACACACTTGTAGAAACCCTTCTTGTTACCCTTCACATCCCTTGCTAGCTGCAACTCCAATTGTGCTTTGGCCTTCCTGACTTCATCCCTGCATGTCCGAGCAATACTATTTTATTCCTCCCTAGTAGTTTGTCCAAGTGTCCATTTCTTATAAGCTTCCTTTTTGTGTTTTAGCTTACTGAAGTGTTCCCTGCTAAGCCAAGCTGGTCTTCTGCCATGTGTGCTAGTCTTCCTGCACATTGGGATGGTTTGTTCCTGCACCCCCAATAAGTTTTCTTTAAAGCAGTGTTTCCCAACCTTTTCCATCCCACAGCAGACTTACCCAGCCTTTGCTCTCCCACGACACACCAGCCGAATGCAGAGCCGGGGAGGGGAGAGGTGGTGAGCAGCTGAATGCAGAGCGGGGGGCGGGGGGGGGAAGGAGGTATCAGCGCGGGCCCTGCTGGGGTGCAGTGACAGCACAGGGTGGTGGTGGTGGCAGCACTGGCTGTAGCCACGCCCCCTGGAAGCCACGCCCGGCACACTGGTTGGGAAACACTGGTTTAAAGTACAGCCAACTCCTTTGGGCTTTTCGTTCCCTCAGACTGGCTTCCCAGGGGATCCTGCCTGTGTGTTTCTGGAGCGAATCAAAGTCTGCTTTTCTGAAGTCCAGGGTCTGTGCTCCAGTGGCAGCAGAGAGAGACAGAAGAAATGGGGCCCAGACTGGGGCTGGATGTGGTCCACAGGTCACCAGTTGGACAGCCTTGGATTAGAGAATTGGTTTAATAGCATTAACGCTCATCACTGAGTTCAACATGAATAGAGTTAGGCCAATACTGAGTACTTATGAACATGATCCTGCAAGTGTTTAGAATCACCACTCTTAAATTGTAACATTATTTTACTGCATTCGTTGTGTGACCACCTAGAACTTTGCAAAAATCAGTTTCTTGAACACCAAATGCCCCGGGAAATGCATGGAATCTCAACTCCTCTCCCTCCACAAGTCTTAGAACCAGCACGTGATCTTAACGAAACTCTTGTTTGGTTTTTAGCAGTGTGGAACCGATGAGACAGCTGATCAGCTCTGATTCCAGCAGTAGATGGCAGTGGCCACTAGCCAGGGTATTACAGTGCACCTGGAACTATAGAACAGAATCATAGACCAGCAGAGCTAGGAAGGACCTTGAGGTCCTCTAGTCCAGCCCTCTGCCCAAGGCAGGATCATCCATGACTACACCATTCCAGTATCTGTCTCATCTGCTCTTGAAAATTTCCTTGAATGGATATTCCACAGCCTAGAGAGGCTGTGGAAAGCATTCAGCTTTCCAGATGTGAACACAAAACTATCCTGGCCTTCTTAATTTAATAGCATAAAACACAAACGGTGACTTAATAGCTCTTTATTCTGTACTTGTATGGCTGATAAACTCCATCCATAGCAATAGTAACATTGCTTTAACAGAAACGAGTTATGTTAAGTGAACTCAAAAAATAAAAAAAAGCTTAAATATAATCAGACAGAGCACTTGCAGAAAGGGAAGATTAAGTTGTGGGTGGTGGTCAGGGAAGGATTAAGTCTCTTGGGGTGCAAATAGATGTTGCCTTTGTGCCTTTTTATGTCAGCACAGAAGCCAAGTAAACAGATGCCCATGTCTCTTGTTGCACCACAAATGCCTAAAATAGGTGGCATGAAATAGGTGGCATGATTTTGCACTGCTGTTTTGCAGCCAACATCTGTTTGCTTTCATGTTGGAGCTGCACATGCTGTCCAGCTGCCCAGGCCAAGACACTCCTGTGGTTTCAGAGGCCTGATCCTGCATACCCTGGGAATGGGAATTCCCAAGGTCAGGCTCCTGAAGCCACAGGAGTGTATGTTCAGGTTCCTCCATATGGAATTTCCCCAGGCATGTGTTGACACTCCGAGACTACACTGGAGAGACTCCAGATGTGCACCTCCACAGACAAGGAAACCCTGGGCTTCTCCACTAGCAGAGGAGCTCCTGGGGATTCCTCAGGCACTCTGCTAGTGGGGGAAACTCTGAGTTCCCTTGTTTGCAGGAGTTCCCTGAGTGTTGTCAGTCAGGACTGGGGCCCAGAAATGTGCATTTTACCCAGTGAAATGGATCAGCTGTGCCAAGACACAAGCTGATCTGCTTCATTTGGTGATGCCTGTTTATAGAGTGGGGGATCAACAACAGACAGAAATAAATGGGCAGAGGGCAGATTGAAGGCAGCTCTCTCTCTTCCTCCTCTAAACAATTAATTCAGGATTCTTTTGCTGTGACTGTTCCTGGGGGTCTAACACTTGAAAGAGAAATAACCTACAGTTAAAATCTTCTGTAACACAAGAAAAGTCAACTCAAGTGTATTACAGCAGTGGTAGAGGACTTGAGCCAAAATCATAGTCTCACTGTGCTATGGAGTTTTAATAGGGACGAAGTACTCATGCATATGTACATAGGCAATGGCCCCAAGAGTTTATTGTCGAAAGCAGAGGTTCTCAAAGTCTGACCGATTGTGCACCATCAATTTAAAATGATACAACCTTAAGTACCACCAGCAAATTTTTGTTATATAAAGTACTTATAATGAATTTGTTAATGTGTACCACCGGTGACACCTGTACCACAGATTGGGAACTGCTGCTCTAAAGAGACAAGGGGATATTTGGGGGAAAGGAAAGGAGAAGAGCGGCAGAGCGCAGGGAACTGACTTGCCTATAGGCACAAAAGCAAGCTAGTACATTAATACCCAGTGCATACTGTGCAAAAGGAAGTACTAAATAAATGCACAGTAGGCTGCTCTACGGTGTATTAGCATGATCGCATGCTTTTTTCATGACTGTTGATGAGCAGTAGATTAATACTACTGAGCATTAGCCTAATAGCATGGTTTTTGCTGTGACACTGTAATGCACATTCAATCAGTCTACTGTGCATTAAGTATCTCATGTAGATGTGCCCAGTGCCTAATAAGCGAGCGGTAAATGATGAAACATTTACTGGAGTTCTGACTACATTACTATATTTTCAAGATCCAGGCAAAGCTTCCTTCAGTTTTACTGCAGGGCCGTAAACATTTCTGTACTTTTTCAAGCTCAAGTCAAGCTGGCTGTAGCACTGTGAACTTCAAGGGTGAAAGATGAATTGCTGGTAGAGTTAAGATGAGTGTTTATGTACATGAAGAAAGGCTTAGGTGTAATAGTCCCATTGTAGGCACGTTGAGTAATGTGTAGCTGTGATAACACTTACTGTTTCTTTGTCTGAGAGCTGTGGTAATTTCACAGAAATTAAGAGCCATAAACATTTGCCTGGGCCACATTTTCAAAGTCAGGCATGAATAATTGCCCCACACACTTACAGGCTCTTAGAAAAAATAGGGCTGAAAGGGGACATCAAGAGGTCATCTAGTCCAACCCCCTGCTCAAGGCAGAATCATCTCTGTATAAACCATGCTATGAAGCTATTTGTTTAACTTATTCTTAAAACTGCACAATCTTCTCACACAACCACCAGTCACAGTCTCCCAAGAATGCCTCAGCCTGCCACAAGTAAAGCAGGGGAAGGACGAGGACATGGTTAATATCCTGCCACTGTAAGAACAGGAAGTAGTCCTTGCAAGCTAATCGTGGGGTAACATTTCTTTCTGATCCCAAATGTGGCATTTGCTCTGATCCTGAGTGGAGTAAGACCTTCTAGCAAAAAACCTCCTGGTTTTTCAAGAAGTATTGGCACATCCCACTTAAAATCCCAGTTGCTCCTGAGGAAGATAATGTATGCACTGAAAATAAAAGCTTAGGCTGGTCTTGTAGATTTGCTTATCCATTCCTCAGTGAGGATCATCTCTCTTCAGTGAGTTCTCCAGTATAGTTTTAGAAGAGCCAAGCAGCTGGCTTCCTATCATTTGTCTTCCAGTAGTGAAAAAATTAGAGAGTCAAAGATGCAAACTCATACATGGAATAAGCAAGTATGCAGTGGCGACGTGTAGGGGGTGCAAGATTTTTTAGCATGTTCTTTGCATGATCCTGAAAACTTGAGAGGAGCTTGAGAGTGATTTAAGGAAGTCTGACCAGAGCAGGAGAAAGAAAAACAGCATTTGCTATAGGAAGTGATGACCACATTTCAATGGGTTGCCCCTCTTTTTTCCCCAAGTTGGCCCCGAATTATTACTCCAGATGTGTAAATGGGTGAACTGTGCTGCAGGGTACACCAGCTTTGAAAAAAGTGGCTTTAGTTTTACATTTCATTTAAAAGAGCCAGAAGCACTTTCCAGAAGAGCAAAAGATACTCATATAGGTGTCCGGATCCAATTCTAGTTTAGATATTTTACAGTGGTCCTACTAAAATTTCCAATTAAGTTTAAATTGGAAGGGATATAATCTTTTTATTTCCTCTTCCACTACAATATTCCTGGTTACTGTTACGGACCTTGTTCTTCAGTATTGTGGGGGGACAAATTTCAGAAAACCATGAAGTAATCTCAGTAAAGCATTTCTGGAGATGAGATCAGTCAGAGCTATGTAAATAAGACATTATGAGCAGGGGTGACATGTAGGGGTTGCACACAGGTGCACACCCTGAGCATGGCGGTGCACCCCCTACAAAAAGGCGCCGCCAACACTGTTGGCAGTGCCTGTGGGTGGTCGCTGCTTGCCACTGCCACCGCCGGTGGCATCTGTGGGTGGTCCACAAACTCCTCTGGCTGCTGCTGCCACCTGTGGGTGGTCGCCACCCCTTGGTTGGCGCTTGCTTTCCCCCCCACTAATAGTGCCAGTGGCACCTCTGGGAGCTCCTCTGCTTACCGCCACTGCGCTCCCACTGCCACTGTGCCCCCCCAGCTGCCGGGGGCACGAGTTGTTCATGGTTATGAGACTCTCTTATATAAATATAAGACTCTTCTGCTCAGTTTGCCACACTTGCTTATACTCTCCAATTTGTTGCTGTCTTTTTGGTAGTGAGTTATCCAGAATTACATACTACACATGCTAGGTATAATCTTACTACTATAATGCAGAAAAGGCTGTTAGAGCTCTATATGCACTACTCAAAACCGTGCTGTGGTAGGATCATTTTGCAATCTCATATTTAGTTTGTCTCTATCTACTTCGGGTCTTTTCTACTGTTACAAACTTTCAAAGTACATTCTTCCTTTTGAATGATGCATTTTGGATGGTTCCTCCAGTTGGAATTTCTGTAGGCTAACTCTCATTCTGTTACTACCTACCCACCTTTCTATCTCTTTATAAAGCATCTTTCTTTCTTTAGGAAAGATTTCTTAATACCTTCAAATTACATTCCAAAGACCAAAGGATACCAAATTAGCATGATGTTTACTTTTATCAGATCAACAATAAAATCAAAGCTAACACCAGACTCTAAAGCTCTTGTCTGGGCACACCATTGCACTTCAATACATGGTCATTGACCAATGTTCTTTAAAGCTGTAAAACTGTTCATCGGGAAGCTCCAATTTGAACTAATTTCCAAGAAACCATTGGCAAAGCACTGAGTCAGATGCTTTTCAGAAAGCAGGGCAATGTATTTACTGCCTCCTCAAATAACGCAATGCAAAAGGTTCAAATTTCTCTGGCAAAAATTCTTCTTATATAACCATGCTGTATTTTTGTTCAGTCTTAATATCTTCTATGTACTTTCAATTATTTTTTAAAATACTTTAAAAGTATCCTTCACTGTTTTACTAGGAACTATTAGTTTCCTGGTTTCATTAACAAACGGATATTAGTCCGACACTTTAACACACACAGTGTTAAGGTGTGCTTAATCTTTAAATATTTCCTTTGAAAAGATAGAATTACACCCAGGATGAAATTGGCCCAGTGCTTTTTTCATAATATATGCCACAGCAAACACCCAAAAAGCAGTAACTTGGTAAACTATCCAATTGCTATAATCCAATATCATAAGGGTAAAAATGATTGTATGGAATGGATGCAAAGGACATGGCTCCTATTACTGTTGCCTTGACTACTGTCATTCACAGAAGCTTAAATAAATACAAAACTTCAAAAGTAGTATTTTCTAGAGGTGCACCAATACATTGGTCCATATTGTATTGGCACCAGTAAAAGGAAAATTGACATTATTGGCAACAGAGGTGTACTTGGACAATGTTTTTGCCATTTTCCAGTTGGTCTAATAAAAGGTATCATTTTGGAACCAGAAGTTCTAGTTTTTTGTATTATTGGCAACACGCTTTTTTTGGCTCATGTAGCTGACAATGTTGCTGATAAATGCCACATGAATGTGTGCAACCACAGCATGCATGTACCCAGTACAGCCTGGCAGCTTGGAGAGCAGTTTCTGGCTGGTAAGTCTGCTGAGGAGAAGGGATGGAAGGGAGGGAAGGGACATGGGGGTGGGGGGTAGGCAGATCAAGGCTCCTGTGGTGAGGGAGGGAGTGGAGCTAGGGCAGTGGCAAGCTTGTGCCCCCCACATCTGTGTGCAGGGCAAGGGTGGATTGTTGCTGTGGGCGGTTGCAGGCTCTTTCTGGCAGTGGGGCTTGGCTGGGGGTGTGCTCGGGGTGGGCAGGGATAGCACTGGGAAGGGGGACTTTTGGAGGGGGGGGCTACAGCCATCCCAGAAATCACCATAGCCCCACCACAGCCTCCCCTCCCAGTGCTGCCACCACCTCCTCCGAGTGCAGCTCTGGCCTAACCCCCTCCACCAGGAAGAATCCAGCATCACCCCCTGCCCCAGCCCGCTCCATGCATGGATTTGTGGGGCACATGTTCTCCATGTCTCCCCCAGACACACTTACTTGTGGCACAACAGAGGGAGCTGCCCCCCAAATAAGCTGCTTGCAGCTCTGTCCCATGCCCCACCCCACCCTGCTGCAGCCCAATTCCCTCCCTCACTGCAGGGGCCTCGATCTGCCCCCCTCCAACAGAGTTACCAGCTGGATGCTGCTCTCCAAGCTGCTGGGCTGCATATTGGCCATCAGATCAGTATTGGCAGATATGGCTCGTCAATAATTGGCCATCAGTATCAGCCCAAAAAATCTTTAATTGGTTCACCCCTAGTATTTTTCTCAACACTTTTGTTTGCATTCTTCTCCAGCATCCCTGTTTGGGGTGCTGTTGAGAACTTGATTACGTATTCAAAAAAACCCTCAGCTTCTCTCTGGGTGCATCTACATGAGACACTTTACTGCAAAGTAGTGTAGTTTACTATGGAGTAAGCATGTGCATTTACACATGCACGTTTATTGTGCAGTAAACCCCACAAATCTTGAGTAAATTTGCTACCTGCAAATGCATATAGCAAATTTACTCATCAGTAGTGCTCATAGATGCCCGACTAGGAAGCAAATCTGCTTTCTGTCAGCTGGCCACCAGGGGGTAGGAGATTCATCTCTGCCCCTGGGAACTGCCTGCTGCCAGGGCAGGCCCCACCACCAGAGCCTGGGCAGGGACAATGTCCCTCTGCCCTGGCAGCAGGGAGCTCCAAGCCCCCTCCTCCAAGATCATGATTGGGGCCGAGCTGATCCTTATCTCCCAACCCGTGCTGTGCCATTGTGATTGGGGTGTAGGAGGCTGGGAGATCCTAATTTCCCAGTGCCAGCTTCATGGTTGTGGGGCTCAGGCTGGGAAATCCTTATGATCCATCTGAGCAGATTGGAAGATGGATGTATACCCAAGGACATGCTATACAGGGAACTATTGGAGGGAACAAGAACAACGGGACATCTCAAGCTTCTCTACAAAGACATGCAAGCGAGATATTTAGGCATTTGAACTGATCCTGACTAATGGGAAACTCTGGCGTGCAATTGGAACAAGTGGTGTTGCTGTCGCCAGGGCACCGAAGTCTATGACAGGAATTGGCTCCAGCAACTTGAAAAAAGTCTGCAGGAAGCAAGAAGCTCCTGAACAACCCAGTCATGACACACACACTTGCAACCGCTGCCACAGATCATGAAAATCTCAGATTGGATTATTCAGTCACGAGACATTGCAAACCACCTATGCCATAAGCTGCAATATCCACTGTCTCTGTCAGATGAAAGGATGCCAATCAAAAAAAATCAGAATACAATTACTTACATTCATCACAGCTACAACAACACTCACACCCTATTATAATAAATCCTCGTTATGGAGAATGGCAAAAGTATATTATGGTAGTACAGAGATCATTGACAGGAACAGCACTTCATTGTGCTAGGTGATGTACAAACATACAGGCAGTCCTTGACTTATGTGTCGAGTTATGTTTTGCACGTAGAGTGTTTATAAATTGACACCATTTTAACTTTATGACGTCAGTTTTGACTTTACAACGCTTGATCTCATGCGACGCCACACCACACCAGCAAACAAGTTTGTTGCATTGCTCATCTCCCTGGAGAACATCTGTCCATACTTCCTCGGACACTTGCTATACGAAAGCAGACAAGACTCCAGAAAAACCTGCAGCCAAGACTCCTGAGAAGATGCCAGCCAAGAACTCTTCAGAAAGTCCAACCAAGAGCCTTTCTAAAAGTCCAGCAAAGTCACCTTAAAGAAGTCCTTCCAAATCAATATGATTGCTATTTACAATATAAATACATGAATGTAGCTATATTACTCATCCATAATTGATTGAGTACAAAATTCTGGGGTATTTTTGGTGAAAATAGGGTATCAAGCCTTGGTTCAGGAACCAACCCCCCATTTATAACATTGTTGCTTATGAGAAAATTGGTTTCGAGTTACAACGTTTCCACTTAAGACGCGGTTTTCAGGAACCAATTATGTCATCAGTCTGAGGACTGCCTGTATAGTAAACAGATATAGTCCCTATCCCAAAGAACTTGGTTTCTTCTGTCACACTGGAAATCCTTGATTATAAGCATCACTAGATATTTAGCGCCAACAATTTGGAGAGCATTGTTAAATATAAAAACAGAAATGGTGATAATTTACCTTTTAAATTGATATTCTAGTACTAATTAATTTATGAATTATTATAAATACATTATTTTAAATCTCACCTTGTTCATTCAGTTCATAAATGTTTTGCTTTCTGTACAAAAGTGCATGATCCCTATTACTCTGTTCTTTTAAATACTTTTTTGTTACATAAGTTTTTCATTGTCAGGTTGTTAAATTCTTTCATTGTTCTGCTGGGTCCCAATTGTATCCCTCTTTCCAAAAGCTTAACTTTGTCCAAACATTTCTCAAAGCTTCATGGTTAAAAAGTTTACTTGGAGGATAAATATTTAAGTTTTTCCATAAAAACCACACACACACACACACACACACACACACACAAATACATATCTACTTGCACACATTTGTGTGTATATAATTCATTACACTCCAGGGTATTGGACAAGGGACTACTATTATGACCACACTTGTAGAAATATTTTAGTTTAACTGATTTGTTACATAAACATTCTGGCCTCAAACACATTATTCAATGGCAGTGTTACATTACAACAGTTCTGTTTCTAATGGTACATACTGAAGGTGTTTTCAACATTTTGGTATAAATCACCTCAATTTGCATTTTTATTTTTGCCCCCATTGTTTACTCTCTGCTGAACATTTTGCTTGAAGAAGTGTCCATTCCCCCTTTATAGCAAATTGTCAAAAGAAAAATATCCTCTCCAAATAATACCAAAAAGGGTCACAAAGGATCTGTGTTCTTTAGACCCCAATGAAACACCAGAGGGGAAAGAAAAGTAAAACAGCTCAACACCATCTCCAAAATTCAAGCCCATTGGTTCTCCTTGAGTTTCAGTCTTCACTCACAAGTTTTTGGCTACCTCTTTGGGCCCTGGACTTAACCATGCTGAATCCAATACTGGGATAGTTCACCATTCTGCAGTGCATACAAAATAGAGCAACCTCAGGGCTTCTCTATTTTATGCTGCTGGGTACTAGCTCTCAACTCTTTGCCAACCAAGAATTTTGGATTACAGCTCTGTTCCTGGTTTCCTTCTCATAGTTTCATAGTTTCTAGGGTTGGAAGGGACCTGAGCGGATCATCAAGTCCGACCCCCCGCCATGGCAGGAAAGAGTACTGGGGTCAAATGACCCCAGCAAGGTGTGCATCCAGCCTCCTCTTAAAGACCCCCAGGGTAGGAGCCAGCACCACTTCACTTGGAAGTTGGTTCCAGATCATAGCCTCCCTGTGAAGTAGCACCTCCTGATATCTAACCTAAATCTACCCTCTGGCAGCTTGTGACCATTATTCCTGGTCACTCCTGGTAGTGCTCAGGGGAACAGGGACTTCCCCAGTGCCTGCTGGTCCCCTCTGACTAGTTTGTAATAGGCCACTAGATCCCCCTCAGCCTTCTCTTATGGAAGCTGAACAGGTTCAGGTCCCATAGTCTTTCCTCTTAGGGTCTGCCCTGCTGCCCCTTGATCATGCGAGTGGCCGTCCTCTGGACCCTCTCCATGCTGTCGACATCCCTCTTGAAGTGTGGCGCCCAGAACTGGACGCAGTACTCCAGCTGCGGCCTGACCAGTGCTGCATAGAGGGGGAGGATCACCTCTTTGGACCTGCTGGAGATGCATCTGTGGATGCAGGACAAGGTGCAGTTGGCCTTCCTGACTGCCTCGCCACACTGCCGGCCCATGTTCATCTTGGAGTCAATGATGACTCCAAGATCCTTTTCCGCCTCCGTGCTGACAAGAGGGGAGTTCCCTAACCTGTAGGTATGGTGCCAGTTGTTCCTCCCCAGGTGCATCACCTTGCACTTGTTGGTGTTGAATCCCATCCTATTCTCATCCGCCCACCCTTGTAACCTGTCTAGGTACGATTGTAGCCTATTCTGATTGTGCCTACATCCCCCCCCCGCATCTTAGTGTCATCAGCAAATTTGAACAGGGTGCTTTTTACCCCCTCGTCCAAGTCACTGATGAAGATGTTGAACATCTCCCAGTGGTGGTTCTGGCATACCTTTGAACAAAAGGCTGTAATGATTTATGTTACAGAGGGAGCTCTCAGATGCTCAGTTAGTGTAGCTTTATGGACATTTGCATTGGGGTCAATGTGAGGATGTGACATTTGGAAGCATCAATGGGATGCATGCCAGGGAAAAGTTGCACATAGGTCTGTATGTTGTCATAAAGGGTTAAAAGCACTAAAAGATTTGTCATCTGGAAAACAGTTTGGATACGACTTCTTTTTGACAGAGAGAGACAGAAATTAACCATGGGAAAAATTAACCATGAGAAGTGAGTAGAAGATACAGGACATATTGAAAAGGATGGAAATTTAGATTTATTTGGAGGAACAAAACAGGAATAAAATCCTGACAGATTTTAAGCCACATAGACTTAAGGCCAGTGAAACATCTTCCCAGTTAGAGGAAGACAAGAGCAATTTATTTTCTCTTCTTTGCCTTTCCAAACAAAAGCTCTGTATGGATGATGAAACTACACTTATTGCTTGAACAGGCAATCTGACATTATGCACTA